>NC_135713.1:142276672-142576672 GCF_964656455.1 Halichoerus grypus | reverse complement strand
CCTACTTAAAATAGGAAAAATTGGTTAAAAGTGACTTAAGTGTCTTACTGACTTTTTGGGCATCCATTGAAAAGAAACAGCCTACGGTGCCTAAGAGTAATAATAGTGACCCCTCACGTTCATTAAGTACTCATATGCAGCAGGCCTTATGCTAATGGCTTTAAGTAGATTAGTTAATGCTCACAATAGTCTTAATCAGTAGATTCTATTAATAACATCTGGTATCTGTATAGCAGATGAGGCAGTTCAGGGTTGGAGATGTAAGTAATTTTCCCAAGATCACACAGCTAGCAAGGGGCATAGCCAGGATTTGAACATAGTTAATGCTTCATTAATTTTTGATTGTTCACAGTGGGTTCACGGCAATGTCCTAGGAGCTGTGAGGAGTTAAACTGGAAACATTAGCTAGGTCTTGTCTTTAAGTTGTTTATAGTCCAAAGTCACACAATGAACCAGGGTACCACCATCATGGTGTCCATGACATGAGAGCAACTTTGTTTAGTGACAAAGTTAACTGGTTTATTAATTTCCACATAGTCATAAAAGAAAGTATGAATTAGTATGATATAAACTTTAATAAATTTACAATTCTATACTACAGTATTGGGAAGAGAACGGTTTGGAGTTAGGTTTTTGTATCTTTCTGCCTAATGGAAGTATAAATTAAGGAAATAGGAAATGATGCATTTGTAAGGCATCATATGAATGTGGATTATTTTTTGAGGCATTAGGTCCTTGGTGGCTATGAGCTTTTTTTTTTTTTTAAGATTTTATTTGCTAGAGAGAGAGAGTACAAGCAGGGGGAGCGGCAGGCAGAGGGAGAAGCAGGTTCCCTGCTGAGCAAGGAGCCCGATGTGGGACTCCATCCCAGGACCCTGGGATCATGACCTGAGCTGAAGGCAGCCATTTAACCGACTGAGCTACCCAGGCGTCCCTGGCTGTGAGCTTTTTAAAGATTTTATTTATTTATTTGACAGAGAGACAGCGAGAGAGGGAACACAAGCAGGGGGAGTGGGAGAGGGAGAAGCAGGCCTCCCACGGAGCAGGGAGCCCGATGCGGGGCTCAATCCCAGGACCCTGGGATCATGACCTGAGCCGAAGGCAGATGCTTAACGACTGAGCCACCCAGGCGCCCCTGTGCTTTTTAAGTTGTCATTTCAGATTTTGGTTCTTTAGCTGATTTAAAAAAAAAAGATTATTTGAGAGAGAGAGTGTGCGCATGCTCAGAGGAGGGGCAGAGGGTGAGGTAGAGAGTGTGTGCGCATGCACATGTGTGAACCGGTGGAGGGGAGAGGTAGAGGGAGAGAGAGAATCCTCAAGCAGACTCCCCACTCAGCACTGAGCCGGATACGGGGCTCGATCTCACAACCCTGAGATTATGACCTGAGCTGAAGCCAAGAGTTGGGTGCTTAACCAACTGTGCCACCCAGGTGCCCCCTAGCTGATTTTTTAAACTGTTTACAGATTTGGAGAGTGGAGAATAGTAAGGCATATGGTTGTATTTGAGTTTAAATGTTCAGTAACATGCTGTGTAAATTGATAAATTCATATTAAAATTGCATCAAATTTGATGAGGTAATAGTTTTTCTTTAAAAGGAAGAAGCCAGGGGCGTCTGGGTGGCTCAGTCATTGAGCGTCTGCCTTCGGGTTGGGTCATGATCCCAGGGTTCTGGGATTGGGCCCCTCATTGGGCTCCACGCTCAGCCGGAAGCCTGCTTCTTCCTCTCTCACTCCCCCTGCTTGTGTTCCCTCTCTCGCTGTCTCGCTCTCTGTCCAATAAATAAAAATAAAATCTTTAAAAGGAAGAAGGCATTGAAATGCTGAAACTTCCTGATAGCATGTATTGATTACTTTTACACTTTGAAAGTTAGGTGTTACGATGTTCTTGCCTGTAATATTAGCACATTTATGTTTAAAAATCGCATGTGGAGCTTGCATTTTATTTTGAAAAAATTATTGTGACATTAATTTGTTTAGCATCTTTTCCACATTGTGGTTTCTAGTTAATTTTGCCTTGAAAAGGAATCCCTTAATGGTTTTCTTCAAAGAATAGTGCCACTTTGGAAGGAAAGCATGATGAGATCTCAGTGTGTTAGTTTACAGAGTAGGACAAATCTCTGCTGTATTGAATGTTTTCATCCTCACAACGAGACAAATATTTTACCAAACATTTCACTAATCTTTTTATCATTTACCAGTGTCACTATGGTGCTGAATGTGGTAAGAATGAGTACTAAGAGCCACAAGTAGAATCTTACTAAAACTTAAAAACCATGAAGTTGGTTATATCTTTCTACCCCACCATTTGTGTTCAAAATGAATTCAGTAAATTTTAAATGGTAATGGCTAAGTACTCACACATGCTTGCTGTGAGTTATTTTTGTACATAAATGCTGTATTAGTAGTAGGCAACTTATGTTAGGAAAGTTTGAATCTGACCCATTTTAGTTGTGAGCTTGTTGAGGAGAGTATGTTTTACTCAACTTTGTAATCCCAGCTTCTAGCATAGTGCCTGGCATACAGTAGGTGCTCAATATATGATGAATGATTGAATGAATGAATGAATGAATGAAATAAAATTAGTTAAAGGTGAAATACAGCAAAACTTTCCAGAGACAGTTTTCAAGAAAATTAAAGCATCTTGGAGCTGATAGAAATAGTAGAGATTTCTAAATTAACTTGTATATAGTGTTAGAGAAATAAAATGATTTTTGATCACATAGCTAGTTAGTTGAACACAAGCCTCCTGACTCTTGGCTCTAGTGTTCATTTCAGCACACTTCCTGCCTTCTGTAGTTAAAAGTTTTATGAAATAAATGGCATAGGAGGGGAGTGAATGATTGCGTCTATAATGACTGTGCTGAATTTTCAGAAAGGTCCTGGGAAACGAACCTACTGCAGAGATTATCTTTAGAATCCAGTAATTCTTATTTACCATGGAAATAACTGAAATTCCTAGATCAGGTTAAATTTGATTATTTCGTCTTTATCCCATAATTTAAAGATCACTAAGCACTTGTTAAGGAGTAGATGACAGTACTGAACATCTATAATTCATTAAAGCATTCCATAAAAAGTTTCTAGAAATTAAAAATCTTGGTAAAAGGCGAAAGACAAAAACTATAGCTAAAACTATAGGTTAATCGCCAGTTTTTTATTGTTTTTACAATGAAAATATTGTTGAAAAGTTTTAAATCTAATGAATATTAGGAAAAGTGTACATGTACTTTTCATTTTATTTGTGGCTTTGTTGCTCACTTCTGTAATATGATAGTGACAGTAACAAATGGTAAAACATTTTATGAAATATTTTGGGTAACTTTTTAAAATAAGTGATTTTTCCCCCAGACTATATAATAATAGCTTTCATTCATTTAATACTTACTTTGTAACAGATGTTGCCCTTTATATGCATTATCTTTTTTAGTCATATGAGTAATCCTTTGAGGCAGGTATTACTATTATCTTCAGCTCAGAGCTTTTAGATAATTTGCTTATAGTCCCACAGCTAAGTGGTAGAGCTAGAATTCAAACCCAGGTTGGTATGGTTTTACAGCCTGAGTGCTTTACGAGTACTCTATTTTACTAGATTATGGACATGCATTATTAAATCAGTCAAAACACATTTGAGGACTTCCTGTGTGTATAACATTGTACCTGGTGCTCTTGGAGCTACAAAAGTTGTAAAAGACGTTGTCGGTCCTGGACCAGTTGAAGAAACAAATATACCTATGTCAAATAATTTGAATACAGCTATAAATCATCATTACCTTATAACTGAAGGCCAGAGCCCGAAGCTTTGAAAAATTTCTTTTTCCCAAGATGCATATGAAAATACTTACCAGTAATGTTGATTTATGCTTTTTTTGGTCCAGCCACTAAGCTTGGTTCTCTTAACAGTTTTCATGGGATGTGACATTACCAGCATACTATGGAAACGTTCAGTGGGTGATATTAGTCTGGAGAGTGAACCATAATTTTTTTATTATCATTTTTAGATTCTGTTGTTCAGATTGGTTTTCTCCCTCTGTATGCTTCCAACTGGTGATGTTTCATCCACCATGAAGTCTGCTAAGACAAACTTTAACATTTGTGGGTAAGTAGGCCACTTTTGAGGTTTAAAAACTGGATTTGCAGCAGTTTGAAATTTTAATTGAAAATGGTCTTGTGGCCACTTCGGCACCAAACCCCTCCTTATTGACTTTTTTTGGGATTTTCAGCATCTTCTCCCAAAGAATTTTGATTTTTTTCGATGTTTTGCTTGAGACGTGTTTTCTAAGTAGGCATACATCATTTGTGAACAAATTGACTATATGTAGTAAATAAATGATTTTTATTAATATTCAGAAAGGGAGCAAATAGATACCTAACTGTGAAGAAGAAAGATGGATCAGAAACAGCTCATGCAATGATGACCTGTAATTTGACTCATAATACAAAACATGCTGTTAGGAGCCTAATTCAAAGATTTCCTGTCACCAATAAAGAGCGTACTGAACTTCTGCCTAAAACAGAAAGAGGAAATGTGTTTGCAGTTGAAGCTGGTATGTATTTTCTGGGGAGCTTCCTTGTCTATCCTATTATTTGATGACTGTTCTTTTACCATTTTAAATTTATTAAAAAAAAAAACTAAGATGCAATGAAATTTCTCAGTTTGAATCAAGAACTGTGAAAATTTTGGAACGAAATGCAGTGTTAAGGCACGTGATGATGTTAGACAAGTCTAAGTGTCCAGTGACAGCTGTCGTTTATGGAGCTCCTATTGTGTGCTAGGCATATGCTAAACTCTTTACATAGGGCCTCCTGGCAGCTCTCCCAAGGTAAGAATTTCCTCTATCCCAGGGGTGATTAAATGGGCTCAGAGCAGTTAAATAATTTGTTCAAGGCTACTCAACCAGCCACTAAACCGCAGAGCTGGGATTTGACTCCAGGGTCTGGACTTCCTGTATTACACTGCCAAGACATGCTAATGAGTGAGCTTTTGAATTGGGGCTTTAGCTTCTGGTAAGAGGACAGAGTCTTCAGTACACTAACTTCCTGAAAGGTAGATAAATAATATATTTAGGTGGTAAAATGTAGTTGTAATTTTATTATTTGGAAAAATAACTTCTTAGAAAATTATTATTTACCTAAAGCGACAGATATGCATAATTTCCATTGTCTGTTGGGGAAGGTTTGCAGAGTGTAGAAAATACATGGTCCTAGATAGCAAGGAATTTAAGTTCTAAAATGTTTTGATTTATGTGAAGAATATAAAACATCATGTCTCTTTTTTATTCCTATCTGCTTATTAATTAAATGCAGATGCTAGCTAAAATTTTCAGTTAGGACCTTATATTTACACATATTATTCTACTGATCACATAATCTTACATATTTAGCTTTAAACATACAGAATATTATTCTTTTCACGATGTGTTTTCATATCGTACATAACAGACGTTGTAATGCACATTGTTTCCCATTTTAGTTTTTTGTGTCGTTACTGATAGAAGTAAGCATGAAAACTCTTTTAGGATATCAGAATCCCGTTTTATTTTTAGTCGTTATGGAGTGGTTGATTTTTGTTCATTTGTAAACACTGTGCACCAGAAATACTTTTAGAAATTTGCTTTTTGACTGATAACTGAAATTTGTAACTTGTTTTTAGAGTCTTAGGCGTAGGAGTACAGCAGTCGTGCATTGCTTGCTAACTTCATGTAGACTGAGTAGAGAGGAAACACTCGAATGGAATTACATTGGAAATTACTTATCTTTGTTTTCCACGCTTTTTAAACATTGTTGACCATAAATTTTTTTTGTTGTTGTTCTTTTATTCATTTTCAAAGAAAACCGGGAAATGAGCAAAACAAGCGGGCGACTCAACAATGGCATACCTCAGATTCCAGTGAAAAGAGGAGAATCTGAATTTGATTCTTTCAGGCAGTCTCTGCCCGTGTTTGAGAAACAAGAAGAAATTGTTAAAATAATTAAAGAAAATAAAGTAGTTTTGATTGTAGGAGAAACTGGATCTGGAAAGACTACGCAGGTTTGTTTCTTCTTTGTTGTTTATGGAAGAAAAAATATTTTTCCCACAGAATAGTTTTATATCAAATTTGTATTTTAACCCAAAATGACCCCCATTTGGTTACTTTAATAGTTATTTCAGAGATATTACTCAGAGTACATTTTGAGAATTTATAGAAAGGAAATGTTTTAAAATACTTTTAAGCTAGCACATTGGGCCTTCATTTAAATAGAAATGGGGATGTGATTGGGCATCATAAAGGAATATGGACGAGGCTAGTCTTGTAACCTCCGTGAGCCAGAGCCCTCATTTGTAAAATGGAGCTAATAATTGCTCCCATTTACGGTGAAGGTTAGAGATGTCTGTAACGTGCTGATCAGTGTTTTGTACGTAGCAGCTAAATTAACAGCAGTGTTAATAATGACGTGTTAATATAAAGTCGACTGTAGACATTGAGGCCTGCGCAGGTCCCAACCTGTCTGTGGTTTGGGGTTGCTATCCGTCTCATAAAGCAAAGTAGAGGGTTTGTCTTCTGGGAAGACAAAGTCGTCTTCTCCTCTGAGAAAGCCTCCTACATAGGTTGGCTTTGGCATCTTCCGGGAATAGGGAGGCAGGGATTGAGGCCTCAGGAGTCTGGGTTTTCGGCTGAGGTAGAAAAGACAGTGCTTATAACCAGAAAGTCCAGAGTTGGGTGTAAGTAATTGTCTCCAGGACTCATTACTGTTAACCCAGCCTGGGCTTCGTGACAAGTGTAGAAGGAGAGTCCTTAATATTAAAATAATTACAATACAGCTTAAAAAAAATAAAGTTGACTGTAGAATGGAATCAGTATGACAGATTTGACTTGGATGTTTAGTATCAAAGTACTTCATTATGCAGTTTCTGGGTGACAGATTGGAAGTAAGTATGGCATAGTGATTTGACCTTGTTTATGTTCTTTACGTGTTCACATGTTAAAATAGTAAAATTACTTTGCTTTTGATAGAGATTCAGATAGAATAGTCAATATAATTTTACATCTTTTCTTTTATGGACACATAAATTTGCTTTTGACAATTGCTTAACATTTCCTATGGTCATATTTGTTGGTGTAATAAACCTAGTCCATAGGTAAGGCAAGGGAGTGGAGGCAAAGTTGACTATAAAGTTTACCACTTATTTACTTGAAGGACTTAACCATTTTTACAGAAGTATAACTATCCCTAAAACTTGAGCCTTTAAAACTAAATAAGGAAAAACATGATGAAATTTTTATCTGAGCACAATATATAAGATTTTTCTTCGGTGTGAGTCCTTTTATGATTAATTGAAATTCCATGGAGTCATTCCAGAGAATCTGTTCAGTTGTTGATTGTTTTAGTATTAGAGTAAGTTTTACCAGTAGGTTTTAATTGTACCGGTTCTAATTATATTGAACAGAGATTATGAGTGTTCACTTTGGCAGCACATACACTGAACAGAGATTATGAAAGTTTTGACAAATATAACAAATATGTTTTCATTTAAATTATTTGAATATTCTTGCTAAATGATCTTTGTATATGGGCATTAAGTATGCTTATTTTCACAATTATGTATATCATTTAATAGGTATGAAGATACTTGAGAATTTAATTAGAAATGAATTATTTGCTTTTTGCTTTTCAAGAAGAAACTATTAATCTAATGGGTTTACATCTAAGAAATGATCGCATCTTATTTGAGGAGTTAAAGTAAAATTACTGATGTGTCTGTTTTATGAAATATAAATAGAATTTAAAGTTCATATCATTGACCAGTTTCATCTTGCTTTTAGTAGCATTAGGAAGTTAATTGCCTTTTGCATTTTCATGTTCATTGTTCATGTTCATTATGTAAAATTCAAACATTATGGAAAATAGTACATAGAAAGTGAAAGATTTCTAATTCTCTTGCTACTCTCCATGTACTTTTTCTTTCTTTTTTTTTTTTTTTAAGATTTTATTTATTCGTCAGAGAGAGAGCACTAGCAGGGGCAGTGGCAGGCAGAGCAGGCAGACAGAGAAGCAGGCTCCCCACTGAGCAAGGAGCCCGATGCCGGGACTCAATCCCAGGATGCTGGGATCATGACCTGAGCGAAAGGCAGACGCTCAACTGACTGAGCCACCCAGGTGTCCCTCTCCATGCATTTTTGTCAGAAACTTGGGAGTATGTATTTCTGTTTTGTTTTTTTTTTTTTAAGACTTTATTTATTTATTTGGCAGAGAGAGAGAGACAGCGAGAGAGGGAACACAAGCAGGGGGAGTGTGAGAGGGAGAAGCAGGCTTCCCGCGGAGCAGGGAGCCCGATGTGGGGCTCGATCCCAGGACCCTGGGATTATGACATGAGCCAAAGGCAGACGCTTAACGACTGAGCCACCCAGGCGCCCTGGAGAGAGAGAATCTTAAGCAGACTCTACCCCCAGGGCAGAGCCGGACATGGGTGTTCGATCTCATAACTCTGAGATCATGACCTGGGCCGAAATCAAAATCAGGAGTTGGACGCTTAACCAACTGAGCCACGTAGGGGCTCTGTGTGTGAATTTGTGTTTAATATTTTAGTTTCTCTTGTGAAAAAGATGTTTTAAAGTTACATTTCCTAGTTGATTGTTAGAAGTTACGTGAAAGTTGTTGATTTTATGATTATTTTATGTTAGGACATGTCACAGAACTTTTTTTTTAGTTCCAGTAGTTTTTCCATTGTGGTTGACTTGGACCTTCTGGGTATACAATCATGTCATCTCATAGGACTTTAAAACTTTCATTTCAGATTCCTCAGTTCCTTTTAGATGATTGCTTTAAAAATGGTATCCCCTGCCGTATATTTTGTACCCAGCCAAGACGGTTAGCAGCAATTGCTGTGGCCGAAAGAGTTGCTGCAGAAAGAAGGGAAAGGATTGGTCAAACAATTGGATATCAGATCCGGTTAGAAAGCAGGTAATGCCGGTTCTCCTGTAGCCTGTCTTCGATCATTCTTCGAAAAGACTAATGTTTCTATTTCACTAAATACAGAGGATATGTTGGTTGAAAAATTAGATGATCATTTTGCTTCAAGTAAGTCTTTGATAAGATGTTGAGGTCATGACTGAACTTAGTAAGGTTTTGAATACATAGCTTAAGAAAGAGTTGGGCCGTAGATACAAAGCCCGTTTCATAGTTTTATGATCAAATACAAGTTATTTCACCTCTTTGAACCTTGGTTTTCTCATCTATAAAATGGGCCAATAAAAGCAGCTAGAGCCCAGGTTTGATGTGAAGTTTATAGTAAACAATAAATGGTAGTAACGGAATTGATTATTAGAAGTGGTACTAGTAGTACCTTCTTGATGAGTGGTACTGTTTCTTTGTTCTCAGTAGTTTGGATATAGTAATTCAGAAAGCTGCTCACTTATGATGCACTTTTTTCCCCTGAGCAACAAGTGTTAAAGGTTTTTTAAAAAAAAAAAAAAAAATCAATTTATGGTTCCTTAACAAAATAATCAATTAATTAAAGGCTGTTAGTAATAAAAATTTTGAAAGTTATCAGGTATGAAATACATATTTCACATAACTTGGGTCATAAAGCATGCATACCAGTTTACCATTATATTAGTAACCTTAAGTAACCTTTGTTAAAGTACATACAAGACCAACATTTAATGTGATCATGTTTTCATTACATATAAGAGTTGTAATTGCACGCTTTATTTTTATTTTTTTAAAAAGGGTTTCTCCAAAGACACTTCTGACATTTTGCACTAATGGGGTATTGCTTCGTACGTTGATGGCAGGAGATAGTACATTGTCAACTGTGACACATGTTATTGTGGTAAGAATATTGCTGAGTTTGCCATATATAACTCAGATTGTTTAAAGCTTTGAATATATAATGACATTTTTAGGATAGGGTATGCATGAGAACCAATTTTTTTGAACAGCTATTATAATCAAGTTACTTTTTATTGCCTATAATTGTTAGATGTAAATACTTGTATTAAGTAGAGATATTCTTACTGTCAGGTTTTATGAGGGCAAATAAAGTAGGTAAGTTTTTTCAAAAGTGGTTTTTACATGGGAAAATGATACACGTGCTTAGCATTCCCCAGAATGGTGAAAGTTTTCTTTTTTCTCTGTGCTTAGTCACCTGATTCCTCCTTTAGCTAATATGTATTTCCCAGTCTTAGGGGTACACTTAGTAGTCATTTAATTTCATAGTTAAGCTGCTAAATTAAGTAGCTGCTGATGAAGTAGATGAATTACCACCTTATTAAATTCTAAGTTTTTCTCGAGTTTGTGTCAGGAAAACATTAGATTAAATTGTATAAGTTTGCAATAAGCAGTTTTTGGAAACTTATTAGTTCCGTGCATTCAAACCAAAGGGTGCACCTGTGCCCGATGCTAACGGAAGCATATTTAAATATATTTTGTATGTATTAAAAGTACATCAAATTAGACTCCAGTAATTCAGAATTTGTTGTAGTTTGTGTGTCTTTTATATCTTCTAAGAGGCAGTGCTTTGTTACCCACAGTGGTTGTTGATGTCTGATTATTTCTGAATTGTCCATAATACAAAATTTTCATGAGTACTGATTGGCCTTATTCACATTTAATTTGAATTAGTATAAAACCTAGCAGCTCCATAATTTTAAAGACTTAGTCATCCATAATGTTTTAACTATTCCATGGTTTTATTTTTGTTTATTGCAGGATGAAGTACACGAAAGGGATCGATTTAGTGATTTTTTACTTACGAAGTTAAGAGATCTTTTGCAAAAGCACCCAACTTTGAAACTTATTCTTTCTAGTGCCGCCTTGGATGTAAATCTTTTTATAAGATATTTTGGAAGTTGTCCAGTGATATATAGTAAGTTAAATGATCAGATTTCTTCTAGGATTTTTATGAAGGTATACTTTTTGGCATGATTATATTTATTGTAATAGGAGTTGGGAATGGTCTGAAGTAGAGAGCATCCATTTCTCTTTTCTCTGAGGTATGCCTCAAAAACTCTCTAGATCTTCATCTACTCCTTTTCCATCCACACTCTTTGGGACTGTGTTGGGAGGGCAGTTCTCCTGTCTTAAAAGGAAATGTGCTTTATTTTGGTCCTGTATCCTTTAATTCTGTCCTCCAGTTTCCCCTTTGTTGCTAGACTTCTTGAAAGAGTAGTCTACGCTTGCATGTTTATTTCCTATGTACTTCTACATAGACTGCCACTTCACTTTTCTCTTGTCCTTTAATCCAAACTTGTTTTAACACCGATCTTTTAAAAAAATTATTAAATTCCTCCTTAAAAATTGAAAAAGTTGTATGTGTTTACCTCAATGATATAGTACAAATATATATAGGAGAGAGGTTCAAAATTGCCCATCCTCTTTCCAGTTTATGTCTCACTTTCCTGAGATTACTTGAGGTTAAAGCCTCCTGTATACCCTTTCTCATGTTGTCCATGCTCATACAACATATGCAAATAGATCCATATACCTGAGATATACAGAAATTGGTTTGAGAAATGAGCACATGCCTTATACATTAGTTTGCAATTTGCTAAAGCAAATTGACATATGACAGTACATCATGAAAAATCCTCCAGTGTAGTAGCTGTAGATGTAGTTCATTATTTTTTTTGATGTAGTTCATTATTTTAAGCAGCTGTTGTAATATTTCATAATACGCATGTACTATGATTTATTTAACCATTTATCTTTGGACACTCAGGTTGGTTCTAGACTCTCCTCTCCTCCCACCATAAACAGTGTTGTAATAAACATCCTTGTGTATATATCCTTATATACTGGTGCTCTTATTTCTAGGGAGAGATTCCTGAAACTAACATTGTTGAGTAAAAAGACTGTATTTGTTCTTAATTTTAACAGATTTTGCCACTGTACTTTTTCAGAGAGCTGAAATGATTTATATGTATTTCTGTAGTGCATGGGGCTGTTCATTTGTGCATTCTTACCAGTATTGTTTTGATACTGATTTAATTGCAAAGCCTACTATTTAAATTTTGCACAAAGATCTTAAGTTTTCTGTATTTCTCATGGTTGCCTCCCCCCCCCCCCCCTTTTTGGGTGGGAAATGCTCACATCTCAGTGTAATTGACAACACCGCCTCCTAAGTCTTGTATTCTGCATTAGAGCCGATACTGTCACGGTCTCCTTTGTGTGCTTATGTTGGTATTTTATGGGATTCCTCCCCTGATCCATTTTCTTTTTTTCTCTTCCTTACTCACCTTCCCTTCCCTTCTTCCATTTGTTTTTCCTCTTTTTTCCTGCTCCGTGCTGTACTCTACTAGGTACTGGAGATAAACGGGTAGTTTCCCTGGAAGCTCTTATTCATGCCCTTGGCTTCTACTTTCTTTTTTATACTCATGACTCCTGAATCCTCATTTCCAATTCAAACTAATCTTCAGGGCTTTGGGCTTGGATGTCTTATAAGCAGCTCATCTCTAATATGTCCCAAGCTAAATATTTAATCTCTTCTACAAAATCTACTTCCCATTTGTTGCCCATTTTAGTTAATCCTACCATCAACCTAGTCACCTAAGGCGCAAACCTGTCTGTCTTCTCATAATATTCTTGGATGATAAGATACATAAAATGTAAATGTCTGCTAACTGGAAGCTCGTTTTGGCACCTCACGTTTGACGTGTCTGACACCAAACCCCAACTCCAACCGGCCAACCTGTGGCTTTCAGCTTTCCTTGTTACTTCAGAGAATGACATCATCATCTACCCAGTTTTGTGAGCCAGACATCCAAGAAACATGGTTGATGCTTCTTATCATTCCTCCACATCCAATTTAGTGCTGAGTTCTGCGAATTTTACTTTCTGACTATCTCTAGAGTCTGTATTTTTTCATTTTTATCATCACCAGTTTCATTCAAATGTTGTTCTCTTTCATGTGAATTATTGGAATGATCCAGTCAGTTCCATCCCTTCTGCTCTGTTTTAAATATGTGCTGTCCATTGCAGCCAGAGTGGTCTTTTCTGACATGGAATTCCAAGGATGTTGAACACACTCTTGAGCTTAAGACTTTGGATAACCTTTATCTCAGGATGAAGAGCTAGATCCTTAATAAGACTTGCCTCATCTCGAACTGCAGTCCCTTCTTTACTCCCTGTCTCCTGCCATATTCCGACTAGCTTGGCCGTTTAGTTTCTTGAAAATATCATACTCTTTCCCAACATAGATGTTTGCATGTGCTTTTATTTTCTTCATTGTACACTTTCTTCTCTCCTATTAGTTTAGTATTTTGTTTACCCCTTCTCTTGGTCTTCATCTTCTCTAAGAAAATGATTTCCTTAACTCATTCAGATCCCCCATTATGTCATGGTATCTTGTACTTCTCTCTAAGAGGACTTATTACAACTCTGTTTTTACATTTATATTCTGGATTATTGGATTAATGTTTGTCTCCCTTGCTAGTACGTAAGCTTCAGGAGATGAGGACACAGCTGTGCTTCTTCTTAGGATTTGTATTCCTGGTGCCTAGCATGATGGCAAACACATGATAAGTAGGTCATACACCCTGGAAGAAATAGGCAAATGAACAGTTCTGTAACATAAAAATCAGAATTATGTTTACAGTATCATGAGGATGACTTGCCCTGTGGAATTGCATCTGGATTTTATACTCAGGTTCATTAACTCAGTATTCTCATGTTTTTATGTATATTATCTCTAAGATGCAAATCGACTCTTTAAAGTATTCCTGTTATTTAGTACAGGGAAGACCATTTGAAGTAAAAGAAATGTTTCTGGAAGACATCTTAAGAACTACTGGATACACAAACAAAGAAATGCTAAAATACAAAAAGGAAAAACAACGAGGTAAGCTTTTTATCAAATAATAAAGTACTATTGATACTGGGTTTTTAGAGTATTATACTGTGGAGGTACAAGGACACTTGAAAGTTTTTTCCTTTGTATATAATTGTATAATATTATATTAGAATTCTGTCCCAAGTGTACTTTTTTTTTTTTTTTTTAAGATTTTATTTATTTATTTGAGAGAGAGAATGAGATAGAGAGAGCATGAGAGGGGGGAGGGTCAGAGGGAGAAGCAGACTCCCCGCTGAGCAGGGAGCCCGATGCGGGACTCGATCCCAGGACTCCAGGATCATGACCTGAGCCGAAGGCAGTTGCTTAACCAACTGAGCCACCCAGGCGCCCTGTCCCAAGTGTACTTTTTACATTGTGGTTTATGCCCATAAATTATAATCTGTAGAGAGGAATTCAAAGTGGATGCCAGGGTTGAGGAGGAGTGTGTCCGTATCCAGAGATGCAACCAGTGTTGTAAGGAGACAGAAGAGTATGTGCTGCTGCATATGTGATAGGCCACGTATGGTAAGAGTGCGGTATGCCACAGCAGAGCTCATGGGACGGGAGTGGGGAGTGGGCGGAAGGATTGAAAAGAGTAGCATGTGAGGGATAACAAGCTCATCTTTGATACAAATGTCAAGTCTTTAAATCTTGAGTTTTCTTTTTTTTTTTTTTAGAGAGAGTGAGCCTGAGTGCAGGGGTAGGGGGTGCAGAGTGGTAGAAGGAGAGGGAGAGAGAGAATCCCAAGCAGTCTCCACGTTCATCATGGAGCCTGATGCGGGGCTCGATCTCGCGACCCTGAGATCATGACCTGAGCCCAAATCAGGAGTTGGATGCTTAACCAACCGAGCCACCCAGGCACCCCTCAAATCTTGATTTTGTTATGAGTTGCATCTGTACTTCGAATTTAGCATTATTTGCCCATTAATACATCTCTTATCATGACTTACACTTATCTCTCAGCTTTTGAGTTAGGGTGAGATTCTTTTTTGCTGACTTTTTTTTTTTAAGCTTTTATTTATTTATTTGAGAGAGAGAGAATGAGAGAGAGCACATGAGAGGGGTTAGGGTCAGAGGGAGAAGCAGACTCCCTGCCGAGCAGGGAGCCCGATGCGGGACTAGATCCAGGGACTCCAGGATCATGACCTGAGCCGAAGGCAGTCGCTTAACCAACTGAGCCACCCAGGCACCCTCTTTTTTGCTGACTTTTAACTGCATTATTCATGATAGAAGATTTGGCTTCAAGCTTTGATTTCTTTGTTTAGTCTGTATGACCTTAGACCGGTATCTTAAGTTCTTTGGATTATCCACCTGAAGAAAAGCAACTAGCAGTGCCTATTTCACAGTGCAGTGCTGGAGCACTAGTATGCAGATCATAAAACTATATCTTTAAACTTTTGAAGGTGAAAATGGTGTATAATTTTTATCTCAAGCAACTGGCATGGTGGTAGAAGTTCAGTAAATGGTTTTCTACACAGTGCTGTATGAATATTAGTCACTGACTTAAGCAATATTTAGTGTATGGCTAAAATACCGTTCTTTGAATTTGGACTTACTTAGAAGTAAACTTCTCACTAATAACACGAACTAGATGATGTTTTTAAGCAGTTTCATGTGTCCTTAAGGTTCCGCATAACACATTTTACTAAATGTTTCTTGATAATGTATTTTGAAAAAGTAACTTCAAAATTAGGCCAACTTCTAAGTATTTTCAAACTCAATTTTTTTTTTTTTTTAAAGATTTTATTTCTTTATTTGACACAGAGAGAGAGCAGGAGAAGCAGATTCTCCACTGAGCAGGGAGCCTGATGCAGGGCTTGATCCCAGGATCCTGGGATCATGACCTGAGCTGAAGGCAGACGCCTAACGACTGAGCCACCCAGGCGCCCCCAAGCTCACTTAATTTTTTTAAACAAAGGAATATATTCCCCAAAATAAAGCATTTATCTGCTTATTCTTTCTTTTGTTACTAATTTAGAAGAGAAACAGCAAACCACCCTTACAGAATGGTATTCCGCTCAAGAGAATACTTTCAAGCCTGAGTCTCAGAGGCAGAGAACTGTTCCCAATGTGACTGAAGAGTATGATTTATTGGATGACGGTGGTGATGCTGTCTTCAGCCAGTTGGTAAGACCTTGTTGGTTTCACACTGATATTTTGAGTGAAAATCGTACAGTTTAAAGAACATCTTATGAGATTATAATTGTTACTGCATTATTACAGTGTAATTCTCTTAGTTTATCTTAGGCTATAACCTATTTTTTCAGAACAACTTTCTAATGTACTTTTTTTTGGCAAATAATGCAGCGTCTTTTATTATTTTGTTCTCAGTTTAAATAATTTCAATAAAATAAATTTTTGGAAGAAAATAGTTATAGATATTATACATATACATTATTAGTCTGATATTTTATCATCTCAAAAGTTTAAGAACCTGTGAGCTAAACAATGTAAGATAAGCTCAGTTAAGAGAAAATTGAGAAAAGACTCTTGATATTAGAGCACATAATCCACCAGCCAGCTGTGTGACTTTATAAAATCACTTACACACTGTAGACCTCAGTCTCTTCTCTGCTCCTTTTCTTTTTTCTATTTTGCTACAGCATCTTTTACAAATGAAATATTTCATAGAAGCCCAGCGTGCTCATCCTCAGTGTCCACCCCCATCCCTCAGTGGGGCCTCTGCTACCTTGGGTTTCATGGAATCTGTTTGAAAACTGGAACTAGCTGGTTTCCTAGGCGTCTTCTGGTCTTTCATTCTGGTTTAGAATTCTTTAAAAGGCATTGGTGATTAGTGTGATGCAAAATATTGCTGGGCTTGTATACTTTTTAGAAAATTTTACCTGTTTTGAGCATGAGAAGGTATATATGCAGTCACCTAAGCAGATATGTTTTAAGTTCTAATGCATCCAAATGAACTATACATGTTTCTAAAAATGCTTTTGAAGAATGTTTAGAAGTTGTTAGGTAGTATGGGGAACATCCTTTTGGTTCAGTGAACAGCATTTTGACCATTAAATTAGTGTTTCTTAAGCCTGGCTGTGCATGATCGTCACCTCAGGAACTTTTAAAGCCCCATAGAATCTGGCCTCCATCAGCAGAGGTTCTAACGAACTTGCTCTGGGGTGGGACCTGGCATGAGTGTTGAAAAACACAGGGGGTGGTCCCTCTGGTGTGCAGCTGGGAGGGAGAACCACTGGGGTACAGGTGTATTTCGCAGTGTTCTGCCAGAAGCACATTTAGTTAATATTTTGACTGAATCATCCTCCTTTGTTTACAAACTCATTCTCAGAGAAGAGATAAATGTAAGAACAAGATGCTGTAGTATAAGTGGAATGTTTGTGTTGAGATGAGAAACTTTTATGTCAAAGCCGACGATGTAATATATGGTTAGTAGTCCTTGTGGCCATTGTGGTCATCTCACATTCTTTGCATATAAAGGTTAAGCTGTTGGGTAATTTATAATCTTTGCTTTTTTTTTTTTTTTTAAAGACAGAAAAAGATGTGAATTGCCTTGAACCATGGTTAATAAAGGAAATGGATGCTTGTCTCTCTGACATATGGCTACATAAAGATGTTGATGCCTTTGCTCAGGTCTTTCACCTTATTTTAACTGAAAATGTTAGTGGTACGTGTAATTTCTTAAAACATATTTTTATTACTCTTATGGTTATTTCTGGTGGAAATGTAGTTTAATTCAAAGTGTATGTACTACATTTTTGTTCATTACTGGTAATTTGTTCTTTTGGAGTACTTATTTCACATGGACAAATCAGGATCTTATTAGCGTAGTAGAACAAATAAATACTGTGTTAAATCAGGGATTCTTTTTTTTTTTTTTTTTTTAAGTAAGTTCTTCGCCCAACGTGGGGCTTGAACTCATGACCCCAAGATCAAGAGTCCCATGCTCTACCGACTGAGTCAGTCAGGTGCCCCTAAATCTTGTGA
The DNA here is from genome assembly GCF_964656455.1 of Halichoerus grypus. Lineage (NCBI taxonomy): Eukaryota > Metazoa > Chordata > Mammalia > Carnivora > Phocidae > Halichoerus > Halichoerus grypus. The sequence continues at coordinate 142,558,917 of NC_135713.1, read as the reverse complement.
TTCTTAATCTAGTTGTCTCCAGAAAGGTTATACGGGGTCTGTGAATATATGACAGTTATGTGCAAAAGTATATTTATGTATATGTATTGTGTATATAAATATACTCCCTTCCCTGCCAAGGGAATATCTTGGATTTTTAAAGAAATTTGCGTTTTCAAAAAAGGAAGGAAGAGCAAGGTTAATAACTTTGCTCTAGATTTTGTATTTAGTAAATGGAAGATTTCAGCATACCTTTAGTTATATGAGCTCAAGTACTAATTCACATGGATATGCTTTATGTCATGTGATGTGTTTTCACTAATGACCTATCCTGATTTTATTAGTTGATTATAGTGGATACTGGTAACCAGAGGTCAGTTTCAGAGCCCTGAAGGCTTCTAGGCAAAAGACAGAATGAAAAACCATAGAAGGTCAGTACTGAAAAGGATTTAGATGTCAAGTAATTTATCCCCTCACTTAAACTTCTCAGCATTATTATTATTGTTATAATTATTGATTATTCCTTTCTTGAAACACTTTCTTCAGTTAACCTCTCAGATTCTGTGCTTGCTTTATTTTCTTCTTTCTCGTCTCCCTCGCTGGAACTTCTTGGTTTCTTCAGCAGAATTTTCCCCTTTTCCCTGACTTCTTCTTTTTTTTTTTTTTAAGATTTTATTTATTTGTTTGAGAGAGAGAGAATGAGAGAGAGAGAGAGAGAGCACATGAGAGGGGGGAGGGTCAGAGGGAGAAACAGACTCCCTGCTCAGCAGGGAGCCCAATCCCTGACTTCTTAAATATGGAATGGCCCAGGCCTCAATCCTTTGGTGTTGCTTCTGTTTACACTTTACTTCTAATGTGGATCTCATCTAGTCATCGTTTTAAATATTTATTTAAAATGACTCTTAATTTTACTGTTTCAGTCCTGACCTCCCCCCCTGACTTGAGTACACCTGATCACTTGACATCTCCCCTTGGGTGTCTATTAGGAGACTAAAACTAGGTACGCCCCAAACAACTTTTGGTTCCCTTCTCACTTCCTTCCTGACCTGCCTTTTCCTAAATGATCATAATCAGTTGTAGACTTCTTTAAAAATTCATGTGCCTGGCCATCCCAGACGTTTTGAAACTGAATTTTCACCTAGTTGCTGAGGCAACAAAACATAAAGTAAGTCATTTTTTTAGAAAAGATTTTATTTATTTAATTTGAGAGAGAGTGCATGAGTGGGGGCGGGGAGGGGCGGCGGGGGGAGAAGCAGACTCCCCACTGAGCAGGGAGCCCCATGTGGGACTTGATCCCAGGACCCTGAGATCATGACCTGAGCCGAAGGCAGACGCTTAATGACTGAGCCACCCAGGCGCCCCCCCCCTTTTTTTTTTTTAAAGATTTTTATTTATTTATTTGACAGAGAGAGACACAGCAAGAGAGGGAACACAAGCAGGGGCTGGTAGTTTTACCTTCTAATTAAATCCTGAATCTGACCCTATTTTACTTCCCCTACTGCTGCCATTCTAGTCCAAGCCAACATTTCTCTCTGGGGATGATTGTAGTAGCCTGTGAACTGCTTTTATTCTTATGTCATTATAGTCTGTTCTCCAGAGAACAATCAGACTGATCCTTTCAAAAAAACCTGGATCATGCTACTTCCCGGCTTTCCACTCTCCCGTGGCTTTCAGTTACACTTTGAATAAAAATCAGAGTTCTTTCCCTGATTGGGTCTCTGACTGCCTTTTTTTTTAACTTATTATTTTTAAATTTTATTTTATTTTATTATGTTAGTCACCATACAGTATATCATTAGTTTTTGATGTAGTGTTCCATGATTCATTGTTTGCATATAACATCCAGTGCTCCATGCAGTATGTGCCCTCCTTGATACCCATCGCTGGGTCTGACTGCCTTTTTTTTTTTTTTTTTTTTTTTTTAAATTTTTTTTTTTTTTTTTTTTAAGATTTTATTTATTTATTTGAGAGAGAGAGAATGAGAGACAGAGAGCATGAGAGGGAGGAGGGTCAGAGGGAGAAGCAGACTCCCCGCTGAGCAGGGAGCCCGATGCGGGGCTCGATCCAGGGACTCCAGGATCATGACCTGAGCTGAAGGCAGTCGCTTAACCAACTGAGCCACCCAGGTGCCCCCTGACTGCCTTTTTGATACCATTTTGTACGACTCTGGACCTTTTGCCACTGTTAACCTCCTTGCTCTTCTTCATGTATCGGCACATTCCGACCTGGGGGTCTTCGCTTTGGTTGTTTCCTGTGCCTGGAATGCCGTCCCTGCAGATGATCGTATGGCCCAACGTCTACTTCATGTAGGTCTCTGCCTGGATCTTGCCTTCTCAGAGGGGCCTCTTTGGGGTCATTTTACTGAAATTGTGCCCTTCTTTCAATCTCTGTACCCCGCCGTATTATTCACTATTGTAGTTTCATTATCTGACAGCATGTATTTTTTAATTTTGTTTTACTCTCTGTCTCATTCACTAGAATGTAAACAGCATGAGGATGGAAACCTCGTTTGTTTTACTCATCTCTTATACCCAGAGGTTTTGTAGTAAGTGCCCAATAAATATTTGTTGAAAAATGATGCAACTTATAAGCATCCTACCAAATGATCATCTATTTGAACATGTTTAGTGATAGGAGGCTCCTTTCTTCAGGACATTTTTTTTTCAAATTTGGTTTCTTTTAATTGCTATTTTTTTTATATGTTATAAAGAGTGAAGTGAAATCTACCTATATAGCTTCTCCCCTCTTCTGCCTTTGGGGTGATAATGGGGAGATTTAGTATCTGTTTATACCTGACAGACCTTCAGGTATGAAGATAGTTATTCTTTCTGCTTTCTTTGTTTTTTGGGCTGACCAGACCTGACTTCAGCTGTTTGTCTTTAACATGAGATGCTGTTTAGTCTTCTCCTGCCCTTGTTTGCCTTCTTTGTTATGTGGAATTTGTCCCTTTTAAAAAGCATGCTGTCCAGTCCTGAGTGTTAATCTTAGTGACTAGCTTCAGGTAGAGTAGGTCAATCAGCCTAAAAAACTCTACTCTTTATCTACAGTAATTCAGCCTGTGGTCAGTATAGCTCTTTGCCACTACATTGTCTTACTGATTCATACTGACTTGGAAACTTCTAGTTCTTTTTTTTTTTAATGAATCCCTCCTATCATATACTTGTTCTGATTTTTTTTGAGTTTAAGACATTCTATTTATTCCTTTTAAATCTCATGATTAGATTTGGCCCATTGATTTTGCTTCACAACTTTTTTTTCCCCCAGTTCTAATTGTTACCTAATATATTAATAAACTTTCTCAGTTTATGAACTCAAGAGGCCTGGGTCACTGACCAAGTGTTGTGTATGCTTTAGGTCAGCACTTGGGTGTGGCTGTTCAAGTGCATGCATCTACTAATCCAACAAACCACTTAAGAAGGAAACGAAGATCTTTTGGCCTTTCTTGTTCTTTTTTTTTTTTCTTAAGATTTTATTTATTTATTTGACAGAGAGAGAGAGCGCAAATAGGCAGAGCAGCAGGCAGAGGGAGAAGCAGGCTCCCTGCTGAGCAGAGAGCCCGATGCGGGACTCGATCCCAGAACCCTGGGACCATGACCTGAGCTGAAGGCAGGCGCCAAACCAACTGAGCCACCCAGGCACCCCATGGCCTTTCTTGTTCTTTGTAAATGTATTTTGGTTTCTATTGCTCTATTTTTTTCAGCTTATTGGTTATTAAAAAACTCTCTGTATTTTGAAAAGTAATTTTTTGTATTTGGAAATGTGGACATTTGTTCATCTCCAGTTTTCTGGCAGTCTTTTTTTTCCTCCCACAGAAAAAAGCTTAGCAATCTTAACTGAAAGTTAGGAAAATTTGAACTCTGAAGCTTGTTGCTTTAAAATATTTATGAAGCATTAATATATTATTCTTGACCTTCTTCCTAGATATTTCTTTAGTGTGTACTTTGATGTCATCATCCTATGGATCCAGGTTCCTCATCTTTTTTTTTTTTTCTTTTAAAGATTTTATTTTTAAGTAATTTCTATACCCAGCGTGGGGCTTGAACTCACAACCCTGAGATCAGGAGTCACATGCTCTACTGACTGAGCCACACAGGTGCCCCTGGGTCCCTCATCTTTATAAAAGTTTCACTAGACATTTTCTAGAGTGCAGTATTCTAATGTCTTAAGCTATCTGAAGTAAACAAAAATGTTAATAGCTCTTTGAACAGTTATTGACTTCGCATCTTTTTATTTCCCTTCTAAAATCTCAACCCTTAATTGGCACCAGAGTTGAAAATACTTCATGTAATCCAGGAAACCTTCTGCTTCGTAGGTTTCTTTCTTTTTTTTTTAAGATTTTATTTATTTGACAGAGAGACACAGGGGGAGAGGGAACGCAAGCAGGGGGAGTGGGAGAGGGAGAAGCAGACTCCCTGCTGAGCAGGGAGCCCGATGTGGGACTCGATCCCAGGACCCTGGGATCATGACCTGAGCTGAAGGCAGACGCTTAACGACTGAGCTACCCAGGCGCCCCCATAGGTTTCTTTTTAATGCCATCAATTTCTCCATGGAATCCAGTGGAAGCAGCTAGTAATTAGTGAGACAGGCATTCTTTGTCATGCTTACTGTCCTAGTCATCTATTGCTGCATGACAAATGATTCCCAACCTTAGCAACCTAAAACATTTATCTCACATTGTTTCTGAGACTCAAGAATCTGCGAGTGGTTCTGGCTTCTAGTGACTGATAAAGTAGTAGTGAAGCTGTTGTCTGGGGCTTTGGTCATCTCAAGGTTCACTGAGAGCTGGAGGATCTGCTTCCAAGACGCTCACTCATGTGGCTATTGGCAAGAGGCCTCAGGTCGTCTCCTCTTTTGGCAGAAGGCCTCAGTTCTTGCCATTTAGATTCTTCCATAGGGCTGGCTGTCTTACTTGTCCCAGGATGTGGCAGCTGGCTTCTTTCTGAGTGAGTGAGGCAAAAGAGAAGGAGAAAAAGCAAGCAGGAAGCCGTAGGTACCTTTTAGAGTTAGTCACTTAGTCTAGTTCATACTCAAGAAGGGAATTTAGACTCCACCTCTTGAAGGGAGGAGTACTAAAGAATTGTTGGATGTTTTAAAACACCCACACTTAGTCATACCCTGCTGCTCAAAATATACACATTTTGGTTCTTTTCTCCAAGGCTATCAAATGAATATTCAGTTGAAGCGGTAATTCTCATATAGTGAGTACAGATCATAATCTTTTCAGACCTTTTTAAAAATACGTGTGTCTGGCCATCCCAGACCTACTGACTCAGAATCTAGGAGTCAGTCATGGCTATCTGTGCTTTCAGAAATAAGCCTGAGGTAATTCTCTTGTAAGTCCTCCCCACTTTAAGAACCATTGACTGATATTAATAATGGTTACCAAGTTTTAGAGTATTATTAAACAATGAGGATAATTGGGTATCTATGGAAAATTAAAATTTCCTATTTGTAATTATCTTAAATTTTACTGCAGAGTTTTTTTTTTCAGTGATAATTTCTTTTTGAAATCACCAATTTTGTAATTTAAGCCAGTTGGTGCTAAGCAATTAATAATATATTGCATTTCTTGAGAAATATATTCTAGGAAGGAAATTAAATTCACTAGAACTTTAATTATTTTTCTCATGGAGGGCTTTTATGGGAAGTAAACTTTCTGCCAGTGTTATTTCCATTAAGCATCTCAGAAAGTAACAGTCTGGAATGATGGGGGAATCAAAGCAAAGCAAAAGAACGAAAACAAGTGGTCTTGAACTTTGCATTTGCACTTTTAAGCATTCTTTTCTAGTTACTGATGAGCCTTAACTTTTAAATTCTTTAATTATATCTTGTCATTTGGTGATCAAGACAGTATCTAGGCTTAGGAAGTTTATTTAAGGGTTCTGCAAGTTACTAGCTTTCCTCTTCTGTTTTAATTATCGTGGTGAGCTTAAGACAGCTGAACAACTATCTCTCGTTCTCCTACCTTCCAAATGATAGTCCCTCTTCCATCCTGTTTATATTAAGAGCATATTTATAACAGATCTGAGTTAAGGGTTATGTAATACTGTTATCGTGTGGCTGGATGAAGGAGCAAGTCCCAGGTTAATTCTCCTGACAGACATTTCTCTCATTTAAGTTAAAAAGAAATTAAAATGATTGAGAACAATTTGGAAATATAACCTGTATTTATCTTTTCCTTGCTTTAGTTGATTACAGGCATAGTGAAACCAGTGCAACAGCTCTGATGGTTGCTGCAGGACGAGGTTTTTCAAGTCAAGTAGAGCAGTTAATTAGTATGGGAGCCAACGTTCATAGTAAAGCATCAAATGGCTGGTAATTTTAAACTGCATCCATTCTTTGTATATCTTTGTATAGCTACATATACTGTTTTTGATTTCTGATGTTTGTCTTTATATTAAAAGCTATTGTGTAATAATTGCTGGTCCATCTCTAATGGGTGAATGAATAATTTGACTAGTTTTATAATTTTGAGAACATTTTTTCTCTGTCTAAATCTGATCTCTTTGAATTTTGGCAGGATGGCTTTAGATTGGGCTAAACACTTTGGACAGACTGAAATTGTGGATCTTCTAGAATCTTACAGGTAAAACTTTATACTGTGTCTAATTAACCCTCACTTCTTTTTTAAAAGAAGTCCATGTAAATCATGGACTATGACAAGGTAGGCTATAGTCTCTTATGCAGAGATTTTCTTTTTTCTTTTTTTTGAATTCTAAGGAACTTTTTTGTCTGATTTTGTTTTTTGTTTTTGGTAGGGTGCCAATAAGATCCAGTGTGCTATAATACTCTATTTCATTTTGAAAAACAGAAGGGGGATTTTCAGTTAAACATGGTAGATACACCACAGGTAATTTATCTTTGCATTTTCCCAAAACCTCATTGAAATGGTAAGGAAGGAATATAAAGTGTGCAAGCTAACAAAGTCAGAGAGATTGGAAGAGGACATAGCAACTGATGGAAGATACGAGTAAATTTTGGGGTAATTGACTTAGCAGAGCTGAGAAAACTGAAAGCTCAGTGCCTGCAGAGGGAAGTGCCAGTGAGAAACAAACTCATTTTAGCTTCTTAGAGGGTCATTTAATTACATCTGAATGACAGTGAAAGAAAGGGCCAAAACAAAAAAAAAACCCAAAAAACCCACCCAGACTTGACTGAAATTCTCTATGAGGAACATTTAGAATTCCCGATTCCCACCTCCCCTGCCATTAGATGAGATCTCCCTTCCCCACCTCGGCAGGAAGTGGGAAGTTTATTAAAAAATTAAGCCACACAAGCTTTGGACTTGGGGCTCCCAGGCGCAATGGGAGAGTGGGAGTGAGGTATCAAATAGAAAAGTCTCCTGACAGACTGAAGGTTGAGATATCATTCAGCCCATTCCGCTGCTGTCCCTGTCACCGTTTCCTTTTCGAAGCTTATGTTCTTCAGCAGAAAATGTGAGAATTCTTTCCTGGGAAAATAGACCAAGCCTATGGAAAAGAATTAGAAATGTGGAAAGTTTGGTATTCCTTCAGTGAAATGACCATCTTTAAGCCAGATAGCGCAAGAATCCCCTCTTGTGCACATGGAGGTTTTTTGTGCCTTCTCTTTGAAGATGAACAAACTAAGGATTGATCACCAGGCATCTTTGAGGGGGAAAAGCACCCACAAGCAAACAACAATAGCCACAAAAAACCCTGGAACTTGGATGGACTAAGCATCAGTGACCAGAAGAAAACTTCAAAAACTAATAGAAAATATTCATAAGACAGAAACAATGTGTTATAAAACAGGAACAGAACACAAATCTTTATTCAGATTTTATCTTCATGAGGGCTACCTAAATTTATCCTGTTGTTGTAGTCTACCTCCTTGTGCTATTCATCCTTCTTAACCTATTCTACTTTTTCTTTTGTCTGTAGGACCTGCCACCCTCTGATATACTTTTTTTCTTTTTTAAAATTTAAATTCAGTTAATTAACATATAGTGTATTAGTTTCAGAGGTAGAGTTCAGTGATTCATCAGTCTTTTTTTCTGTTTTTTTAATTTTTTTCAGAACTTATTCATCTTATTTTTCTTTTTTAGCTTTTTAAAAAAATTTAAATTCAATTAATTAACATATAATGTTTTATTAGTTTCAGAGGTAGAGTTTGGTGATTCATCAGTCGTATATAATACCCAGTGCTTATTATATTCTGTGCCCTCCTTACTGCTCATCACCCAGTTGCTCCATCCTCCCACTTCTCCCCTCTAGTAACCCTCAGTTTGTTTCCTATGATTAAGAGTCTCTTATGGTTTGTCTGCCTCTCTGATTATGTCTTGTTTTATTTTTTCCTCTCTTCCCCTATGATCCTCTGTTTTGTTTCTTAAATTCCACATGAGTGAGATGATATGATAATTGTCTTTCTCTGATTGACTTATTTTGCTTAGCATAATATCCTTCAGTTCCATCCATGTTGATGCAAATGGCAAGATTTCATTCTCTTTGATGGCTGAGTAATACTCCATTGCATATATGAACTGCATCTTCTTTATCCATTCATCTGTTGAAGGACATCGCAGCTCTTTCCACAGTTTGGCTGTCATGGACATTGCTGCTCTGACCATTGGGGTGCAGGTGCCCCTTTGGATCACTCTATTTGTATCTTTGGGGTAAATAGTTAATAGTGCAATTGCTGGCCACCCTCTGATAAATTATGTACTTACTGTATTCATGATTTATTATCTGTCTCTTTGCTCCACTAGACTTTAGTAAGCTCCTTGTCTCTTTTGTTCAGGGACAGAGCCCAGATATAGTAGATGTTCAGTGAATATTTGTTGAGAGACTGAATAAATAAGGAAAAACTCTTACAAATTAAAGAGATGATAGAAAAAAATTCAGAAGGGTGTCAAGATAAAGTTGAGAAAATTGGCTCACAAAGCAGGAAAAAAGGACAAGAGATGGAAAATTGTGGAAAAAAGATAAGACAATTTATTTCCTATATATCCTTTACCAGGAAGGTTTAGAGAATGTGCTCCACAAAAATGAAGAAGTAAAATAAAACAGGAAAACATAGCGACCAAGCACAGGAGGTAGTGAAAGAAATGCTCAGTGTGCCGGTGAGGAGCAGTGTTACTGTGATAGCTGCCCGCTAGCCACTAGGCCGAGTCTCCTAGGAGAGCTCCTGAGCAGGAGCGGGGGTGGGGGCGTGGCGGGAGAGGAGGAAAAGAGGGGAGATCACCTGATGTTTCTGACCGTAGTAAAAAGGCTTTAGGGGCACCTGGGTGGCTCAGTCGTTAAGCGGCTGCCTTCAGCTCAGGTCATAATCCCAGGGTCCTGGGATCGAGCCTCTCATCAGGCTCCCTGCTCCGAGGGAAGCCTGCTTCTCCCTCTCCCACTCCTCTGCTTGTGTTCCCTCTCTCGCTGGCTCTCTCTGTCAAATAAATAAAAGCTTTAAAAAAAAAAAAGGCTTTAGGAATCTTGTTAGAGACTTTGGGAAGAATTAGTGGTAAGTACACAGAAAACTAAGCAAATAAAAATTAGACATTAATTACTTGAGGAAAACCCAAAGGAAGAACAGAAGAAAGGAGGTGTAATCCTAGTTTGCTGTTGGGCTTTGGCTCAGTGGTAAGTAATGTTTGTGTAGTGATAGTAAAGGCCGAATGAAGATGTAATGAAAATTGTAAGGACCTATGTGGGTGGAAAGTGGACGGGAGCGGAGGTGGTGACCTAAGTTTTTATGAGAGATTCACAGATAATGATGAAGTTGTTAAATCAGTAAATAGCGGGAGGTGCGTGTTGCTTGGAAATATGGCTGCAAATACCAAAAGAAATGGCTAAAAGAATTGAAAAAGGTCCTAGACAACGTGTCTGTGTACAAAGAGGGTTTTTTGTTGTAAATTCTACAAAATCGTTTGTTTATTAACACTACATATATGTATTACTTTTATTTATTTATTTAAAGATTTTTATTTATTTGACAGAGAGAGACACAGCGAGAGAGGGAACACAAGCGGGGGGGAGTGGGAGAGGGAGAAGCAGGCTTCCCGCCGAGCAGGGAGCCCGATGGGTGGGGCTTGATCCCAGGACACTGGGATCATGACCTGAGCTGAAGGCAGATGCTTAACTGACTGAGCCACCCAGGTACCCCTGTATTACTTTGATTTTAAAGAAAAGAATCAGACAATGCTTTGAAAATCCTATGAAGCAAATCCTTCATTTAGGTAATTAAAGGTTTTAGCTAAAGTTAGGTTAGATAGTTAGATAGATTATGTAGATTTTAGATTAGCTATCTAAAGAAAAGAAAAAGATAATTTTAAAGGAAAAGATATCTAAAGAAAACATGTTTTATAATACATTGATAGCATTTGTTTTCAACCTATAAGAAAAAAGAAAAAAATGAATCTGAGGTTAAAATGTATTAAAGTATCTTTTATAGAAGAACATAAAAATGTTTTATTTGAGTTGGGTTTTTGTATTTTATTCTATAGATATAGTCGCAGATGAAGTGAATGTTTGAAGTATGAAATTAGTCTTGTCATTTTAATTTCATTAAATGATAATGAAGGTTAGAGTCACAAAGTTCTTAGCAGACCCAAATGCTAATTATGGTATGGCAGGTTTTGTTGTCATTTCAATAATCGCACCCAGAACTTGCAGTCCTTTTAGCGCTAATGCTTTGAATGTTCCAGACATTCTTAGGGTGCTGGAAATAGCTCAGTAGACACTGCAGATTACCAACTAGTGGTTATCTGGATAGTATTCTAATTATCCTACCTAACTGGGCTTTCTTTTTATTCTACAGATCATGACGTTATCAATTACAAATTTCAAATATTTAAAATTAAATTTATGATGTTTGCCAGATTATTGATAATTGATATATAAGGTTAGAGCTTTATTTTTTTTTAAAGATTTTTTTATTTATTTGAGAGAGAGCAGAGGGAGCAAGAACATGAGTTGGGGGGGCAGAAGGGGAAGGAGAAGCAGGCGTCCTGCTTAGCAAGGAGCCCAGTGTGGGGCTTGATCCCAGGACCATGGGATCATGACCTGAGCCTCGAAGGCAGACACTTAACCAACTGAGCCACCCAGGCACCCCTAAAGTTAGAGCTTTAAACAAAGGACATAATACCCTCTTCATTTACCTGTTAAGAAGTAAGAAAGCAAAAAAATTGGAATGTTTTAAAATGAATCTTAAAATTTAAAATAACGCAGTTATAATTTTAATATTTTCCCTACTAAAAGCAGGCTTAGTTACTTTTCTGCTAAGCTCTTTAGGAGAAATTGGGCTGAATTGAACTTCCTAGAAATCTTATTGATGGTTACTAGGGATGGCAGAAGGTTATGTTTTTACATATGGGATGAAGAAGCAAGCTATTATTTCAGTAATTTATGCTGATTCTGGGCTTTTAGAAAATAGCAAATCAATCTGCTTTTAGTATGGAGTAACCAAATAGCAGTCATGTTAAGTTGGTACCTGCAGAATTGTTTTTTGTTTTGTTTTAAATGTGGACTTTGCTTCAGAGTTTTGTTTATAAGAGTGAATAATTAGAAACAATCTATTAAGAAACTACAAATGAGGGCGCCTGGGTGGCTCAGTTGGTTAAGCGACTGCCTTCGGCTCAGGTCATGATCCTGGAGTCCCTGGATCGAGTCCTGCATCGGGCTCCCTGCTCAGCAGGGAGTCTGCTTCTCCCTCTGACCCTCCCCCCTCTCATGCTCTCTCTATCTCATTCTCTCTCTCAAATAAATAAATAAAATCTTAAAAAAAAAAAAATACAAATGAGGCATGTAATGTAATGAGCACCGGATATTATATAAGACTGATGAATCATAGACCTGTACCCCTGAAACCAGTAATATGCTATATGTTAATTAATTGAATTTAAATGAAAAGAAAAGAGAAAATACAAATGATGATCAAAGGTTTGTGTGTTTTAAGTTTTATTGAGGTAAAGTTCACAACCATGTAATTCACCCATTTAAGTGTACAATTCAGTGGCTTTTAGTATGTCTGCCATGTTACGCAGTTTTTTAAAAAGATTTTATTTATTTATTTATATATTTATTTATTTAGAGGGCAAGCAGGGGGAGGGACAGAAGGAGAGGGGGAGAGAGAGAATCTTGAGCAGACTCTGCACTGAGTGCAGAGCCTGACACAGGGATTGATCTCAATGACCTTGAGATCGTGACCTGAGCCAAAACCAAGAGTGGGAGGCTTAACCGCCTCAGCCACCCAGGTGCCCCATGTTATGCAGTTATTATGACAATCAATTTTGAGAACATTTTCATCACCACCCCCCAGGAAATCCTGTAATCATTAGCAAGCACTCCTCATCTTCCCCAACTCTTCCAGCCCTAGGCAACTAGTCTATTTTCTGTTTCTATAGATTTGTCTATTCCATACACTTAATCTAAGTGGAATGATACAGTACATGGTCTTTTTGTGATTGGCTTCTATCACTTCGTATAATGTTTTCAAGGTTCATCCATTCATGTTGTAACATCCTTTTTCTGACTGAGTAATACTCTATTCTATGGGTAGATCACAGTTTGTTTAACTATTCTTCAATTGATGAACATTCGGGTGGTTTCCACTTTCTGGCAGTTATGAATAATACTGGTATGAACATTTGTGTACACCAGTTTATGTGGACATATATTTCCATTTCTCTTGTTTATATACCTAAGAGTGGAGTTGCTGGGGCATCAGGTAATATTGTGTTTAACATTTTGAGGAACTGCCACATTGTTTTTCAAAGTGGCTTTACCATTTTATGTTCTCACTAACAACGTATTGACGATGGTTACAATTTCTCCACACCCTCTTTAACACTTACTATCCTCTGTCTTTTGATTATAGTCATCCTAATGGGTATGAAGTGGTATCTCATTGTGGTTTTGATTTTCATTTCTCTGATGAGTAATGATGTTGAACATGTTTTCAATGTGTTTATTGGCCATTTGTATATTTTCTTTAGAGAAATATCTTCAGATTGTGTTTTCAAGAAGTACTTATTGACAAATTTTACTTTGGATAATGTAATGTAAGCCAAAACATGAATTGTAGCTAGAACATTAAGTATCACTTACCTCCTTAGGGTATATTCAAGATTTGAAGAAGGACATCCTGGGAATCATTGGCCTTAAAGGAGTACTCTTTTAGATGAAAATTGAGTTGGTCATTTTTTTTCTTTTTTTTAAGTGCTTCACTGGAATTTGGAAATCTAGATGAAAGTTCTCTGGTTCACACAAATGGAAGTGACCTCAGTGCAGAAGACAGAGAGCTCCTGAAAGCTTATCATCACAGTTTTGATGATGAAAAAGTAGACTTGGATTTGATCATGCACCTTCTATACAATATCTGCCATGGTTGTGATGCTGGTAAATAAGTACTGTCTAAAATAACTGGAACACCAGTGTATACTTTGATTTCAAAATTAATATTTTGCACGTACAGATTTCTACAGAATTCCATTGGCAATATTGCATAAATAATCTCTTAAGTGTCATAAGTATTACAGTTTATCAGTATTTGAAAACTCGTGATATAGCTCATTATAGCTGGGCCTGTTGATTGGTTCTGGTTTGTAAAACCAGAGATTTAGTATTTAAAAAAAAATCCTTCTTCTCCAAGGTGCAATATTAATTTTCCTACCTGGATATGATGAAATTGTTGGACTGAGGGATCGCATCCTGTTTGATGACAAGCGGTTTGCTGACAACACACATAGGTAAAAGCTAAAGCTTTATATTTGTTGCTTTAAGTAACAGATAGGTACCATAGTGTATTTTTCCTTTCCACTGTCAACAGATACCAAGTCTTTATGCTTCATTCAAATATGCAAACATCTGATCAAAAGAAAGTATTAAAAAACCCACCTGCCGGTGTTCGAAAAATAGTAAGCTTCATAAAATTTTCTTTTGTCCATTTCATTAGTCATTGGTCCTGTGTTCCTATTAACCGTAAGGTAACATCCCCTTGCAGATCCTTTCCACCAATATTGCTGAAACCAGCATCACAGTCAACGATGTTGTCTTTGTTATTGATTCTGGTAAGGTGAAAGAGGTATGTATGGATAAGTTGTATTTTGTTTAAATGAAGAAGGTTAAGTTACTTTCCAATAAATGCTTTTATATTTCACTTTAATGGGAAGATTTCTGGTTCTGCATGAATTTAACGTAGTAATCGTTGATTTCTCTAAAGTAAATATTTTACCTTAAGCAGTTCAGAATGTAGGATCTAGTTATTGTAACAGATTATACAAAAAAAACTAGCCCCTGCTGATTAAATACTAGGAAGAAAGTAAAGGGTTGGCTAGTTACACTGAAAATTTGTCACAGTGTGAGAATTGGATTACGTATTTTGTATGCTTTCCTTCTTTCCTTCTGCATGTGGGCATGCACCACGTCCCTCTTGTTCAGTGTTACTCTCTAGGGCTCCACGTGTATAGTAGGTATTCAGAAGACATTTCGTTCAAGAGAACCATCCTGAGACAGTGTGAGCCGGAGTCAGAACCGGAGTTCAGCAAATGCCAGTTAGCAGCCGCACGGGCCCGGTGCCTGCTTTCATAAAAATAAATTTCACCGGAACACTGTCCTGTTCACTCTTTTACCTATTGTCTGTGGTTGCTTTCACACTGCAACTGGCATAGTTGCAACAGGGACGCTCTACAAAGGCTAAAATATTTACTCCAAGCCTGATATAAAGAAAAGACAGCATTTATTTTCTTTTAGCATTGGAATGCTCAGCAATTCTCAATACCCTTCACTTTGGCGGATCCTTTCACTGAAAGAATGGAAAGTGATAGAGGTGGTTGCTTTTCAAGGAAAGATACTATCTCTGTTGTGGAAAGCAAATGATGTCTGTTCTGGTGGATAGAAATGATCGTGTTTTAATGTGGGAAACATTTGTTAATTGCTTCATAATGTTTTTCAGTGCAATTTTTAGGAATATCTTACAGAAAATAAAATTTTATAAAATGTAGACATTTCAGTATAGTTGTATACTATAAAGAAGGGATACATTTTATTTTTTGTAAGAGGATAATGATGAATATATACCTTTTATAAGAGGATAATGATAGGATTATCACTAAAAGTCTGGGTGAGTCAGTGAAAATTCAGATTTTATTGCCCTGAAATTATGTAAAGCTGATGAAGTGGATTTTGAATATTTTAGAAATTAATTTCTGTGGGTGCCATTTATCAGGTAAACCCCAGTTTAGAACATGATGGTAGTGTCAGAAGTTATTTTACATACAAAACTGATAAATGTGACATTTTATTAAAAACTACATAAGTATCATCTTTTCTAAAAATCCCATAATTAAACTATTATGAGAACACATTTGTATTTGCTCTATATAACTTTTATGAAAGGGAAAGTGTAAGTCACTGAATGATTAAGTATATATTCTAGTTAGGAATGCATTCTTTTAAAATCGTTCTCTACAGTAAATTTTGGCTTTAGATTGTTTAGGGAATATAAGGGTAATAATGGTTCTTTTTTACTTTCTCTTTTGTAACATTCTGGATAGGCTAACTGCCTTAGTAGCTCAGTAGGGGGTAAAATGGAAAGGATTAAAAATTCTTCACTTTGGGGATAAGATTGGTTCAGCGATTATTGTTATTCTCATTCCTCCAGATCAGTTCCCTGGCACATATTTTAGAAACTGTCTTTCCCTGATCACTCCTATTCCTCGTGGTGATAGAAATCTGATAGGAAATGACCTCAAGAGAGTAGATAGTTTTTCTTCAGTCTTGATGTCTATGAGTACTGCCTGCTATTATCCAACTGTAGCAGAGAGAAACAAATAAGTAAGCAAGGCATGGAATGAGGAAGTTTTTACAGCTCTTCTGAGTTTATTTTTCATTCTTTTTCCTTAGAATGTTTGTAACCAGAGATCTGGATTTTTTTTTTTTTTTAATCTGTGCCCCATCCTAATTATCTAATCAAGAAGGGCCTTGAATTAAACTTGGCATGTTAAAATATATTCATAATATTTCTTGCTATTTCTTTTTAAGCACCTTTTATAAAAGTTTTAATATGAAGATAACTTAAATATTACAGAAATCCTTTGATGCACTGAATTTTGTTACAATGTTAAAAATGGTGTGGATTTCCAAAGCTAGTGCCATACAACGAAAAGGCAGGTAATGTATATTTAATATACATTTATTCACTCAGTTGCCTGTAAAATGGAAACATTTTGATATGTAGTACATATTTAATGTATATTCCGCTTTCTATATAAAATGTTAAAATTTTCATGTTAGTCTTAATTCTTATATTGTTTTTGCAAAGCAAGCCATTTTAATACTTTCTTTAAAAGTTGAATTCAGGTTATGTTAAAAATTTTTGACTAGTATAATCTGTCCTCAGAAGATGTAAGAAAGTTAAAAAACAAAATTAAAAGGAAAATATTTTAAACATTTGCAATACAGGATAAAGGGCTAATTTCTGTATTATGCGAAAAACTCTTTAAAATCAGTTCATAAAGACCAACACATTAAGCTCACATACACCACCTCATATATGCCAGAATAAGTGCAAATTAATGAGGAAATTTTTTTGCTCATCACCAGAATGGCATTGATGAAAATGTTTAACAGTACTTACAACAGAGTTGGCAAAAGTGTGGGCCAGTAAGCTTTCATAGTTTACTGATGAGTATAAATTGCTCTGACTTCTTCAGAGGACAGTTTGAAACTGTTTATCCAAATCTACCCTTTGCTGGTGGATTCCATTTCTCATCATTTATCCTGAGTGTACCTGTGCATGTGCGCAGACATGTATTGAAGAATGTTTTCCGCAGCACTGTTTGTAATAGTGAAAACTCTGGAAGTATTGTAGTTAAATAAATTATGCTATAGCCATACAATGGTATGCTAGATAACTGTTACCGGGAAAGATGTGGATATATATGTATTGTTATGGAATGAGTTCTCAGAATATATTATTAATTGAAAAAAGTAAGGTGTAGAACATGCATCTATAGTATTTGTGCTAAGTATATATATATATATATATATATATATGTTAGTGCTAAATAAATATATATAATGCTAAATATATACATAGTGCTAAATATATATGTTTTATATATATATGTTTGTATGTATATATTTCGGGCAGAAATGCATTGTCAGATTTGAGAGAAACATTAAAAAACAATTGTTGACTCTGAGAAGGAGGATTTGTGGGGCTCTTTGAAGGAAGGAGATTTAATTTTCATTTTACTTTTTTGTAGTTTGGTTATTTATTTTAGAATGTGCTTGCATTACCTTTTCTTTTTTAAAAAAGGGAAGATGAAAAAGTAGCCTATTTTTCAGTAATTATTTGACTAATTTTTCTTGCATTTTAACTAACAGGAAAACATCAGGTATTGACTCTAAAGCAGTGCCTCATATGCTGAAGATGGTGGTTGCATTATTTCTGTACTTTATAATGTCATAGAACATTCTTGAGGGCTTGTTGCTGTTACTGTGCCTGTTGTTTTCTTATGATAGGGTGTGGCTTGATGCACTAGCTAGATTTATAGGCAGTTAATCGTATATTATCTAGGAGGAAAATCAGAAATTGTAGGAATTTTCCTTGTCATCTTTTTTAACATATTTTTTGACAGCCATCACTGTGCAAGTGTTAGGGATGCGATGATGAATAAACTGTAGTCTGATGAGTAAAGTTTGAGGTGGGGGGAATGGTGCAATCCATCTTGGAATCCAGTAAAATAAGCAATTTTAATACCATGTGATTTGTGCTATGACTGGATAATGCTTTTAGAGGAGTTAAGGTAGAATCTGAGATAAATACGAATAAAGAGCTGTTGTGGAAAGGCTTTTCTAGCAGAGGCAAGGCATACACAAAGGCCTACAGGCAAGAGTGAGCAACAAAGTTGTTTGGATGGAGTTTAGTTTAGAGAACAGTGAAAAATGAGCAGAAACAGGTAAGTTGTGGACATGTCCTAAAGGATCATTTGTGTTTCCTCTCTCTTTTTCTTCTTCTTTTTAAAAAATATTTTATTTATTTATTTGATAGAGAGAGACACAGCAAGAGAGGGAACACAAGCAGGGGGAGTGGGAGAGGGAGAAGCAGGCTTCCCGCTGAGCAGGGAGCCCGATGCAGGGCTCGATCCCAGGACCCTGGGATCATGACCTGAGCCGAAGGCAGACGCTTAACTACTGAACCACCCAGGCGCCCCTCTCTCTTTTTCTTCTTAATGAACTAAAGGATGGCATGATTTTAGTATTGTTTCAGCTCTTTGAAGAATGAATTGGTAGAGACAAAACTGATGGCAGGAGGACCCGGTAGGAGGCTCTTTCATTAATACTTGCATTTACAATAAGGGAGAGATGACAATAGTCTGGATTGTGATAGGGGTGGTAGAAGATATTAAGGAGAGCAGTATTGGTGATCGTATGTCCAGGGGTAAGGAATAGTGTGGAGTCAAGGATGTCATACAGGTGTCTGTCTTAGAAACTTTTGTGGATGGTGGTGCCATTGTCAGGGAAAATGAGAACAGTGGTTATGTTGCTGAGAAGAATTAGCTTTTGATTGTGTTGAGTTTGGGTTGGCTGGAAAATCCAAGTGGAGCTAAGAGGCTTCTGAAGTATAGGTGTAGGGTTAGGATGAAGTGATCTCAGTGGATGGAAATTGAAGTTAGGAGGATAATTACGATCCCCTTGGGAGAGAGGATGGAATAGGAGAGCAGAGGGCTGAGGTCCAACCTCACAGGAACATCAACATTTAAGGACTGGCGAAGGATGGAAATGTCTCAGAGGAGGCTGGATAGGAGGGAAAGCGGTTGGGTTGATGGTGAGGACAGTACTGATGAAGGAAGCAGTGGTCTAGCGTCTCATTTTGTAACTTGTATCACAGTGTGTTGTAGCTTTGTGAGGGTAAGGTATTTCTGGATCTCTGTCACTTAGCATATTCAGCCTGGCCATTCATTAGCTGATACAGTGACTCTGGGGGAAATGACGGGAGGCAGCTTTTCTTCAAGATATTTTTCTCCTACCTCCCAGAAAATGATACAAGTCTCTCTGGTGACAGGAAACGCTACTCCCTTGGAGTTGTATAATGCTTACTTTGCACAGCTCTGAGCAGTGGGCCTGAGCACGGTGCTTGTGTCAGTTGAGTAAAGCTGATGAAATGTAAATCCCCATGTATTTTTTCATTATTTTTACTCACTTTCATACATATGTTACTTACAAATTTGTTTTTGTCGTTACCCTAGTAGGTGTGTCAGGTAGGTGTCATTCATGAGTTTTTATGAATGAGTCCCAGATGAATGAAGTGCCTTCTGGAAAGATTCAGAGGGGAGAAACATCACAGGAGGGAATCACACTCAGATGTCCTGACACCGGTCCATTGCTCTGTCTCCTAAAGCGCACTGCTTTTAGAGTTGCCTTGGTCTAGTCTTTATTCCTTGTCTGAATCTTAATTTTTTATTTCACTTTTAAGGGCAGGGAGATGCAGACCTGGAATTTGTTTCCGGCTGTTCAGTAGACTCCGATTCCAGAACATGTTGGAATTTCAGACTCCAGAACTTTTGAGAATGCCATTACAGGTAGAAATTTACTAAACTCTAAAAGGCTATTTTTATGGGTGAGGGAGGAGAGGGACCATTTCAACTTAATACCAGTAGGACTTTTAAATGATCAATTCCTTTTTTAAAAGATTTTATTTATTTATTTGACAGAGAGATAGAGAGAGAGCACAAGTAGGCAGAGCAGCAGACAGAGGGAGAGGGAGAAGCAGGCTCCCCGCTGAGCAGGGAGCCCGACGTGGGGCTCGATCCCAGGACCCTGGGATCATGACCCGAGCTGAAGGCAGCTGCTTAACTGACTGAGCCACCCAGGCACCCCTAAATGATCAATTCCTAAAACAAAATTATAAAATGTATATGATGGGAGGTGGTTATGTATCTAATTTTTTTTCTTAGACAAGAAAATTTGATCCATAAACCTCTAAAATTTTAAAGAATTACTTGAGTGCATTTAAATTATGGTACAGTTTATAGATATATCTTTTTTTTTTTAATGCAACATTTTAGAAATCTGACAACCACATAGTGTTCATCTTTCACATTCTCATTGAGGATTAGAAAAGAAATTATTTAAGGTCCAGAAGATAATACCGAAATCTCAGTTTAAGATGCTGAGATTAATCTTGGTAGTTTGGAACTGAGTCCACTGAGATTTCCTGGCCTTTATTAATTGTTTTGCTTTAGGTTTTCTGACTTCATGGAATAGCCAGACGTTGTAGTTTCGAGGGAAAACTACTGGAAATACATTAACTTGATTCTCTGGTGTGCTGAGCCAGATGCTAGCTTCCAAACTTTTAAAGATTTTATTTCTTCATTTGAGAGAGAGGGCATGAGCAGGGGGAGGGGCAAAGGGAGAGGGAGAAGCAGACTCCCCACTGAGCAGGGAGCCCAATGTGAGGCTGGATCCCAGGACCCCAAGATCATGACCTGAGCCGAAGGCTGATGTTGAACCGACTGAGCCACCCAGGCTCCCCTCCCATGATTTCTTTGAAAGTCAAAATCAACATAAATTTCAACATTTCAAAATTATTTGCTGTTCTTATTTATAGGAACTTTGTTTACATACTAAGCTGTTAGCCCCAGTGAATTGTCCTATTGCTGATTTCCTAATGAAAGCTCCAGAACCACCACCAGCTCTAATTGTAAGAAATGCTGTACAAATGCTTAAGGTAGGTGTCTTCATAGTTTTATTTTACCCATTTTACTTGAAATTTAAACACAGTGAGGATACATCTTACCTAATTTTGTACTTAAAAATACTATCTTAAATAATCTTGTACTTTGGATAATACTCTCATGGCAATTATAGTAAAACAGTAGATATAGTTCTTTTTTATATAAAGCAAAATATATATATATTTTTTAAGATTTTATTTATTTGACAGAGAGAGACAGCGAGAGAGGGAACACAAGCAGGGGAAGTGGGAGAGGGAGAAGCAGGCTTCCTGCTGAGCAGGGAGCCCGACGTGGGGCTCGATCCCAGGGCCCTGGGACCATGACCTGAGCCGAAGGCAGACGCTTAACGACTGAGCCACTTAGGCGCCCTGCAAAATATGTTTTTTATAAGATGTGGCAAGAGAAAATTTACATTTTCATTTCTTGATGATTTTTAGGTGTGTGATTTGATTAAACATAGTTTTTTGGTCGTGTCAAGTTCTGTTTTATGTTCTTTTATTTAGACAATAGATGCAATGGATGCATGGGAGGATCTCACCGAGCTGGGCTATCACTTGGCTGACCTGCCTGTGGAGCCACATCTTGGTAAAATGGTCCTGTGCGCTGTTGTCTTAAAGTGTCTGGACCCCATCCTCACAATTGCCTGCACGCTAGCCTCTCGAGACCCCTTTGTCCTGCCGGCCCAGGCCTCTCAAAGACGGGCGGCCATGCTTTGTAGGAAACGCTTCACTGCAGGAACTTGTAGTGACCACATGGCCCTTCTCAGAGCGTTCCAGGTACTGATTATTCTTGCCATTTTGTTTCTGAACTTGTTGCTGCTTTTAAACATGTGTCTGGGGCAAGTGTCACAATTAAAAAAGAGATATGATCCCATTAATTTTGTCTCATTATAAAGCCACATTTTATTACCAGCTTAGAAAAATACCTTCCTGCTGTTAATATGTTGGAATGATCACTGTTTGTCTCTCCTTTTTTTCTTCCATTTTCTCAGTTTTCTCCATGTAGGGATATGTGTATACATATATTGATGTTTATTTACTTGTGTTCATTTTCTGATACCCAAGTTCCTTATCTTTTAATCATATCTTGGGCAGGGAGTGCTCTAAAATTTCAGTTAAGAAGCAATGTATATTATTCAAAGTATGTAGAACAAACCTTGGAAGAAAATTATCTTGAATTTAGTATCTATTTATTGATTTTTTTATTTTTATTTTTAAAATTATTTTATTATTTTTTTAAAGATTTTATGTATTTATTTGACAGAGAGAGACACAGCAAGAGAGGGAACACAAGCAGGGGGAGTGGGAGAGGGAGAAGCAGGCTTTCCACCGAGCAGGGAGCCCGATGTGGGGCTCGATCCCAAGACCCTGAGATCATGACCTGAGCCGAAGGCAGATGCTTAACGACTGAGCCACCCAGGCGCCCCTATTTATTTATTTTTTTAGAGTACATCTTTTTCTTGTGTGCTCAAGACACTGTGCTAAGAACTTAATTTTACAAAGTAAAATCCAAATATCACTTAAGACTTTTCAAGGTAACAGTAGTGAGAAATTGAGGAATGTGATAAATGGGAAAGAAAAGATAAGGAAAATGGGATTCTGAGGGAACGAAATGATATGTAATGTAGAATTTCAGATAATGTGGAGAAGATGATGTTATTTCCTGAAAAGGTAGACATTTATCCTTAAATTCTCTCGAATGTAGACTGTGAGTGTACATTTTTTAAAAATTTCATTTTGTTTATACAGGAACTACTCTTTTCCAGGCATACAGGATTTTTCCAATATGTATAGTTTTTAAAAAAATAATGGCAAGCTGTTGGTGAGCATTATTGAACAGTGGATAATGCAGTGCTGTTGAGTTTATTAGATAGCATATGTTATAGTAGACTAGTTGAGTGGATAATAGGGGGAGATTTGGTGTAGAATTCCAATGTATTCTTTGCTTTTTTCCCAGCTCCTACAAAAGCAGAGAGGATAAATTACTGCCTTGGCCTTTTAGTTATATTCCAAAGCAAGAGAAGTCATTTTAAAAGAGGAGCTTTCTTATACTGCATATAGATGATTTCTAGAAATCACACTTCCCATTCTCAGATAAATTAAGAGGTTGATATAGAGGCTATTTTTGGAGGACTGGAGTAGTAGAATCCTTACATATAAATGGTGTTGTGATGGCTTAGTTAAAAACCTCTGACACTTCAGTGGAAGAAAATTAGCAGACACATCTGAAGAGGTAGCTGTTTTTACATAGCTGGTCATTTAGACTAATGGATACTTAGTTCTCACTGGGATTTTATAAACTCATTGGCTTTCATAGCATTTGATTGTAAATTAATGATAAATTTTACTTGATCATAAAGTCTTAGATTTTATTTATTTATTTTTAAAAGATTTTTATTTATTTATTTGACAGAGACACAGTGAGAGAGGGAACACAAGCGGGGCGGGGAGTGGGAGAGGGAGAAGCAGGCCTCCCGCCGAGCAGGGACCCCGATGCGGGATTCAATCCCAGGACCCTGGGACCATGACCCGAGCCGAAGGCAGATACCCAACGACTGAGCCACCCAGGCGCCCTTTAGATTTTATTTTTTAATATTTAATTTTAAAATTTATATTTTTTAAAAATTGAGATGTCATTGACATATTAGTTTCAGGTGTAAAATATAATGATACTATAATTGTATATATTGGGAAATGATCTCCACAGTAAGTCTAGTTAACATCCATCACTGCACATAGTTACAAATTTTTTTCTGTTGTGATGAGAACTTTTAAGATTTACTCTCTGGTGTGTTAACTAGACTTATTGTGGTGATCATTTCACAATATGTAGAAATACTGAATCACTATTTTGTATACCTGAAATGAATATGACGTTGAATGTCAGTGATATCTCAATTAAAAAAAAAGTTTACAAAAAAATATCTACTCTCAGGGCACCTGGGGTGGTGCAGTCGGTTGAGCATCCAACTCTTGGTTTCTGCTCAGGTTGTGGTCTCAGGGTCATGAGATCGAGCCCCGCATTGGGTTCAGCGCTCGGCACGGAGTCTGCTTGAGACTCTCTCCCTCTCCCCTTCCCTCTGCGTGCGCTCTCTTTCTCTAAAATAAATAAATAAATCATTAAAAAAAATCTACACTCTTAGCGACTTTCAAATACACAGTACGGTGTTATTAACTGTGGTCACCATGCTCTAAGTTGCCTCCCCAGGACTTACTTATTTTATAACTTTAAGCTTATATCTTTTGACTCTCTTCACCCATTTCACCCCCTTCTCCTCCCCTGCCTCTGGCAACTACCAATCTGTTCTCTGTATCTTTTTTTTTTTTTTTTTAAAGATTTTATTATTTATTTATTTATTTGACGGAGAGAGACACAGAGAGAGAGGGAACACAAGCAGGGTGAGTGGGAGAGAGAGAAGCAGGCTTCCCGCAGAGCAGGGAGCCTGATGCGGGGCTCGATCCCAGGACCCTGGGATCATGACCTGAGCCGAAGGCAGACGTTTAATGACTGAGCCACCCAGGCGCCCCTGTTCTCTGTATCTTTGAGTTTTGTTTTTTTTAATGAAGGCCTAGATTTTATCAAATAATTAGAAGGAGAATTGACCTTGAGTAGCTAATGTAGTGGTTTTCAGTTACTTTGCTCCTAACTAAGGAGTTTAGTAAGTGTATCTTATTATATAATTATATTTTCGTAGGCATGGCAGAAAGCACGAAGTGATGGATGGGAGCGAGCCTTTTGTGAAAAGAATTTTCTTTCACAAGCTACCATGGAAATAATCATTGGCATGAGAACTCAGTTGCTTGGTCAACTTAGAGCATCAGGTAAAATTTTCCCTAAAGAACTTATTTAGTCCACTGAGAGTACCTTATCTATACTTCATAGTATTTTTAGTGTTAACTGATGCCATCTTACATTATTTTAATCACATTTTCACATTGTTGTATATCTTGTATATATGAACTGCTTTGTAGACGCCTATGTGATCTCAGCTTTTGTTGGTTAAAAATATGATATTGTAGAAGCTGTAGCTGAGAAATATATGAATACTGTAGGCAGTGAGCAATTTATAGTATATTTATA
Source organism: Halichoerus grypus (assembly GCF_964656455.1). NCBI lineage: Eukaryota > Metazoa > Chordata > Mammalia > Carnivora > Phocidae > Halichoerus > Halichoerus grypus. Next base: position 142,534,172 of record NC_135713.1, on the reverse strand, counting down.
TTATATTTATATTTATAGTATATTTGTTGGCAAAAAGCAATTTAGATATTGTAGTTCTGTTTTATCACTCTTAATAAACAGTTGCTTAGCTCTATAATAGATTTAAATATATAAGTAGGTTGATACAAATGTGGTCTTCTTATTTTTGGAACATAAAACAGCTAGTAGTCTCTTTAAGGCACTTAATTTTTTTTTTTAAGAGAATGGCAGTATTGTTATGTCATTTTAGAATTATTTCTTTAAATTTCCTTTTGAGTAGCATAGTACATTGAGAATGTAGTCGAGGAAGAGTGCTAGAGCCTCGATACATGGATGAGCTAAAGTGCCAAAGTAATACGAGGAGTGAACCAAAAGGTTTTAGAGTGGTCTCAAATATTAGGAAATATGAAGGGCTTTGGAAATTCAAGCAAGAATATATGTATTGTCTTCATTCTAGAATTCATGTCTGTCATAACCAAAATGTTATTAATACCAGTCAGAAGAATGGTTTAGATTTTCAGCTATGATTTTAGTACGTTTCTTTTTTTTTTTTAAATTTTAGTACCTTTCTGATGGCATCTTAACGATGAACTTTATATAGCAAGGATGTGTATTTTTTAAAAGTCCCTAAGTCCCCAATAAATCTTCTACTTACTTTAGCCTGAGCAAACCTAAACTTCTTAGAACATTGATTCCGTATTTTAAACTTTACAGAGGAGATTTTATTAATTATTGTGGAATTTGAATATCCTTAAACTTATATGGGTTATTACAATTTTTGTAAAAAACGCACACGTTTAAAAGTATATTTTGCACAATAGAAAAAGTCGGTGTGGTTTTTTTCCTTCTTCTAGGTTTTGTTAGAGCACGAGGTGGTGGTGACATTCGAGATGTTAACACAAATTCCGAGAACTGGGCTGTCGTTAAAGCTGCATTGGTGGCAGGCATGTATCCTAATTTAGTCCATGTGGACAGAGAGAATGTAGTATTGACAGGGCCAAAGGAGAAAAAAGTTCGGTTTCATCCCACTTCAGTTCTCAGTCAGCCTCAATATAAAAAGGTAAAACATTTTTAATGCTCTTAGGCCTTGAGGTGAAACTAATCTAATTTACATAGTTGAAGAGCAACAAAAAGATGCTCCAAATACCAACCTGCTTTAAGAAATTAATTGGTTATGTATAATTCATCATTGGAACAAAATTTTGATGAAATGTTAGAGTTGGAAGAGGTAATGTGTTAGGTAATGAGGACTTGCGTTCCAGCTGCATGAGCAGTGACTTGCTTTAATGTTTGCTTGACTACTAATATCCATCATCTGTTGCATTGAGGGACTTTTTACAGTTTAAAAGTAGGTGGTAAATACAGTTAACAAGTTTTTGATTTATTTTTCTGATAGATTCCTCCAGCCAATGGTCAGGCTGCAGCGATTCAGGCACTGCCCACAGATTGGCTTATTTATGATGAGATGACCAGAGCCCACAGAATAGCTAATATTAGATGTTGTTCGGTAGTGACCCCCGTCACTGTGTTGGTGTTCTGTGGACCAGCGAGGCTGGCAAGTAACGCTCTTCAGGAACCTTCCTCATTTCGAGGTAAATGTATCATAAGGAAATAAAAATTGATTTGAAATGAAATTTTTTTTTTTACTAGACCAAATAAAATATGAAATTCCAAAAGTTTATGTAGGAGTAGCTCCCTTTTGCTATATTAAAACTAATTAGAAAATACTAAAGTATACCTCAGTTCTTAAAATTGATTTCTAAGGTAACTTGTTATTGATTTGTGCATTTTTGGTTAATCTTGGTGATAGGAAGTTTACTTTTCTCTCCCACTTGAAATTACATAATAGTTTAACATAAAGGCAATTGTTTAAGGGAAATAATAATAGTAACCCATGACCCCCTTTCCCTTATGCACTTTTTAATAATATTTTAAGACTATTATGTGATATTTTTAAAGTTATATATATTTTAAGTTATTTTACATTCTGCTATTTTCATTGTGCAGAATATAAATTTTCAAAAATACTTTATATTAATGGCTGCAAAATATTCTGTCACTTAAAAGTGGCATAATGCATTTAAAATGCTCCTTTACACTTGCTTGTTTTCAATTTTTTGCTATTCAGTGATTCAGCAAATATTTATTGGTCAACTCCTATATGTCAAGGGTGCTAGGCATTGAAGATGTAACAGAAAATAGGATAGACAAGGTGTTTTGGTCCTTAGGAGTTCACATGGCAGTGGGGGGTAGACAGAAAAAAAGTAAATAATCTGCATGCTACTAAGAAGGAAATAAAGAGGACTGCCTTAGGGGTGACCTACTTTAGAAAGAGACCCTGGAACAAATATCTCTGAGGAGGTGTGATTTGAGTATAAAACGTAAAGTTTGAGAAGCCACCAGCCATGTGAAGATACACAAATAAACTCGCGGTAGGAGAAGATGGCACAAAGGGCCACAATTCTCCACTAGGAAATGTTCTAGGAACTGACAGAAAGGTTATGGGATTGGGAGCATAATGATCAAGGGGAGAGTGTAGGGTAAGATGAGGTTGAAAGAAAGGCATGAACTTGTAAGCCATGGTAAATGCAAGGGAAGACACTGAAGGATTTTTTTTTTTTTTTTAATTTTTTTGACACTGAAGGATTTTAAGTAAGGGAGTAATATGATGTTATTTAAGTTCAAAACGATCATTCTGGCTGTGAGGATGGATTGTTGCAGGAGGAAGAATGGAAGGGAGGAGGCAGGTAGGAGGCTTTTGCAGTGTGTGGTCTTAATGACAGATAATGATGGCTCAAAACTACAGCGGTGGCAGCTGATAGGAAGAGAAGGAGATTCAAAATTATTTTGGAGGTACTAGTAACTCCTGGATTGTATGGGTGGTGAGTGAAAGGGAGGAGTCAGTAACTTTCAGGATTTTGGCTGTGGTAGCTTGCTGAATAATTTTTTAAAATTCTTTTTTCTTCTTGATGTTCAGCTTGGGTGATTTCTGCCACCCTGTCTTCTAGATCACTGATCTGTCCTACTCATCTAATCTGATGTTGATTCCCTTTAGTTTATATTTCATTTCAGTTATTATATTTCTCAGCTTTCCCCTCATGTACTGTTTTAGAAAGCTTACATGATTGTATATTACATTTGGCATCTTTATTTTTTTAAGTGTTTATTTATTTAAATAATCTCTACATTCAGCATGGGGCCCGAACTCACGAACCCGAGATCAAGACCTGAGATGAGATCAAGAGTCAGCCACTTAACTGACTGAGCCACCCAGACGCTACATCTCCTTTTCTTCTTTTAAATTGAAACCTGTGAATTTACATGAGCATTTCTTGATTTATAGTGTTTTCATTCCCTTCTTTATGTTCTCAGTTTTCTTCTTCATCCAGTTATTATTTAAAGATTGTGTTTTGATTTTTAAGTTCTTGTCTTTTTTTTTTTTTTAAGATTTTATTTATTTATGGGGCGCCAGGGTGGCTCGGTTGTTAAGCGTCTGCCTTCGGCTCAGGTCATGATCCCAGAGTCCTGGGATCGAGCTCCGCATTGGGCTCCCTGCTCCGCGGGAAGCCTGCTTCTCCCTCTCCCACTCTCCCTGCTTGTGTTCCCTCTCTTGCTGTGTCTCTCTCTGTCATATAAATAAATAAAAAAATCTTAAAAAAAAAAAGATTTTATTTATTTATTTGAGAGAGAGAGAAAGAGAACACAAGTGGGGGGTGAGGAAGGGCAGAGGAAGAGGGAGAAGCAGACTGCCCGCTGAGCAGGGAGCCTGATGCGGGACTTGATCCCAGGACCCTGAGATCATAACCTGAACTGAAGGCAGACGCTTAACCGACTGAGCCACCCAGGTGCCCCATTCTTGTCTTTTTTTTATTTCGTTGCATTTTGATTAGAGATTGTAGTCCTTAAAATGCCTTTTCCCCCCTTTTTATAAATATTGAGACTCAATTTGTGAACTGTTGGATTTGGAGAGCTCCCCATCCAAACCGTTAGTGTATCAGGCGGATTTGTGTAAATACAGAGTGTCTGTGTATACTGACTTCTTTTGCTATAAGATGGTAAAAGTGAAATTTTTTCCTTTCAATATGTGTTTGAACAGCAGATGGTATTCCTAATGACAGTAGTGACAGTGAAATGGAAGATAGAACTACTGCTAATTTGGCAGCTTTGAAGCTTGATGAGTGGCTTAATTTCAAACTAGAGCCTGAGGTATGTTGCTTTTCAGTAGTGTGATAAGTTTCTTTCATTCAATGAGTATAAATTGACATACAGTATGTTGGAAATTACACCTTTACTATTGAGCCCTTAGTATTAGAGAATATAGTTTGTGTTTCAGTTTTCACAGGGCCCTTATGCATTCTCTGACATATTGGGGTTTATTTAAGTAGAGGATTTGAAAAGCCTCGATGTGGCTCGTATTTAAGCACAGTGATATTTGAGTATTTCTGTGTATGTAAGAAAATACCAAATGTTGGGTGGTACAGAAGAACTCCCTTTATTTCATATAACTCTGTTTCTGAGAAAAAGATACGAGTTCATTCTGTTTTCTCTTTTTGTATATCTCTGAATTGGGAAAGATGAATGTCTTTTTTCAAATTAAAAATGTTCTTGACAAAGCCTTCCCTTCATGCCATCTCCACCTTTATTTATTTATTTATTTCAAGGTATTCACACCTACTATATTGTTATTGTCCCCCTTTAACTTTCTGCATAGTTTACTCCTTTTAGAACAGGAATAAAAGGGGCAGTACATTATTTTCTAACCTTATGCCATCAAATCAGTTAATACAGATGCTCAACACATTTAATTATACAAAATCAATTTGTTTTGAGTTACAAAATTGATGTTGATATGTAATTAATGAAAAAAATAAGATCAAAAAGATAACTATAAGAATATCCAGATATATACCATATTCCCATTTATATGGATCTGATCCATAAAACATCAACACATTCACTTAAAAACTAATTTAATCCATGGATCAAGGCTATATATTCAAGGTATTTTAAGGATGCCAGGATACTACAAGAGCTGGAGAAAAGAGTTTGGGAACAGTATATGCTTGCTAAACAAGAACTATGTTTATTTAGCTAGTGAATACCTAGAGTAATAAATTTTTACCTCATGATAGCAGTCAGACTTGCAAACATGCAGAAATAGGAATTAAGGGTTTTTTTTAGAGTTATTTATTTGAGACAGAGCATGTGCGTCAGCGGGAGGAGGGACAGAGGGAGAGGGAGAGAGAGAATCTCAGGCAGACTCCGCACTGAGTGTGGAGCCCGATGGGGGGCTTGATCTCATGACCCTGAGATCACAATCTGAGCCGAAATCGAGACTCAGATGCTTAACTGACTGAGCCACCCAGGCACCCCAGGAATTAAGGGTTTTAAATGTGGTTATAAAGTTCATAAAAAATCAGACTGAGGGGCGCCTGGGTGGCTCAGTCGTTAACGTCTGCCTTCAGCTCAGGTCATGATCCCAGGGTCCTGGGATTGAGCCCCGCATCGGGCTCCCTGCTCAGCGGGAAGCCTGCTTCTCCCTCTCTCACTCCCCCTGCTTGTGTTCCCTCTCTCACTGTGTCTTTCTCTGTCAAGTGAATAAATAAAATCTTAAAAAAAAAAAAAATCAGACTGAGGTATATTTACTCAAAATGTTGAGATTCATTAAGTGGTAGCAAACAAAATAATTCCTCAGACAAATGCACACTTTCCAGTATACATATTATTGGGGGAAGAAAGGAGAAGAATGTGCATTAAGTGGTGAAATCCACCAAGCTGTATATCAATATTCTGTTACACCAAACAGTTTGGAGACAAGGGAGTTGCTCTAATATAATTTCAGATTATGGTTCACTTGGCTAAAATAGGTTGGTTTGCCATATTAAAAGTTTACTACAGTAATTTTTCACATAAACATTTAGACTTGAACTCCAGAAGTAAATATGGCATGATTATTTTGCTTTTAATCTGTCAAATAGCTAAAAGTCAACAATTTTAAAAACTATAACAAAGAACAAGTTGAAGTGATGTGACTCCTACGTCATTGAACCCCTCCTAATGGTCAACTGTTAGTATTTAACCAATTCAGAGAGTTAATGAATCCTTGCATTCATTCAGTTTTCTGTGCCTTAGCTAGGATGTGTAATTACAAAAGATAGATACTGGTAAAAGCTCCGTCTCTATTTTTAAAAGATCCTACTATATCCTTTTTTTTTTTTTTTTTTTTTTGAGGGGGGAAGGTGGTCAGCTAACCTGTCAATAGTCGACAACTGGTTAGGTTTACTTTTTTACTCTCCGTTCACTTGTCGCTTCAGCCTCCTGGAGTCCCACTTCCATTTGCACCAGCCCTTCCCTTCCCTGAAACGGTCCTTGCCAAGGTCAGCATGTCCCCCATGTTGTCATGGCCAGCCCACTGTGTTGAGTTCACCCTTTCTCTCATGTTTGGCACTGTTGTCCATACCCTTCCTTGTGTAATTCTGCCCTTCCCCATTTTTCCTCCTCACCCCTGTCCCAACTTCTTTGTCACAAGTTAGTATGACATTAATCTTTCCTGATTCTTCTTCTTTCTTAAAAAGTCATTCCTTCTTAGGTTCTTTCACTGACTCTGCTGTATGTGTTTGTGCCTCAAATGTTAGATATTCTCCAGTACTCTGGGCTTTCCTCTGCTCTTTTCATGTCTCTGTACAATCTCTAGGGACCTCACCTCGGTGTGTGGATTTAGTAACCATTTATGCACGGATGACTGCCAAGTCTGTCTATATTTCTAGCTTCGGCCTTTCTCTGCACTTACGAGTCTAGCTGCCCTCTGGATCATCGTGTGGATGTTCTACAAGCACTAAAATAAAATAGGAAGGGAACTAAATGTATTTTTCTTTATTGACTCTGCTGTTACTATTCCAGTTCTAATCACACTCTACCCACACACTATTTGCCGTCTCTTCCATCGGCCTGTGTCATTTGATTTTGTGTCTCTAGTCCTCAAATATGATAAAGAAGAAATGTTATCTCATTGGTGCAACAAAAAGAATGAAATACGCTGCTTCCTGACCAGTTGCAGAGTGTCCTTTGGAAACAGTTGCAGACCTTCCCTAGTACGTGGGTGTCTTGCGCATGGGTTCGCCATCTGGCTTGGGCCTCCTGGACCTGAGGGGGCCGATCGTTCTGTTACAGGCGGCCGGTTTGCTGCTGCAGCTCCGGCACAAGTGGCACAGCTTGTTTTTGCGCCGAATGAGAGCTCCGTCTAAACCCTGGTCTCAAGTTGATGAAGCCACCATCCGAGCCATCATAGCTGTTCTCAGCACCGAAGAACAGTCTGCAGGCTTACAGCAGCCATCGGGGATAGGCCAGAGGCCAAGGCCTATGTCTTCAGAAGAACTCCCTCTGGCATCGTCTTGGAGGTCAAATAACAGTAGGAAAACCTCAGCAGATACGGAATTTTCGGATGAGTCTGCGACTGCAGAAAGGTAAACTGATAACATTTTTAGCAAAATGGGAGACTTTTTTTTCCCAGGAAAATGAATTATTTATCATGGAATCATGCTTTTGTAATATTTAAAAATTACTTATAATCTAAAATACACAAAAAGGTTACAATAAAATGGGAAGAGTTTTTTACCCTTTTTTTTTTTTTTTTTTTAAAGATTTATGTATTTATTTGAGGTGGGGAGGGACAGAGGGAGAGGGAGAGAGAGAGTCTTAAGCAGACTCTTTGCTGAGCAGGGCTGATCTGACGACCCTGAGATCATGACCTGAGCCGAAACCAAGAGTTGGGCACTTAACCAACTGTGCCACCCAGGTGCCCCAAGTTTTTTACAAATATTAAGATAATATGAAGGATTTTAAGCTACTGGTATCTATAAGTCATTTAATAAGGCAATTTTTTTTTTATCAGGAAGAACTCAAAATGTTTAATTTCAAGAATTCACAAATTTAGGGTCTGTTAAAAAGCTACCAATATTTTAAAATTACATATTTTCATTGATATATGTCAAGTCATAACTTTCCCAGATATCCTACAGCAAGAAGTATGGGCTGTGGCCAATTAAAAGAACAACCTCCTCACAAGTCTTACCTAAGTATCAATATTGCTGACTAGTATTCCTCCAGGAGATCAATTATTCATTCATTTATTCAGTGACATATTAAACGTGTGTTGTTCTTGGTGCTTATAAGAGATACAGCAGTGTACCAAACAGACAAGATCTCTTCCTTCAGAGAGTTTATCTTTTATCCAGGGAAGGCATATAATAAGTAAACAGATTTACTGTAATGGTAAAATCTGTTACACTTTAGCCAAATTCTTCTTTTCTTTCCAGCATTTAGCAATTAGATATATTTTTATTTACTATATGATTATTAATAATAATAAGAGAGCCCTTATATTGAATTATTTATCCAAAAATGTATTTTGATTATATAATAGTGGTTATAATGAATCATTGGCCATGATTCAAAAATATTTGTTGTGTAAGAACATTTGTTAGAATCAAATTTAAGTTTCTCTATATCAGTTAAAACATTTTTTTACCCTGTTATAATTGATAACAAAAACAATATTCTTGTCTGTGATGCTAGTTTTGGCAATATTGGTAGAAAGTCTGTGTGGTAAGATTTCATTGTTAAAAAAATTGAAAATAGAAACAGGGAAAACATTAAAGATACGTGATGTTTACTGTTTTTTAAGGATCAGATGGGGCTGTTAGTGTCTTCTTTTGGTCAGATTTGCATATTTGAATGAAGCATACGGCTTCATCAGGTCAGACTTCTGTTAAAGGGGAGTAATCCATACTGGTTTCCAAGTTCTTCAGATATTACACTTCAGGAATAATTCAGGCATTTGCCAAGAAAATCTTCTCATAATGTGTGTTCCTGAATGTTTCTCTCTGATGTAGGCCCTGCTGGGCAATAGAAGAGTAAAAGGCGCATTTTCTTCTTAGACACTACCCACCTTTTGAAAAGATTGTTCTAAAAACTTACTTGAACAATGGTTTAGGATGTGGGAATAGATTTCCAAAGAAGTTGTTATGTGGTAATGTTATTCCTAGGCCCATCTATAAAAATCTGTTAGGCTCATAGAGACTCTGTGTGTTGTGTGTATGTATATGTGTCTGTGTGTATAAATGCAAATGTATAGGTGTGTGTGCATATATTCACATACGTGCACACACACATTTTTGGAAAAAAACTTCCTTTTAAAGTAATAAATGCTTATTTAATAAAAGTTAGAAATTTAATAAAATTAAGAAAATCAAAATTATAAAATGTAATATTAGTTATAATTCAGATATTGATTGTCTTACAAATTTAGTTTTTCACCTGTGATACTGGAATCAACCATTTCCATTTCCTTACAACTTGTAGCCTGGCACTCTTCATTTTCTTACCTGTTGAACAGTGAGATCTGGAATTTCATCTACCTTCAGACTTTTGGTAGTATTAATAGATAAGGTCTGGACTTGGTGGATTTGGTGGGGAATAGAATGAGGATGCTTAGGAAGATTTATTTTTGGAGGGAGAAATTAACAGTCTTTGTGAGATTACTTCTTGGAGAGAAAGTATTTACAGTTAGAATTTTCACTCTGCAATGGTAAGATATATTTACTCTTTACTCTATATGTAATATACTTTTTTACTATATTTACTATTCTTTTAATAAAAACATTTTATTGAAACTATTTTAAAATAGTTTAAGAAACTATTAAAGTAATAGAAATTGCCCATGTTCCAACCTAAATCATACCAATGTGTTGGTATGTCATTTTCTAAATAATTTGATGGCAGAGGACAAGTGCATTCTACGAGAGAAATGAGATAAAATGAATTCCATGTCAGAACTTTTTTTTTTTATTTTTTTTTTTATTTTTATTTATTTATTTATTTTTTTAAGATTTTATTTATTTATTTGAGAGAGAGAGAGAGAGAGAGAGAGCACATGAGAGGGGGGAGGGTCAGAGGGAGAAGCAGACTCCCTGCTGAGCAGGGAGCCCGATGTGGGACTCGATCCCGGGACTCCAGGATCATGACCTGAGCCGAAGGCAGTCGCTTAACCAACTGAGCCACCCAGGCGCCCAGAACTTTTTTTTTTTTAAACTTTTTTTTTAAAAGATTTTGTTTATTTACTTGACAGAGAGAGCGACAGCGAGAACAGGAACACAAGCAGGGGGAGTGGGAGAGGGAGAAGCAGGCTTCCCGCTAAGCAGGGAGCCCGATGTGGGGCTCGATCCCAGGACCCTGGGATCATGACCTGAGCCGAAGGCAGACGCTTAACGACTGAGCCACCCAGGCGCCCAGCATACTTGTATTTAAATAATTATATAATGTTAAAGACCTCTCCAATAGCATCATACAAGAGGTTAGGAATTTTGTAAGGGAAATAATACTTTGAGTATTTGTTAACATTAAGTTAAGAATTTCTGTAGATTGTTAAAAATATATTTTTACCTATTGTTTGTGTAAGGGCACCCTAATATCTCAGATGTTTTTTAACTTCTAAGTGTGAGAAAACGAAATTCCCTTCTTAAATATTACTCCATATATCATAATGCCACTGGAACTTTGGTTTGAAATGGAATCTGCTTTATATTATGAACTTGTGTGTCACTGATCTTTATTTCCTCCTTCCCACTTAAGAGTATTGATGAAATCTCCATCTCCAGCACTGCACCCACCTCAGAAGTACAAAGATAGAGGAATTTTACATCCTAAACGAAGCACCGATGACCGATCGGATCAATCTTCTGTGAAATCTACAGACAGCAGTAGCTACCCAAGTCCTTGTGCTAGCCCTTCTCCTCCATCCTCGGGAAAGGTAGAGTATCTACAAGTTGATGTAGCAAGGAACAGATTGCTAGCACATTTCATGTTACATATTGAAGCAAAATGACAAAACAATTCTACTTTTGGTTACTAATTGTGGTCTTTGTTCTAGATATAAATTGAATCTGGCAGACTTGAGACACCTTGCATAAATTTTTTAGTTTTTCCTGCTTGCCAGAGATTTCTAGTTATCCCCATCTTGGGATGTTTTAAAACTAACAGATCGTTTACCGATGGCACGTAACTCAGCCATCCAGCATTTCCTTTATGTATTGTTAGAACCTTTTTTTGTTAAGTTACAAGATGATCTCAAACTAGTTTAGATTTGTAATTTCAGAATTGCAAACAGTGGTTTCTTTGAATTACTAATTGATTTTTCCATTCAGTGGTTATATTAAAAAGATGGGGTGGGGTTAAGAAGATAGGAAATGTTGGTAGGGAATTGAGAACTATGTATCTTTTAAAAAATTTGTAATACTAATGATTTCAAATGTTTAGAGTATGTTTACTTTTAATTTCCTGTGTTGTTGGTACTGAGTAAGTATTTGATTAAGGTTATTTAGCTATATGTTGTGTTCTGGGGAAAATGTCTGCTGAAACACTCTTTTTTAAAAAATTTTTTATTGTTATGTTAATCACCATACATTACGTCATTAGTTTTAGATGAAACACTCTTGTTAAATAAGAGGAAAATAAATGTTTTTTGTGGATTTGCATTCTTAGGTTTTAGGGTGTTTTATTTTTAAGTATCTTTATTTAGGTATATACACAGTAAGATTCAATCAGTTTAAACTGTACAATTCAGTGAATTTTGACAAATGTATATAATTATATAAACGTATCACAGCCACATACAGGACATTCCCACCAGCCCTGGATCATGACAGCGGCCGAACTGCTCTCTGTCCCTAGAGTTTTGCCTTTTCTGCAATTTGCTCTAAATGGAATCATATGTATGTAGTTTTTTGTGACTGGGTTATTTCACTTTTGAAATTCATCCAAATTATTCAGTGTATTATTAGTTCATTACTTTTTATTGCTGGATAGTATGGCTAATACCATGGAATGTTTATCCATTCACCAGTTGGACATTTGGATTGTTTCCCACTTTTTGGCTGTTATGAATAAAGCTGCTATAATATTCAAGGACAAGTCTGTGTGTGTACGTATGGTTTCTATTCTTGGGTAAACATCCAGGAGTAGAATTGTGGGATTGTATGGTTAAGTGCATGTTTAACTTTATAAGAAACTATCCAGCTATTTTCCAGAATGGCTATGCTTTTTTCCATTCCCTTCAATCATCTGTGAGGGTCCCAAATGCTCCATGTTCTTGACAATACTTGACATTATTAATCTCTTTAATGTTAGCCGTTCTGGTGGGTACATAGTGATACCCGATTGTAGTTTTAATTTGTGTTTCCCCAATGACTACTGATGTTGAGCCTCTCTTCATGTGCTTATTTGCTGTTCCTGAATTTTCTTTGGGGTGAGGTATCTGTTCAAATTTTTGCTTAACTTTTTTTGGTTGTTTATTGGTTGGTTGTCTTTTTTATTTAATAGAAAGATTTTAAGAAATGTATTCTAGATATAGATCTTAATTATATATGCTTTGCAACTTTTTCTAACAGTCTGTGCCTGCATATTCATTTTCTTAACAAGTGACTTTTGAAGAGCAGTGTTTTTCATTTTGATGAAGTCCGTTGTAGCTATCTTTTTCTATCTTTTTGTCTTATGGTTCATATTTTTTGTGTTCTAAGAAGTCTTTTTTTTTTTTTTTTTTTAAAAGATTTTATTTATTTATTTGACAGAGAGAGAGATAGTGAGAGCAGGAACACAAGCAGGGGGAATGGGAGAGGGAGAAGCAGGCTCCTTGCCGAGCAGGGAGCCCGATGCGGGACTCGATCCCAGGACCCTGGGATCATGACCTGAGCCGAAGGCAGACGCTTAACGACTGAGCCACCCAGGTGCCCCTGTGTTCTAAGAAGTCTTTGTTTAACTCTGGGGTGCCAGGATGGCTTAGTCAGTTGAGCGTCCGACTCTTGGTTTTGGCTCAGGTCATGATCTCATGGTCTTGAAATTGAGACACCCCCTCCCCCATGGGGCTCCACTCTCAGTGGGGAGTTTGCTTGAAGATTCTCTCCCTCTGCCCCTCTCCCCACTGACACGTGCACATGAGCGTGTTCACTCTCTCAAATAAATAAATCTTAAAAAAAAAGAGAAATTTTTGTTTAACTCAAGATTACAAAGATTTTCTCCTATGTTTTCTTCTAGAAATGTTGTAGTGAGAGCTCTTACATTTAGCTAGATGCTCTGTTTTAAGTTTTGTTTATAGTATGAGCGGGTCACGGGCCATATTTTATCATTTGCCTATACAGTTGTTCTAGCACCATTTGTTGAAAAGATTACCTTTTCCTTTGAATTATCTTGGCACCTTTGTCAAAAATCGATTGACCATAAATAATGTGATCTACTTACTGGACTCTATTCTGTTGCATTGATCTTTATACCTCTCTGTTTTGCCTCTGCTACAGTGAGTTGTTTATAGTAGCCTTATACTAAGCTTGAAACCAGTTAATTTTTTTTCTCCAACTCTGTTGTTTTTTAAAATTGTTTTGGTATTCTAGGTGTTCCAGTATTCTTTCATATAAACTTTAGAAAATGCTTGTCAATTTCTACAGAAACATTTTTTGGTATCAAGTGGAATTGCATTGATTCTGTAGGTCAGTTTAAAGAAAACTGACAACAGGTTTTAGTTTCCTAATCCGTAAGCATGGTATACATCTGCATTTCTTTTGATATTCTTTAATTTTTCACAAGAGTGTTTTGTAAATTTCAGAGTTCAGGTATTACATATTTTTTGTTAAGTTGATCTCTAAGTATTTTATATTTTTGATGCTGTTCTTTAAATTTTTAATTTCCAGTTGTTCATGGCTAGCATATAGAAATACATTTGACTTTTGTATATTTACCCAATATGCCACGATCTTATTTCATTTATTAATTCTGTTAGCTTTTTATGTAGATTTCTCAGGATTCTCTACATGCATAATCATTTCATCTCTTAATAAAGGTCGTTTTGCTTTTTTCCTCTCTAGTATTGATTCTGTTTATTTCTTTTCTTGCCTGTTCTCTCTGATTAGAACGTCCAGTAAAATGTTTAATAAAAAGTGTTGAGAGCAGACATCTTTGCCTTGATCTTAGAGGGAAAGCTAGCCCCTAGTTAAACCTGTCACCATTTATGATAACATAACTGTGGGATGTTTCCTTTTGGATGCACTTTGCTGAGAGGATTTATTAGGAATAAATGTTGAATTATGTTCAGTGCTTTTTTTTTTTTTTACATCTACTGAAATGATAACAGAATTCTTTTTTTCTTCTATTAATAAAGTGGATGTCATTGACTGTTTTTGTAATGTTTATGCCTCACTTGGTCATGATGATTATTGTTTTAAATATTATTGGATTTGATTTTGCTTAATCAAAACTTCTGTTAAGTTTGGGATCTTTGTTCATGAGGGAGGGATATTATGTAGTTCTCTTTTCTTGCGTTGTTTTTGTATGGCTTTAGTATCAGGGTAATGCTGGCCTCATAAAATTAGTTGGGAAGTCTTCTTTCCACTTAAGGTTTTTGGAAGAGATGCCTAGAATTGATGCGATTTTTTCCTTAAATGTTTTAACTTTCCTTGGTGTATCTCGAATCAATATTATACACTTCAGGTATAGTTTGAGAAGCTTGCAACAGTATGTTTTTATTTTACCCCTTAGTCCTTTGTGTTACTGGTCTCATACATTTTATTTCTACATACATTAAAAATGCCACAGTGTAGTATTTTTTACTTCGTAGTAAACTATCTTTTCCCAAAAGTCAGAAAAGTGTCTTTTATATTTATTCAATATTTACCATTTCTTGTGCTCTTTATTCTTTTGTGTTGATGTGAATTTCTATCTTGGATCATACACTTCTGTCTGGAAACCTTTTAACATTTCTTTTAGTACAGATATTCTGGAAATGAAGTCTTCAAGCTTTTGTCTGGAAAACCTTTTTCACTTTTATTTTTGGAAGATATTTTTACTGTGTATATAATTCTGGGTTGACAGTGGTTTTCTTTAATTTATGCAAAGATGTCTTCACATTTTTTTTTTTATCTCACCACTTCCCCTCCTTTTTGGGACTTGTGAGAGGCAAGTGTCGATACTATTCCACAAGTCACTGAAGCTTTCTTCATTTCTTTCAGTTGTCTCTGTTTCATTTGAGATGGCTTCTCTGGCTATGTCTGTAAGTTCACTGAGGTTTTCAATTTGTAGCATCTCATCGGCTGTGTATTCTTTCTACTGTACTTTTCACTGCGAGTATCATATATTCATCTCTAGAGCACCCTTTGGGTCTTTAAAAAAATACCTTCCATTTCTCCTTTCAAAAGGCATGTTCAAGTTCACTTTACCTTCTTGAACATAGAGCATGTACTTATAATAGCTGCCCTGCTGTTCTTGTCTCCTAATTCCATCATCTGTCAGATCTGAATCTTTCCCTGTTTGTTCATTTTTTTGTCCTGGTTATGGGTCATATTCTCCTGTTTCTTTGCATTCCTTATAGTTTTGTTTGGCTGCTAGATTTTTGTTGTATTCCTTTAAGTACTATCAGACATCGTTCTGGTACATAGTTAAGTTAGTTGCAATCAGTTTAATCTTGTCGAGATTTACTTTTGGAAAGCAACGTTAGGGCAGGTCCAAAGCAGTTTTTTATTCTGCTACTAATTTAGTTTCAGTACCAAGGTGTGAGCCTTCTGTGGGCTAATGCCCTCTGTATTAACAGTTCTTTCCATCTTGGCTGGGGATAACGTGGAATACTCCCAACCTTGCGTGAGCTCCGGGAATGGTTTAGTCTACTGCTTTCCTCTGGATCTTTCCCTGGCGTTAGGTCATGTTTTCTCACTCATATGCAGGTCAGTACATAGTCAGAAACTTGTGGGGACCCCTCTGCAGTTCCTCGGGAACTTTATGTCTGTGCAACTCTCTTCTATCCAGCACGCTGCCATGCAAACTCTGACTACCTGGGTCTCTCGACTCCAGGCTCAGTCTCTGCAGTTCAGGGAGACTGGGGTTCTGTTTGTTTCCCTTCCCGGCACTGTTGCCTGGAAACTGTATCCAGGCGGTAAGCTGGAGCAATTTTTGTTTTGTTTTCAGCCTTTGAAAGTTTATTAAAATATTTTCTGAAAGTACATTTGGAGCATAAATCAAAGTTTGTATTCCAGGATCCTTTCTTGATAAGGGATTTTGAATGCTCTTGAAAATGAGTGCTTGGTTTTGGCTCTTTAACCTCATTTTGATTGAGTCTTATGTAGCTTTTCAGGCATGATGGAGCTATTTGCATTTGTTGAATATTTGGTAAAATAATTTGGTTTATATGTTTATGAAGATGTTATTTAACGGAGCCTATTGATTTCGAAAGGTCAAATTACCTTTCAAGAACTTATGCATTCTTTTATAGGGCTCAAAATCTCCTTCACCAAGACCAAACATGCCTATTCGATACTTCATAATGAAGAGTAGCAATTTGAGAAACCTTGAAATTTCTCAACAGAAGGGTATCTGGTCTACAACCCCTAGTAATGAGCGGAAGCTAAATCGAGCCTTTTGGGAAAGCAGCATGGTTTACTTGGTATTTTCTGTTCAAGGATCTGGACATTTCCAGGTGAGCCATCCTGAACCAGTAAAATGGGGTTGTTCTGGCTGCAGGTTAGACCACACAGATTAAAACAAAAGCCAAAAACCACCCTGGCTTTTTATTGTTTCGGGATGCAAGAACGCATCTCGTTTGACTGAGTATGAGGGATGTAGTGTTACCTCTTGAAGGGAATGACTCTAGGGATCCTGTTGTTTTCCTTGTCTTACCAGAACCTCTCTAGATGAGCCATTTCTCCTTCTGAGGACAGCTTTAGATTTACTATTTTTCAGGTGAATTAAGAGTAACGAGAAGCTTGACTTTTTGGTAAAATGTTTATTTAAATAGGCAAGGAAGTTAGAATTGATAATCCAGAATCTGAGTGTGTTTCTTAACTCCTCTTGACTCGATGTCTATCTGAATTTAGAAACTAAGGAATTTATTATTTGATATTATTATAATTTTTGGCAGTAAAAACTTACAGGTTAGATTGTATCTGTTTATCATGGAATAAGTATGGGTTTAGGGCTGTTAATACATTATTTAGAAAGTATCTGTTCATATTGAAATTATGTTAGAAGGCTGGAATCGGTCTTCCCTCTAAAATTTGCTAATACATCTTTTTATAAAAAAACAATAAGTAACTTATTTTTGTTTTTGTGAGATACCATTTTTATATTACATTTTTACCTTAAAATTTAAAAAACCTCAGAGCTTTCGCAGATAAATTGAATTCAGACAATTTTAATATCATCCTCACCTTTCCCCTTGCCCTCGTTTTACCCGCAGGGATTTTCTAGGATGTCTTCTGAGATAGGAAGGGAGAAGAGCCAGGACTGGGGCTCAGCTGGACTGGGAGGAGTATTTAAGGTGGAGTGGGTCCGGAAGGAAAGTCTTCCCTTTCAGTTTGCTCACCACTTACTCAATCCCTGGAACGACAACAAGAAAGTCCAGATCAGCAGAGACGGGCAGGTATATAGTGGCATTTAATATTTGTCGTCTGCTTTTCTTTTTGTTTTGTTTTGCTGTTATTTGGTGGTTTGAGGAGGGAATGGAAGAGTACAGAATGTAGGTTCCATATGCACACGGGAGATGGTGGTTCCGATTTGTGGAGGAGCTGGTGAAAACCTGCTTGTAGGTGTTTGACAGAGCTCATGGCTTTTTTTAACAGTTTGTAACTTTGGCTTCTCTCTGTCATTACATACATATAAAATCTTTCATAAATTACTTCATGGAGGCTCCTGTTTTTGTCTTACTAATGGAAGATATGCTCAAAACTGAGCGTAATTCTGAAGTAATTTCACTGAAGTCTAAGGATAACAACAGTATCTGACTCCTTTGTGCCTTAACTAATTATGTAACATAAATAACAGCCTTTTTATATTTTTGTGGCTTGTTTTATTTCTGTTACGTTTGCTTGGCCTCTATCATGCTGCTGATGTGCATTTTGAACTAGTTAAGGGGATGGGAATTACCCTATATATGGACCACGGTGCTAGCCGATTTATATCAAGTAATTTAATTTAATGCATATTGAGTTATTAGGCCAGTTTTAGTCAGGAGAAATAGGAGAAATTATTCTAAGGTCACACAGCTAATAGTTTATTTAACCCATTTGATTCACTTTAAATCACCATATGGAAAGTGTTCGGGTTCTTTTTAAATGCACATCATGTCACAAGAAGACTATAAATGACATTCTTTTGAATTGTATCAGAATATTTTAATTTTTATTCTATAATAAGGATTTTGAAGTAAGACTAATTCCTAAGATAAGAATATACTATACTCTCGATTATTTCATTAAAGCCCCCAAACATCTAATATGCTAGGTTTCATAGTAAATCTTTGAAAGCTGAAGCTGAGTGCTGGTGGTAAATCTCCATTAAAAATGAAATTCATTATTTCCAGATAGAAGTTCCAGGAGAACTGCATAGAAATTACCATCTTGTCACAGTTGTTGCTATTTTCGCAGGCTAACTATAATCTTGAAGTCTGGAATTGAACTTCACAAGCCTGAACGCAGAGAATCAGAGCAATGTGATTTTATCATTTTCTGGTAGAAAAATGAAATTGAATGGACTTTTCTTACATTTTTATCAGCATAGGTTTTGGTGCTTTAAAAAACTCAATCCAGTTCCTTTCGTGTTTATTCTGACTTCTGCTTTATCTAGGAACTAGAGCCTCAGGTTGGTGAACAGTTGCTGCAGTTATGGGAACGCCTTCCACTGGGAGACAAAACTGCAACTGACTGAACTCAGGTTATACTCTCCTTGACCTTGAATTCTGGCAGTATTTATGATCACTAAGGACATCTTTCAAATTATTTATCTTTTTTTTTTTTTTTAACTCTTTCAGAGCTCTGAGCTGCAGAAGAACATTGTACCTATTTAAAACCACCGAACACACTGACTTCTAAGAACTGAGATGGAGATGTGTGTTACGAGTGAATGGGCTTTTCTGGTTGAGAGTGTCACTTAAGACCCACCATCTTCATATAAAGGAGAAAAGGGTAATTTAAATTTTTATAGTGATCATAAAAAATGATTATGTAATGTTGGTTATTTATATGTTTGTCATTGAATAAAATAGTAGTGGTTTCATTATTTGGCACAACAGCAGTTATTTGAAACATACTTAATTTGAAGTTAAACATTTCATTTGTTGAAGACACTGACTTATAACTCTTATTGAGGGTTTTTTTTTTTTAATGCAAAGTAAATTGTTTCCTTTTAAGAAAGGCCTGAATATATCTGAGCACCATTTTAGAACAGTCAACACTTTGTTGTTGTTAAAGAAGAAGCAAACAACCCAATTCTAAAAATGCCCCTTTTGAAAATAGTGTGTGCTGATTAAGGGCTATT
Organism: Halichoerus grypus; assembly: GCF_964656455.1. Classification (NCBI taxonomy): domain Eukaryota; kingdom Metazoa; phylum Chordata; class Mammalia; order Carnivora; family Phocidae; genus Halichoerus; species Halichoerus grypus. The sequence continues at coordinate 142,514,852 of NC_135713.1, read as the reverse complement.
CATTCTGCCATTTTAAACCTGAGATACATTAAGAAAAAAAGGAGAGATGTCTTTTTCTTTGATTATGAAGTACAGTAAGATCTGAAGGAAATCAGGGTTCCTCCCTCCCTGTCTTTGATCAGATCAGATTTAGTGCTTAGTCTTATTCCTGGTCCTGCCTCTTAACTCGGTGTGTGCCATACCCCTCCCTTCCTCCCGCGTTACAACCTTCACACCTCTCTTACGTGAGCACAGTAATTACGTCCTCTTCGTTTTGGCTAGAGAAACTTGATTTAGACAAGTTAAAAATGGAAACAAATTAAACGTGTTAAAAAAAAAGTGCCCAACAGTTAGAGCTTGGTTGGTGTATATTTTTCAAACTAAAGCCCACAGCACTGCAATTCTAAATGCTTTCTATTTGTTTTCTAGTACTTTCCATCCTACTTACATTTTTGGATTTCTTATTTTTTTGCATTTATGGTTTAATAAATGGGAGGTAATTTTTTTTATAAACCTGTGTTAGTGCCAACTCACTTATATCTTTGTCATCTCAGGATTATTTGATATCTTTACCACCACTGTCTATAAAGGTTCCCCAGAAGCTTTTTGAAGGGAAATAAAGGTACAGGGAAAATGAAAGAAATGTCTGGGTTACTGAGCTCTTAAATAGAGCAGCTTTGATAGCACTTCTCATGATATATTTGGGTTATTGCTATGTGAAGAAAAACCAACCCAAATCTGATTTAAAGACAAGAAGACAACTCCTGAGTTTTTTGCTTCTGCATTTGAGAACAAAGAAGTGAAAAGTCATGGGTCAGCATAAGATCTTGAGAACCCTTCTTTCTCTTGGAAAGCATTGTATGTTGGCACAGTAGTTTAAAATGCAGCTGTGATTTTTGCCTATATTTGTAGTTACTGGTTTTTTGTTTGTTTTATACTTTAAGAGATATACCTGTAAATTGAGCCTATGTGAATTATGTTCTGCTGTATGTGTATTACAGTTCTTTTCCTATTAGAGCAACTTGTGTTTTTTCTGATAATGTAGATACATTTTGTTGAGGTATATATTTAGCAGTTTACGGTGTTCTAAATTTGGAAGTGAGGAGTTTTAAAAAAATAAAAGTTACTATAATTTCCTTGTTTTCTAATATCTAGCTCTGAATGTAAATGATGTTTGTTGATATTTAAAATGAACACAATTTGAATGTAATTAAAATGCTGTTTTTGGAAGAGATGAACTTTAAATATACTTATTAAATGAAATTCTGTTAAAATATCTAGATCTTGTTATTTCTGACAGTCTATAATAGGGCTAAGGTAACAATGATCAACAATATCCCTTGAAATATTAGTGAATTTTAAACACCTTGAAGAATACTAAATTGATAGAGAAGGTGATGATTTCATATCAGTGTCTCCTCCTTGAAAAAATTTGCCTTGTTACCATAAGGGGATGGAAAAAAAGCTCAAGACGTGTTCAGTATGAAATCTTTTGAATGTGTTCTCTGTCAGGACACTGCATCTTGGTATCGTGCCCCTGTGTGCACTGCACACGCCGGCCTCGCTCTTCGGTTACAGCAAAGCTTGGTGTGGAGGAGAGCATAATCTCAAATGTGTACTTTAGGGGAAGACCGATTTGTTTAAGACTTTGTCCTCAGAGACTCTTTCTTCACCATATATAAAGCTTTATTTCCTGCAACAGGGAAAGTCTGGAGGACCAAGTCAAATGAGCTTCACCCCTGAATCAACACCGGGGCACACATCCTGCCCTTGAACACGCCACCGATAGGTGATGACGCGTTCCAGTCTGTGAGCTTCCCACAGCACACGTGCTCACTGTGCTCCAGAACTTTCCGCAGCTCCTCTTCACGCAAAGGCCCGCCACGCAGTGCACTCAGTTCTGCCCAAGGCCCCTGCGCGTGCCTCGGTCTTTGCAGCCAAGGGTGAAATTTCCAGTCGGCTGTCTCATAAAATCACAAACGCTGCATACTGAAAATGGAACTACTGTTCTTTCCTACAACCTGCTCCACCAAAAGCTGCTCTCTCTTCAGCGGCCGCCATTTCTGCAAGGGGCGTGGGGGATGGGCTCGGAACACAGGTGTGTACAGCGTGCTGTGGTGGAAGTTCTGTATTACAGTGATCCCGTTTCCGTTTTGGTATACTCTAGCCAGGATTGAATGTATTAGATGAAATGGGAGGATCTTGTTCAATCTGAAACCCCCATTGCCCCCTTCCCGTCCCCCCCCCTTTTTTTTTAAAGATTTTATTTATTTATTTGAGAGAGAGAATGAGACAGAGAGCATGAGAGGGGGGAGGGTCAGAGGGAGAAGCAGACTCCCCGCTGAGCAGGGAGCCCGATGCGGGACTCGATCCCGGGACTCCAGGATCATGACCTGAGCCGAAGGCAGTCGCTTAACCGACTGAGCCACCCAGGCGCCCCCCCCCCTTTTTTTTTTTACTTAAACATTTTTATGATAATTTAGATGGAAGTTGTTTGTCAGTTAATGTTGGTTCTAGTCCTTCAAACTGTTCATATCTGCTTAATAACATTCACTGTACTAACCCTTCTTCAGGTTGTGGTGGGGGGGTAGTGACAGTTTAGTTACATCCTCAAGATAAAGTCTTAGTGAAAAATGAATAAATGTTCTTCAGTTAAATTTAAAAAAATACTCCCTTGCGGTTGCTCAAGGCCAGAAAACTTGCAGTCATCCTTGACATCTTTCCTTCGCTTAATCTCATCCAGCAGAAAATTTTCTTGGGTCTACCTTCAAAATAGACCTAAACCCTGACTGTTTCTCCCCTCATCTGTCACAACCACTCTGGACTGAGCCATGGTCCTCCTCACCTGGGTTACTGAAATTGCTTCCTAAGATGCCTTCCCTCTTCAACCTCTCCCCCCTGCCACCGGTCTGTTTTCCCCAGAGAAACCCATGATCCTTTCAAAACAGTTTGCATTACTCAGCTGCTCAAAACCCTGCAGTGGCTCCCCGTTTCTCTCAGGAGCCAAAGTCCTTACAATGGCACCAACGCGACATGATCTGTCCTCCGCTTACTCCACTCTAGCCACACTGGCCTTCCCACTGTTCCTTGAATATCCTAGGCCTGTTCTAGCCCAGAGACGTGTGTGAGCTGTTGACTCTGCCTAGAATGCTCTTCCCAGAATATCTCTTTGGCCATCTGTAAACATGGGGTGATGTCCCTTTGAATTAGTGTTTTTGTATTTTTTGGTTAACATGTAGTGTTAGGTTTCCTGTGAAGTTTTCTGTAAAGCTTATTTAACTTTTAGAAGTAACATGCAGTAAATCCAACTTTTTTTAAATGTGCAGCTCTGAATTTTGACACCAACACAGATTTACGGAACTTTCACCTCAATTAGGATACGGTTCCATCACCCCCAAACGTTCTCATGCCATCCCTTTGTAGTAACAGGTTCCTCTCCCCACTCATGCCATCCAGCCATAGATCTGTTCTCTGACATTCTAGTTTTCTCCTTTTGAGAACATACAGGTCGATTCTTACAGTATGTAACCTTGTGGGACTGACTTCTGTCACTCAGCATAATGCCTTTGAGATTGATCCAAGTTGTGTATATCAAAGTTCATTTCCTATTCCTGCCAAGTAGTATTCCATTGTATAGAATGTGCCACATTTTTTGGAAGCCATTTACCTGTCAATTACACACACGTGTGATTATATATAGAACAGCTAACCATTGGTGCACAGGTTTTTGTGTGGAAATGTTTCCGTTTGTTGAGTAAATACCTAGGACCGGGATTGCTGAATCAATGATGGTAAGTGTGTTTTATAAGAAACTGCCAAACTATTGTCCAGAGTGGCTATACCTGTTTGCATTCCTACCAGCAACGCTTTAGAGTTCCAGTTGCTCCATATACTTGACAGCACTTGCTATGGTCAGTATCTTTTTTTTCTCTTTAAGTTGAAAATACACATCAATTTTATGAAATTGTTGCTAAATTCCACTGAAGAATAATATAACTATTACTACAAAGTGCCTGTTCTGCATGTTATTTTGCTGTATTTGGTGCAGTAACTTCATAAATATAAATACACTGTAATCGGTAAGTTTAAATTGAGACACCTGCTAGAGGTAATCCGATATATCTAAGAAAGATGTGTTCATAACCTCTCTTCATTTCTTTTTATTTTATTTTATTTATTTTTTTTTAAGATTTTTATTTATTTATTTGACGGAGACACAGCGAGAGCAGGAACACAAGCAGGGGGAATGGGAGAAGGAGAAGCAGGCTTCCCGCGGAGCAGGGAGCCCGATGTGGGGCTCGATCCCAGGACCCTGGGATCATGACCTGAGCCGAAGGCAGACGCTTAACGACTGAGCCACCCAGGCGCCCCATCTTTCTATTTTTTTTTATCGTGATAAATGTATTCCTTAATCCCCATCACCTATTTCCCCCATCCCCCACCACTTCCCTCCTGGTAGGTTTGTTTTCTATAGTTAAGAGTCTATTTCTTGGTTTCTCTCTCTCTTTTTCCTTTGCTTATTTGTCTTATTTCTTAAATTCCATATATGAGTGAGATCATATGGTAATTGTCTTTCTCTGGCTTCTTTTGTTGGACATTATACTCTAGCTCTATCCATGTTGTTGCAAATGGCAAGATTTCATTCTTTTTATGTCTGAATAATATTCCATTGTATATATTTGCCACTTCATCTTAACCCATTCGTCAATTGATGGACAGACACTTGGGCTGCTTCCATGATTTGGCTAATGCTGCAATAAACATGGGGTGATGTCCCTTTGAATTAGTGTTTTTGTATTTTTTGGTTAAATACCCAGTCGTGCAATTACTGGATCATAGGGTAGTTCTATTTTTAATTTTTTGAGGAACCTCTATACTGTTTTCTTCCAGAGTGGCTGCACCAGTTTGCATTCCCACCAACGGTGCATGAGGGTTCCTTTTTCTCCACATCTTCACCAACATTTGTTGTTTCCTGTGTTTTTGATTTTAGCCATTCTGTATTCAATATCTTTTGTTTTTATCAATTTTTTTAGATGTGCAATAGTATCTGATCATGGTCTTGGGTTGTATCTTTCTAATGGCTCCTAATGTTGAATATATTTTCATGTGCTTATTATGTCACTCAATCCATTCGGGCTGCTATAACAAAGTACCACAGACAGTGTAGCTTACACACCACAGAAATTTATTTCTCACAGCTCTGGAGTCTGAAAGTCCAAGATCAGGGTGCTGGCATCGTCAGGTTTTGGGAGAAGCCTCTTCTCAATTGCAGACTGCTGGCTTCTTGTGTCTTCACATGGTGGAAAGCGACACAAACGTTCAGCGTATAGCAGTCACCCATTTATCTTCTTTGGTGAAGTGTCTCTCCAAGTGATCTGACCATTTTAAAATTAAATCCATTGGGGTGCCTGGGTGGCTCAGTCAGTTAAGCATCTGCCTTCGGCTCAGGTCATGATCCTGGAGTCCTGGGATGGAGCCCCACATCTCTGCTCCGCGGGAAGTCCACTTCTCCCTTTCCCACTCCCCCTGCTTGTGTTCCCTCTCTCACTGTGTCTCTCTCTGTCAAATAAATAATCTTAAAAAAAAATAAAATTAAATCCATTGTTTTCTTACTGTTGCGTTTTGAGAGTTCATTATATATAGTACTCCCCCTTTATGTACAGGGCTACAGTGATCTCATACCCCCAGTGGATGCCTGAAACCATGGATAGTACCAAACCCTATATACTGTGTTTTTTTTTTTTCTATACATACACACCTATGATAAAGTTTAATTTATAAATTAGGCATAGTAAGAGATCAACAACAAATCAAATAGAACCGTTATGAGAATATACTGTAATAAAAGTTATGTGAATGTGGACTCAAAATATCTTACTGTACTGTAGTCACCCTTCTTGTGATCATGTGAAATGATAAAATGCTTGCATGACGAGATGAAGCGAAGTGAATGATACAGGCATTGTGACATAGCGTTAGGCTACTACTGACCTGATGATACCTGAGGAGGAGGATCACTTGCTTCTGGATTGAGAGTGTGGGTACCTGAAACCTTGGAGAGGGAGGGCTGCTGTATTTGGAGTACAAGTTTTTTGGTCAGTTATGTTTTTTGCAAATATTTTTTCTCTGCCTGTAGCTTGTCTTTTCGTTCTCTCCACAGTAGTTTTTATAGTTTTTTGTAGGTTTACAGTATTTTTTTGTAGTTTTAAATTTTGATGAACTACAATTTACCAATTTTTTCCTTTTATGGATTGTGATTTTGGTGTCATGTCTAAGAACTTTTTGCTTTATCCCAGGTTATGAAGTTTTTCTTCTATGTTTCTTCCTAAAAGTTCTGTAATTTTTTATTTTTAGATTCATGATCCATTTTGAGTTAATTTTTGTCCAAGTTGTGATATTTAGGTTGAGGTTCATTTTTATGCATGTGGATATTCAATGTGTCTTAACACCATTGTTGAAAAGAATGCTCTTTATTGAATTGTTTTTGTACCTTTGTAAAAAATCAGTTTGCCATGTTTGTTTGGCTCTATTTCTGGACTCTGTTATGTTCCATTGATCTATGTATCTGTCCCTTCACCAATACCATAGTCTTGATTATTGGTGCTTTAGAGCAATTTTTAAAAATTGGGTAGTGAAGACTTGTACTTTTTAAAAAAATGTATTTATTTAAAGTAATCTCTACACCTGACGTGGGACTCAAACTCATGACCCCAAGATCAAGAGTCACATGCTCTTCTGGCTGAGCCGCCAGTAGTCCCAAGGGCTTGCACTTCTAACTAAAATGAAGTAACATCGACCAGATTTACTTTCTTGCCTGAAACAATGGTTTCAGTATAAATACATGTATAAATACATGTTTCATGTATAAATACATGAAACAATGGTTTTCAAGACACTGGACATCGGGCAGTGAAGAACAGTAATCCCTGAGAGATGAGAAACAAAGAGACCTGCCCAAGCCTACTGCCTTGTGAGATTTCCAGGCCATGGCACAGGGAGGGGGAGTTGAAGCAGAACTTGACAGAATCCTGAGCAGAGGTGACAAGAGTTGAGAGTGGGGAAACCAAACAGGTAGAGTTCATAGAACAGAACACCAGAGGGAGGACTGCATACAGAGAGAACTCCAGAGATGTGTAGACAGTCCCTCTGCAGTATTCAGCAGAGTGCTGATCCCTGCATGCATGTGCAGAAATGGTCAGGAAAAGAACCATTTGAAAGGATTAAAGGGAATAGTACCCGTTCCCACCAGCCAGACTTGTGAAAATCCAAAGGAAGGCAGAGAAGAGGAAAAAAAAAAAGAACAAATGGAAATAACAAATAGAAACAAAAATAATGAACAAAAATAAAACAAGTAGCAAGATGATAGACTCACACCTAACAAAATCAATAATCATACTGTCTAAAAATCCCAATTAAAAGGCACCTGGCTGGCTCAGTCAGTGGAGCGTGCAACTTTTGATCTCTGGGTCGGGGGTTTGAGCCCCACATTGGGTGTAGAGATTTCTTTCTTTTTTCTTTAAAAAAAAAAAAAGCTAGTATGGCTATGTTAATATTACACAAAGAGAATTCAGAGCAAAGAATATAATCAGGGATAAAGACAGTCATTTAGTCATGATAAAAGGGTCAGTGCATATAATAATCCTAAACACTTAGGCATCTATAAAAAAGCTTCAAAATACTTAAGTAAAAATTGATAGAACTGAAAGGGAAAATATTACATAAGTTCACAATTATTGTCAGAGATTTCAGAACATACCATCCAACAGCAGCAGAATACACATTCTATAAGTGCACACAGAACATTTATCATGATAGACCATTTTGTGGGTCATAGAACAAATTTCAAATGTATTTTTTATTGTGTAAGAGTACTTAACATAAGATCTACTGTCTTAAATTTTTAAGTACACAATAATGTTAACTATAGGCACAAGGTTGTACAGCAGAGCTCTAGAATGTAGTCATCTTGTGTAACTGAAACTTTCTGCCCTTTGAACAGCAATCTTTCATTTCTTTCTCTCCCTAGTCCCTGGCAACTGCTATTCTCTGTTTCTATGATTTTGACTATTTTAGATACCTCATGTAAGTGGCATGATTCAATATTCGTCCCTCTGTGATTGGCTTATTTCAATTCATATAATGTTCTCCAACTTTATTCCTATTGTGGTGTGTGGCAGGGTTTCTTTCTTTTTTAAGACTGCGTAATATTCCAATGTATGTATTTATCACATTTTCTTGACCATTCATTGATAGGCATTTAGGTTGTTTCCATGTCTTGGCTATTTTGAATAATGCTGCAATGAACATGGAATGCACGTATCTTTCTGAGATCCTGCTTTCAATTTCATTTTATATATATACCCAGAAGTGGGATTGCTGAATCAATATGGTAATTTTGTTTGTAAAAATCTCAGTAAATTTGGGGCGCCTGGGTGGCTCAGTCAGTTAAGCGTCTGACTCTTGATTTCGGCTCAGGTCATGATCTCAGGGTCACGGGATCCCTGTGTTGGGCTCTGCACTCAGTGTGGAGTCTGCTTGAGATTCTCTCTCTCCCTCTCTGCCCCTTTACCCACTTGTATGTGCTCTCTCTCTCTCAAAATAAATAAAATCTTAAAAAAAACTCAATAAATTTAAAAGGATTCAAGTGCTACAAAGTGTGTTCTCTGACCACAATGGTTTTAATTAGAAATGAGTAATGTCTGACTTCAAACTAGCTAGAACAATCACTGTTCTCCCATAAGTTCCAGGATTGACTCTCATTGGATCAATTGGTCATTGCTTATCTCCATACCACTCTCCAGTCATTGCAGTAATTGGCTAAATGTATAGAAAATCTCACCCCAAACACACGGACCAAGAATAGGAGAGAAATAGTTCTTTAAAGGAATATCAAAGTAATATTACCAGAATTTAAATTCTGGGGCTGGCAAAATTATTAGCTATCCAATACCAAAACTAGAACTTTCTTCCTAGAAAACTTTCTAGAACTAATTAGTTTATCAAGGTTGCAGTATACAAGGTCAATATACCCCAAGATATTTTTAAATTTTTATATACTTGCAACAAACAATTGGAGGTTAAAATAAAAACAATACCATTTTTAATAACATAAAATATATCAAATACCTAGGACTAATAGCTGACAAAAGATGTAAAAAGCTTATAGGTTGGAAAATACAAAATACTGCTGAGAGAAATTAAAGAAGACCTAAAAAATAAATACAGATTTACCTTGTTCATGGGTTGGAAGACTCAATATTGTTAAGATGTAAATTCTCTCCAATCCCAATCAAAACCCCAGCACCTTTTTTTGTAGACACTGACAAATTGATTCCAAAATTCATATGGAAATGCAAAGAATCTAGAATAGCCAAAACTATTCTGAAAAAGAACCACTTTGGAGGGCTTACACTACCTGATTTCAAGACTTATGAAGCCATAGTACACAAAACAGCTTGATATTGGCATATAGAAAGACAAATAGATCGATGGAACGTAATGGAGAGTCCAAAAGTGACCACAACATCTATGGACAACTGAATTTTTTTTTTAACAAGGACATAATAGCAATGTGATGGAGGAAGTATAGTCCTTCCAGCAGATGGTGATGGAAACAATTGGCTATCCCTATGCAAAATAGTGAACTTAGATCTCTGTCTCACATAATATACTAACATTAACTCCTAATACATCATAGGCTTACATGTAAGAGCTACAACTATAGAACTTCTAGGAGAAAACAGGAGAAAATCTTATCTTGGCTTATGCAGAGATTCCTTAGATCCGCTGTCTCTAAAAGAACAAAAAGATAAATTTGGCCTCATCAAAATTTAAAACTTCTGTTCTTCAAAAGACACTGTTAAGAGAATGAGAACACAAGCCATACACTGCAGGAGAATATTTGGAAGACATATATTTAATAAAGGAGTTGCATCCAGAATACCTAAAAAAATTGTCAAAACTCTACAGTAAGGAAAAAAACCCAACCCAATTAAAAAATTGGGCCATTTGAACAGATACTTCACCAAAGAGGATAGACAGAAGACAAGTAAGTACATGAAATAATGCTCAACACCAATAGTCATCAGGAATGCAAGCTAAAAGCCACCATGAGATACCATTGCCCATCTATTAGAGCAGCTAACGTGAAAAAGACTCCCTGTGCCAAGTGTTGACAAGGATGTGGCGGAACTGGACTTCTCACCCACTGATGAGGGGGGAATGTAAAATGATAGAACCACTTTAGAAAGTAGTTGGACATTTTCTGAAAAAGTTAAGCATATACTTAACCACATTCCACTCCTAGGTACTGATTTAGTTTTTTCCTGATTTGCATATTTTCATTATAGTAATTGTATTCCTTGTTTTCATGTCCTGCCTCCTTCTTCACAGACTATACACTTCTTGGAGGGGGAGAACCTTTCAATTTTATAGACTGAGTTTCTTGCACAATGTCTAGTAGGCATTTAATGCATAATTGTTTAAGAAATTACTTAGAGGAATAAAGAAAATAACAAGAAAAATTCATTATTGAATATGAATTTTACCTCGTCTCTTTTTAGTATGGTACAATATTTTATTCTATTTATTTTCATTTAAAATTATAGGATAATGTTTCCCCCATGACTATTGCAGACTCCTGATTCATTCATAGTAATGGGTACATGATATTTAATACATTTCATTTATTGTAATAAAATCCATAATTTTCCCCCTATTATAAATAGTGTTATTGCAAGCATTTTCTTATTTTAAGTAATTTGATTAGGACAGATACCCAGGAATGGTATTACTAGATGAAAGGGTATGAACAATTATATTACATTATTTTAAAGTATACTTAGCTACCGGTGTAGCATATGGATCCTTAAGCAGGATGATTTGAGTATAGAAATGGTTGTAGCTATACCTGGGTCAATTTTTTAAAATTTATTTTTATTTTTTAGAAGTGTTTTTTAGCTTTATTTATTTTTATTTTTATTTAATTCTATTTTTTAGAGAGAAAGAGAGCACATGGGGAGTGGGGGAAGGGCAGAGGGAGAGGAGGAGAGAGAATCCCAAGCAAGCTCCATGCCCAGTGTGAGCCCGGTGCGGGGCTCAATCTCACGACTCTTAAGATCATGATCTGAGCCAAAATCAAGAGTTGGATGCTTAATCAACTGAGTCATGCAGGCACCCCGAAGTTTATTTTTAAGTCAGGAAAATAATCTTTATTTTTTTAAATTTTTAAATTTTTATTTTTTTTTGAGTAGGCTCCATGCCGTGTGGGGAGCTCCAACTGAGGGCTCCAACTCACGACCCTGAGTTCAGGACCTGACTGAGATTAAGAGTCAGGTGCTTAACCGACTGAGCCCACCCAGGTGCCCCAGGAAAATAACCTTTAAAAAAAATTGGGCCTATTATCTTTGGGTTTAAAACACAAACACCTGTTTTTACTATTGGTGGTTCTTTCTCTTCCATGTGGCAATAATTTTTTAAAAACAATTCTATAGTTACAATTTATTTTTTCTAAGAACATGTTTCATCCATTCTTAATTTATCCTGGCTATCAGAAACCCTTATATGAGTATGTAAATATGTAAAATACTGTCTTGTTTCAAAAAGGATTTGAGATTGTATTAAATTCTGGTGTGAAATGTTGGGGAAAATAACAACAAAAGAAACTATTTCTTGGAGGACTGTATAAACAGCCTAGTGTAGGGTTGTCCGGTGAGGAAGGGCACCTATAATGTGCCAATACTTGGGATCATCTTTAGAGAAGATGTGGCTCCTGGAAATTTTTTTTCTATTTTTTTTTTGAGAGAGAGAGAGAAAGAGAGAGAAAAGGGGCAAAGAGAGAATCTTAAGCAGATTCCACGCTCAGCACGGAGCCCGACACGGAGTTCGATCTCACAACCCCGAGATCATGACCTGAGCCGAAATCAAGAGTGGGTCGCTTAACCAACTGAGCCACCCAGGTGCCCCATCTTCTGGAAATTTTAATGAGTTTTTGGTCTTTTGCTTTAAGTAAAAGTGCTATTAAGTACATAATAAAATATGCTGCATTGATGAAGAGTTACTTTGCTGTTCACCCTTATGAATTTGGTGTGTGTATCAATCACAAACTTTGGTGTTACTTAATTGTAAGTAACACATTTTGACTTAAAGTGGTAAAGGGATTTATTGGAAGGGTGTCAGTCAAACAGTTCCCAGAATTGATGGGATTGAAGAATCAGATCTGGAAATGGGCAAGGGGAGATGGAATTAGAGTCAGGGAGGGAAAGGCTGGGTCAGGACACTGCTAATGCTAGATTCTCATTTCTTTTTCAGTGATTTTCCAGCCTCCCCTGTATCTTTGTCACTCTCTGAAGGACTGGCCAAGCAGTAGGACAGAGAAGGTTCCAGGGGCAGGAAAGAGGAGGGGTCCCTGGCTGGCTCAGTTGCTAGAGCATGTGACCCTTGATCTCAGGGTTGTAAGTTCAAGCTCCACGGTCGGCATGGAGCCTACTTAAAAAAAAAAAAGAAGAAGAAGAAGAGGAAGAAGTTCTGGCCTCTTCTGCCTCCCACCTCCCACTGTTTTACAACTAGTTGTAAAACAATAAAGTATCTCCTCAAATAGAAAGGACGTTTGGGTTATGGTTAGCTTAAAAAAAAAAAAAGTCGTGGATCTGTTACATGTATTGATTCCTGATGATTAAAGGATCATTTTTCATTTTCCTAATAACGTGTACAGTGGAGGTTCTTAAACTGTGAGCCGTGCATGATTGGGGAGGGCTGGGGAAGGCCACAAATTCCTGAAATTATACACAGAATTTTGGTATGAGTGCCTTTTGCATTGTTGGGTGGCAGGAGGGTGCATAACTTTTGTTAGCTTCTCCAGGAGGCCCACAGCCTACAAAAAGTTAAGAGATCCTAACTGGAATGTTCTACATAATTACTTTCTCACTGTGAAATTTCATTTGTATGAATTGTCGCTAGCATTACTAGTTTATGCCGCTAGATGGCGCTGTGGTGCGCATTTCAAATGTCAATCGCAAGTTTCATTTATTTATTGAGTGAAAAAGCATCGTGGTTTATTTTTTTATTTTATTTTATTTTGTTTTATTTTTAATTTTATTATGTTATGTTACATTAGCCACCATACAGTACATCATTAGTATTTGATGTAGTGATCCACGATTCATTGTTTGTGTATAACACTCAGTGCTCCATGCAGTACGTGCCCTCCTTAATACCCATCACCAGGCTAACCCATCCCCCCACCCCCCTCCCCTGTAGAACCCTCAGTTTGTTTCTCGGAGTCCATAGTCTCTCATGGTTCATCTCTCCCTCTATTCCCCCCCTTCATTTTTCCCTTCCTTCTCCAAATGTCCTCCATGTTATTCCTTATGTTCCACATATAAGCAAAACCATATGATAATTGACTTTCTCTGCTTGACTTACTTCACTTAGCATAATCTCCTCCAGTCCCAACAAGCATCGAGATTTAAATGGCAAGTCCTCAAGTTCATTTTAGGTTGGAAGGAACTTCCGAAATCACCTAGTTCCATCTCATTGTTTTACAGATAGACAACCTGATGCCCAAAAGGTTAAGGAAGAACTTTGACCGGGACCAGACCTTTTGAAAAGTCAAAAGGATGCGCTGAGAGGAAGAACAGCCGGAGCTGGGGCTCTCCTCCTACCAAACTGTACTTGAACGCTGCAGCCTCTGGCCTCCGAAGGGCTAGGGGTGGTACTGCTTGTGGACTTTAGATTCTTTGGTTCTGAGACATTTGTATATTTCAGTTACAGTCAAGACCTGAAATGTGGTCCTTCTCCCTTGCTGGAGGGTGATACTGTTGAGGAGGGCTTTATTTAGTTAAGGAGGGAAGTTGCACAGGTTCTTCCTTGTGATTAACCCTCTCCCACGGCCTTCCCTGGTTGGCTTTAGACACGGCTTACAGTTACGAGCATTGTGTTCTTTCCAGAGCCAGCGTCGACCTTATAAATATATGTATAAGCAGTATTGATGACACATAAGGGACATGCTAGGTTGAGTGGAGGGTTTTATAGTTGACAGTTTCTAGGCATTTACATAATAGTTGAGCATTGACGTTTTTATTGTATATGTACGTGTTTTTTTTTTTTTTTTAAAGATATTATTATTTGTCAGAGAGAGAGAGGGAGAGAGCGAGCACTAGCAGGGGAAGCGGCAGGCAGAGGGAGAAACAGGCTCCCCTGCTGAGCAAGGAGCCAGATGTGGGACTCGATCCCAGGACCCTGGGATCATGACCTGAGCCAAAGGCAGACGCCTAACCGACTGAGCCACCCAGGCGTCCCTGTATGTGTGTTTTAAAACACTCTCATAAGAATCCATTACTTCCTGCTAGTCATAGTTTCTGTGATGAACACCATGATTAGTTATTCAGGTGCCCCACTGGGAAGGAAGATCTTCCTCCCCCAGGACTGGGTGGGCTGGGCGCAGCGGCCCTCAGCTGTCAGAGCCTTGCGGTGTTGCTCCAACTGAAGAGAGCTGCCCTGCCCGAGTCATGTCCCCTTTCCTGGGTGGCCCATCTCCAGTGGCCAATTGATGTCTGGGGCGTAAACACTCAGCCTTCTCGTCCCAACTCCGGACGACTCCGAAGAGTCATCCCAGCCTCAAGACTTCCTGTGGGGAGGACAGAGAGCACCAGTGAGACTATGGAGGCTCTTCTTTTCCCTCTGGCCAACTCTGCTTCCTTGCTTCCCCCTTTCTGGTGTCTGTCACTAAAATACCCCTGCATGCCATTCTCCTCCTCAGAGTCAGACCCAACCTGTGACGGTTGGTGGCCAAAAGTAATCCCCAAATGCAGATGCTGGGATAAGATTCTGGATCTGGATTATGCACGAATGGCTTGACAATGAGGACTCCCATCAACAGTGGTGAGCTGGGTGCAGACAGCCTCTGGCACAAGGTAGCAATGCGGATGTTGAAATTTTTGACCCTGTGTGGGTCACGTGACTACTTCCTCACTGTGGGCAGGGTGAGAAGGGGTCTGACCTGGGTCCTGTACTTGGCAGCCAGGGATCAGGCAGGGCATTGTGATGGAGATTCCACAGAATCACATGGGGGAGGGTGGGAGTTCACCAAAGAAAAGGAAGATGAGGTGTCCAGCGCAGTTGCTAAAGTGTTATTATGGCCCACAAGGCTCTACTCAACCTGGCCTTTCTAAACTTCATGTCCTTCCACTGTGCCCCCCCACAGCCACCAGGCAATGCTAGCCTTCTAACTGTTCCTTAAATAAATGGAGCATTTAGTTCCTGCCTTGGGTCTTTTTAAAAAAAAATTTTATTGTTATGTTAATCACCATACATTACACCATTAGTTTTTGATGTAGTGTTCCATGATTCATTGTTTCTGCATAACACCCAGTGCTCCATGCAGAACGTGCCCTCTTTAATACCCATCACCAGGCTAACCCATCCCCCCACCCCCCTCCTCTCTAGAACCCTCAGTTTGTTTTTCAGAGTCCATCGTCTCTCATGGTTTGTCTCCCCCTCCGATTTCCCCCCCCTTCATTCTTCCCCTCCTGCTATCTTCTTCTTCTTTTTTTTTTTTTTTAACATATATTGTATTATTTTTTCAGAGGTACAGATCTGTGATTCAACAGTCTTGCACAATTCACAGCACTCACCATAGCACATACCCTCCCCAGTGTCTATCACCCAGCCACCCCACCCCCCACTCCAGCAACCCTCAGTTTGTTTCCTGAGATTAAGAATTCCTCATATCAGTGAGGTCATATGATACATGTCTTTCTCTGACTGACTTATTTTGCTCAGCATAACACCCTCCAGTTCCATCCATGTCGTTGCAAATGGCAAGACCTCATTCCTTTTGATGGCTGCATAATATTCCATTGTATATATATACCACCTCTTCTTTATCCATTCATCTGTTGATGGACATCTTGGCTCTTTCCACAATTGTGGACATTGCTGCTATAAACATCGGGGTGCACGTACCCCTTCGGGTCCCTACATTTGTATCTTTGGGGTAAATAACCAGTAGTGCAATTGCTGGATCGTATGGTAGCTCTATTTTCAACTTTTTGAGGAACCTCCATACTGTTTTCCAGAGTGGCTGCATCAGCTTGCATTCCCACCAACAGTGTAGGAGGGTTCCCCTTTCTCCGCATCCCTGCCAACATCTGTCGTTTCCTGACTTGTTAATTTTAGCCATTCTGACTGGTGTAAGGTGATATCTCATTGAGGTTTTGATTTGGATTTCCCTGATGCCAAGTGATGTTGAGCACTTTTTCATGTGTCTGTTGGCCATTTGGATGTCTTCTTTGGAAAAATGTCTGTTCATGTCTTCTGCCCATTTCTTGATTGGATTCTTTGTTCTTTGGGTGTTGAGTTTGATAAGTTCTTTATAGATTTTTGGATACTAGCCCTTTATCTGATATGTCATGTGCAAATATCTTCTCCCATTCTGTCAGTTGTCTTTTGGTTTTGTTGACTGTTTCTTTTGCTGTGCAAAAGCTGTTTATCTTGATGAAGTCCCAATAGTTCATTTTTGCCCTTGCTTCCCTTGCCTTTGGCGATGTGTCTAGGAAGAAGTTGCTGCGGCTGAGGTTGAAGAGGTTGCTGCCTGTGTTCTCCTTTAGGATTTTGATGGACTCCTGTCTCACATTGAGGTCTTTCAACCATTTGGAGTCTATTTTTGTGTGTGGTGTAAGGAAATGGTCCAGTTTCATTCTTCTGCATGTGGCTGTCCAATTTTCCCAACACCATTTGTTGAAGAGACTGTCTTTTTTCCATTGGACATTCTTTCCTGCTTTGTCAAAAATTAGTTGACCATAGAGTGGAGGGTCCATTTCTGGGCTATTCTGTTCCATTGATCTATTTGTCTGTTTTTGTGCCAGTACCATACTGTCTTGATGATGAGAGCTTTGTAATAGAGCTGGAAATCCGGAATTGTGATGCCGCCAGCTTTGCTTTTCTTTTTCAACATTCCTCTGGCTATTTGGGGTCTTTTCTGGTTCCATACAAATTTTAGGATTATTTGTTCCATTTCTTTGAAAAAAGTGGATGGTATTTTGATAGGGATTGCATTGAATGTGTAGATTGCTTCAGGTAGCATTGACATCTTCACAATATTTGTTCTTCCAATCCATGAGCATGGAATGTTTTTCCATTTCTTTGTGTCTTCCTCAATTTCTTTCATGAGTATTTTATAGTTTTCTGAGTACAAATTCTTTGCCTCTTTGGTTAGATTTATTCCTAGGTATCTTATGGTTTTGGGTGCAATTGTAAATGGGATTGACTCCTTAATTTCTCTTTCTTCTGTCTTGTTGGTGCATAGGAATGCCACTGATTTCTGTGCATTGATTTTATATCCTGCCACTTTATGAATTCCTGTATGAGTTCTAGCAATTTTGGGGTGGAGTCTTTAGGGTTTTCCACATAAAGTATCATACCATCTGCAAAGAGTGTGAGTTTCACTTCTTCTTTGCTGATTTGGATGCCTTTTATTTCTTTTTGTTGTCTGATTGCTGTGGCTAGGACTTCTAATACTATGTTGAACAGCAGTGGTGATAGTGGACATCCCTGCCGTGTTCCTGACGTTAGGGGAAAAGCTCTCAGTTTTTCCCCATTGAGAATGATATTCACTGTGGGTTTTAAATAGATGGCTTTTATGATATTGAGGTATGTACCCTCTATGCCTATACTCTGAAGAGTTTTGATCAAGAAGGATGCTGTACTTTGTCAAATGCTTTTTCTGCATCTATTGAGAGGATCATATGGTTCTTGTTCTTTCTTTTATTAATGTATTGTATCACATTGATTGATTTGCTGATGTTGAACCAACCTTGCAGCCCAGGGATAAATCCCACTTGGTCGTGGTGAATAATCCTTTTAATGTACTGTTGGATCCTATTGGCTAGTATTTTGGTAAGAATTTTTGCATCCATGTTCATCAAGGATATTGGTCTGTAATTCTCCTTTTTGATGGGGTCTTTTTCTGGTTTGGGGATCAAGGTAATGGTGGCCTCTTAAAACGAGTTTGGAAGTTTTCCTTCCATTGCTATTTTCTGGAACAGTTTCAGAAGAATAGCTATTAATTCTTCTTGAAATGTTTGGTAGAATTCCTCTGGGAAGCCATCCGGCCCTGGGCTTTTGTTTGTTGGGAGATTTTTGATGACTCCTTCAATTTCCTTAGTGGTTATAGGTCTGTTCAGGTTTTCTATTTCTTCCTGGTTCAGTTTTGGTAGTTGATACATCTCTAGGAATGCATCCATTTCTTCCAGGTTATCTAATTTGCTGGCATAGAGTTGCTCATAATATGTTCTTATAATTGTTTGTATTTCTTTGGTGTTGGTTGTGATCTCTCCTCTTTCATTCATGATTTTGTTGATTTGGGTCATTTCTCTTTTCTTTTTGATAAGTCTGGCCAGGGGCTTATCAATCTTGTTAATTCTTTCAAAGAACCAGCTCCTAGCATTGATCTGTTCTACTGTTCTTTTGGTTTCTATTTCATTGATTTCTGCTCTGATCTTTATTATTTCTCTTCTCTTGTTGGGTTTAGGCTTTATTTGCTGTTCTTTCTCCAGCTCCTTTAGGTGTAGGGTTAGGTTGTGTATTTGAGACCTTTCTTGTTTCTTGAGAAAGGCTTGTATTGCTATATACTTTCCTCTTAGGACTGCCTTTGCTGCATCCCAAAGATTTTGAACAGTTGTGTTTTCATTTTCATTGGTTTCCATGAATTTTTTTAATTCGTCTTTAATTTCCTGGTTGACCCATTCATTCTTTAGTAGGATGCTCTTTAGCCTCCATGTATTTGAGTTCTTTCCGACTTTCCTCTTGTGATTGAGTTCTAGTTTCAAAGCATTGTGGTCTGAAAATATGCAGGGAATGGTCCCAATCTTTTGGTACCAGTTGAGACCTGATTTGTGACCTAGGATGTGATCTATTCTGGAGAATGTTCCATGGGCACTAGAGAAGAATGTGTATTCTGTTGCTTTGGGATGGAATGTTCCGAATAGATCTGTGAAGTCCATTTGGTCCAGTGTATCATTTAAAGTCTTTATTTCCTTGTTGATCTTTTGCTTAGATGATCTGTCCATTTCAGTGATGGGGGTGTTAAAGTCCCCCACTATTATTGTATTGTTGTTGAAGTGTTTCTTTGCTTTTGTTATTAATTGGTTTATATAAGTGGCTGCTCCCATGTTAGGGGCATAGATATTTACAATTGTTAGATCTTCCTGTTGGATAGACCCTTTAAGTAGGATATAGTGCCCTTCCTCATCTCTTATTACAGTCTTTGGTTTAAAATCTAATTTGTCTGATATAAGGATTGCCACCCCAGCTTTCTTTTGGTGTCCATTAGCATGGTAAATGGTTTTCCACCCCCTCACTTTCAATCTGGGGGTGTCTTTGGGTCTAAAATGAGTCTCTTGCAGACAGCATATCGATGGGTCTTGTTTTTTATCCAATCTGATAGCCTGTGTCTTTTAATTGGGGCATTTAGCCCATTTACATTCAGGGTAACTATTGAAAGATAGGAATTTAGTGCCATTGTATTGCCTGTAAGGTGACTGTTACTGTATATTGTCTGTGTTCCTTTCTGGTCTATGTTGCTTTTAGGCTCTCTCTTTGCTTAGAGGACCCCTTTCAATATTTCTTGTAGGGCTGGTTTTGTGTTTGCAAATTCCTTTAGTTTTTGTTTGTCCTGGAAGCTTTTTATGTCTCCTTCTATTTTCAATGACAGCCTAGCTGGATATAGTATTCTTGGCTGCATATTTTTCTCATTATTTGCTCTGAATATATCATGCCAGTCCTTTGTGGCCTACCAGGTCTCTGTGGATAGGTCTCCTGCCAATCTAATGTTTCTACCATTTTAGGTTACAGATCTCTTCTCCTGAGCTGCTTTCAGGATTTTCTCTTTGTCTCTGAGACTCGTAAGTTTTACTATTAGATGTCAGGGTGTTGACCTGTCTTTATTGATTTTGAGAGGGGTTCTCTGTGCCTCTTGGATTTTGATACCTGTTTCCTTCCCCAAATTAGGGAAGTTCTCTGCTATAATTTGCTCCAATATACCTTCTGCCCCTCTCTCTCTTTCTTCTTCTTCTGGGATCCCAATTATTCTAATGTTGTTTCATCTTATGGTATCGCTTATCTCTCGAATTCTGCCCTCGTGATCCAGTAGTAGTTTATCTCTCTTTTTCTCAGCTACTTTATTTTCCATCATTTGGTCTTCTATCTCACTGATTCTTTCTTCTGCCTCATTTATCCTAACAGCGCCCCCATTTTTGATTGCACCTCCTTAATAGCCTTTTTGATTTCGACTTGGTTAGATTTTAGTTCTTTTATTTCTCCAGAAAGGGTTTCTCTAATAACTTCCATGCTTTTTTCAAGCCCAGCTAGTATCTTTAAAATCATCATTCTGAACTCTAGTTCCGACATCGTACTAATGTCCATATTGAGTAGGTCCCTGGCAGTCGGTACTGCCTCTTGTTCTTTTTGTTGAGGTGGTTTTTTCCATCTTGTCATTTTGTCCAGAGGAGAATAGATGAATGAGAGAACAAAATGCTAACAGGGTAACAACATCCCCAGAAAATATACTCTAAGCAAATCAGAAAAGACCTGAAACTGGGGGAAAAGAAACGGAAAGAAAGAAAAAAGAAAAAGAAAAGAAAAAGAAAAAAAAAAAAGAAAAAGATAAAAACAAACAAAAACAGAACAAAACAACAACAACAAAAAAACAGAATATGATCAAATATGATCAGGCTGGTGCATAGATCAGTGCCACACACTAGATTTTGGGTGTATTTTCGTCTGTTAGAAGAAAGTGTCTCCCAAAATTTTAAAGAAAGAAAGACTTATATATGTACAAAAATAAGGGTTAATATGATGAAGGGATGGAATATGACTATAAAGATGAAAATTATAAAAAATTGTATAAAAGGAATTGATAAGATAAGAAGTTGTTTGAAAAAAGAAAGGAGAGGATTTAAAAAGAAAAAAAGAAAAAAAAGGGAGAGAATGTGATCAGGCAGAAGACTAGAACACAGCCATACACTAGAGATTTAGGGTATATTTTGATCTGTTAGAAGAAACTGTATCTCAAAATTTTAAAGAGAGAACAACTTATATATATATATGCCAAAAATAAGGGTAACTACTATGAAGGGATAGAATATGACTCTAAAAATGAAAAATAAAAATGTTTTTATTTTATTTTTTATTTATTTATTTTAAAAAATTTTATTATGTTATGTTAGTCACCATACAATACATCATTGGTTTTTGATGTGGTGATCCACGATCCATTGTTTTTGTATAACACCCAGTGCTCCATGTAGTACGTGCCCTCCTTAATACCCATCACCGGGCTAACCAATCCCCCCTTACCCCTCCCCTCTAAAACCCTGTTTGTTTCTCAGAGTCCATAGTCTCTCATGATTCATCTCTCCCTCCAATTCCCCCTGCCTATTTTTCCCTTCCTTCTCCTAATGGCCACCATGTTATTCCTTATGTTCCACAAATAAGTGAAACCATATGATAATTGACTTTCTCTGCTTGACTTATTTCACTTAGCATAATCTCCTCCAGTCCCATCCATGTTGATGTAAAAGTTGGGTATTCATCTTTTCTGATGGCTGAGTAATATTCCATTGTATATATGGACCACATCTTCTTTATCCATTCATCTGTTGAAGGGCATCTCAGCTCTTTCCACAGTTTGGCTATTGCGGACATTGCTGCTATGAACACTGGGGTGCATATGGCCCTTCTTTTCACTACCTCTGTGTCTTTGGGGTAAATACCCAGTAGTGTAATTGCTGGGTCATAGGGTAGCTCTATTTTTAAATTTTTGAGGAACCTCCACACTGTTTTCCAAAGTGGCTGTTCCAACTTGCATTCCCACCAACAGTGTAAGAGGGTTCCTCTTTCTCCACAACCTCTCCAACATTTGTTGTTTCTTTCCCTGTCCATTTTTGCCATTCTAACTGGTGTAAGGTGGTATCTCAGTGTGGTTTTGATTTGGATTTCCCTGATGGCTAATGATGATGAACATTTTTTCATGTGTCTGTTAGCCATTTGTATATCTTCTTCAGAGAAGTGTGTTTTCATATCTTCTGCCCACTTTTTGACTTGATTATTTGTTTTTTGGGTGTTGAGTTTGAGAAGTTCTTTATAGATCTTGGATACCAGCCCTTTATCTGTAGTGTCATTTGCAAATATCTTCTTCCATTCTGTGGGTTGCCTCTTTGTTTTGTTGCCTGTTTCCTTTGCTGTGCAGAAGCTTTTTATCTTGATGAAGTCCCGAAAGTTCATTTTTGCTTTTGTTTCACTAGCTTTTGGAGATGTATCTTGAAAGAAGTTGCTGTGGGCAATGTCAAAGAGGTTACTGCCTATGTTCTCTTCTAGGATTTTGATGGATTCATTGAGGTCTTTCATCCACTTTGAGTTTATTTTTCTGAATGGTGTTAGAGAATGGTCGAGTTTCATTCTTCTGCTTCTTCATGTGGCTGTCCAATTTTCCCAGCACCATTTATTGAAGACTGTCTTTTTTCCATTGCATGTTTTTTCCTCCTTTGTCAAAGATTATTTGACCATAGAGTTGAGGGTCCATACCTGGGTTCTCTATTCTGTTCCATTGGTCTATATGTCTGTTTTTGTGCCAGTACCATGCTGTCTTGGTGATCACAGCTTTGTAATATAGCTTGAAATCGGGCAATGTGATGCCCCCAGCTTTGTTTTTCTTTTTCAACATTTCCTTGGCAATTTGGGGTCTTTTCTGATTCCATACAAATTTTAGGATTGTTTGTTCCAGCACTTTGAAAAATGTCATTGGAATTTTGATCGGGATGGCATTGAGGGTATAGATTGCTCTGGGTAGCATAGACATTTTAACAATGTTTATTCTTCCGATCCATGAGCATGGAATATTTTTCCATCTTTTTGTGTCTTCTTCAATTTCTTTCATGAGTGTTTTGTAGTTCCTAGAGTATAGATCCTTTACCTCTTTGGTTAGGTTTATTCCAAGGTATCTTATGGTTTTTGGTGCTATTGTAAATGGAATCGTTTCTTTAATTTCTCTTTCTACGGTTGCGTTGTTAGTGTATAAGAAAGCAACTGATTTCTGTGCATTGATTTTGTATCCTGCCACATTACTGAATTGCTGGATGAGTTCTAGTAATTTGGGGGTGGAGTCTTTTGGGTTTTCCACATAAAGTATCATGTCGTCTGCGAAAAGAGAGAGTTTGACTTCTTCTTTGCCAATTTGAATACCTTTTATTTCTTTTTGTTGTCTGATTGCTGTTGCTAGGACTTCTAGTACTATGTTGAACAACAGTGGTGAGAGTGGGCACCCTTGACGTGTTCCTGATCTTAAGGGAAAGGCTCTCAGCTTTTCCCCATTGAGGATGATATTCGCTGTGGGTTTTTCATAGATGGATTTTATGAGCCTGAGGAGTGTTCCCTCTATCCCTATACTCTGGAGAGTTTTAATCAGGAAAGGATGTTGTATTTTGTCAAATGCTTTTTCTGCATCAATTGAGAGGACCATATCATTCTTCTCCCTCCTCTTATTAATGTGTTCTATCACATTGATTGATTTGCGAATGTTGAACCACCCTTGCATCCCGGGGATAAATCCCACTTGGTCGTGATGGATGATCCTTTTAATGTATTGTTGGATCCTATTAGCTAGGATTTTGTTGAGGATTTTGGAATCCATATTCATCAGGGATATCAGTCTGAAATTCTCCTTTTTGATGGGGTCTTTGCCTGGTTTGGGGATTAAGGTAATGCTGGCCTCATAGAATGAGTTTGGAATTTTTCCTTCTGTTTCTATTTTTTGAAACAGCTTCAGTAGAATAGGTATTATTTCTTCTTTGAATGTTTGGTAGAATTCCCCAGGGAATCCATCAGGCCCTGGACTCTTGTTTTTGGGGAGGTTTTTGATCCCTGCTTCAATCTCGTTACTGGTTATTGGCCTATTCAGGTTGTCAATTTCTTCCTGTTTCAGTCTTGGCAGCTTATAGGTTTCCAGGAAGGCCTCCATTTCATCCAGATTGCTCAGTTTATTGGCATATAGTTGTTGGTAATAATTTCTAATAATTGTTTCTATTTCCTTGGTGTTAGTCGTGACCTCTCCCCTTTCATTCATAATTTTATTAAGTAGGGTCCTTTCTCTTTTCTTTTGGATAAGTCTGGCCAGTGGTTTATCGATCTTATTAATTCTTTCAAAGAACCAGCTTCTAGTTTCGTTGATCTGATCTACTGTGTCTCTGGTTTCTAATTCATTGATCTGTGCTCTAATCTTAATTATTTCTCTTCTAATGTATGGCTTAAGCATCATTTTTTGCTTTTTCTCTAGTTCTTTAAGGTGTAGAGTTAGATGGTGAATTTGGGATTTTTCTATTTTTTTGAGTGAGGCTTGAATGGCTATGTATTTCCCCCTTAGGACAGTCATTGCAGTATCCCATAGGTTTTGGACCGATGTGTTTTCATTCTCATTGGTTTCCATGAATTGTTTAAATTCTTCTTTGATTTCCTCGTTGACCCAAACATTCTTGAGCAGAGTGGTCTTTAGCTTCCAAGTGTTTGAATTTCTGCCAAATTTTTCTTGTGATTGAGTTCCAGTTTTGGAGCATTGTGGTCTGAGAATATGCAGGGAATTATCTCAATCTTTTGGTATCAGTTGAGACCTGATTTGTGAGCCAGTGTATGGTCTATTCTGGAGCAAATTCCATGTGCACTCGAGAAGAATGAGTATTCTGTTGTTTTAGGGTGGAATGTTCTGTAAATATCTATGAGGTCCATCTGGTCCAATGTATCATTCAAAGCTCTTGTTTCCTTGTTGATTTTCTGCTTAGATGATCTGTCCATTGCTGAGAGTGGAGTATTGAGGTCTCTTACAATTAACGTATTATTATCAATATGACTCTTTATTTTGGTTAACAGTTGGCTTATGTAGATGGCTGCTCCCATGTTGGGGGCATAGATATTTACAATTGTTAGATCTTCTTGTTGGCTAGACCCTTTAAGAATGATATAGTGTCCTCTGTGTCTCTTATTACAGACTTTAGTTTAAAATCTAATTTGTCTGATATAAGAATTGCTACCCCAGCTTTCTTTTGAGGTCCACTGGCATGGAAGATGGATCTCCATCCCTTCACTTTCAGTCTGGTTGTATCTTTAGGTTCATAATGAGTCTCTTGTAGACAGCATATGGATGGGTCCTGTCTTTTTATCCAATCTGCAACCCTGTGCCATTTTATGGGAGTGTTTAGGCCATTCATGTTGAGAGTGATTATTGAAAGATATGAATTAATTGTCATCATGTTGCCTGTGAAGACGTTGTTTTTATAGATTGTCCCTGTAAATTTCTGTTGTATATCACTCTTGGGGTCTTTCTCCTTTTATAGAACCCCCCTTAATATTTCTTGCAGGGCCAGCTTAGTGGTCACATATTCTTTCAGTTTCTGCCAGTCGTGGAAGCTCTGCATCTCTCCATCCATTCTAAATGAAAGCCTTGCCGGATAAAGTATTCTTGGCTGCATGTTCTTCTCATTTAGTACCCTGAATATGTCTTGCCAGGCCTTTCTGGCTTGCCAGGTCTCTGTGGATAGGTCTGACATTATTCTGATGTTCCTCCCTCTGTACGTAAGGAATCTCTTCCCCCTAACTGCCCTTAAGATGGTTTCCTTGGTTCTAAGATTTGCAAGTTTTACTATTACATGCCGGGGTGTTGGCCTGTTTTCCTTGATCTTGGGAGGGGTCCTTTCTGCCTCTAGGACTCGAATGTTTGTTTCATTCCCCAGATTAGGGAAGTTCTCAGCTACGATTTGCTCAAATACATCTTCTAGTCCTCTCTCTCTCTCCACTCCCTCTGGGATTCCAATTATTCTGACATTGGAACGCTTCATGGTGTCACTTATTTCTCTGATTCTATTTTCATGGATTCTGAGTTGTTTTTCCCTGGCCTCCTCTTTTCCCTTTTTATCTATTATATTGTCTTCCAGGTCGCTTATTCGTTCTTCTGCCTCAGTTACCCTAGCTGTTAGATTATCTAGATTGGATTGGATCTCATTGACAGCATTTTTAAGTTCTGCCAATTCCTCTTTTATTTCTGCCCTTAGAGACTCTATGTTGCCATTAATTGATTTCTCCATTCTAGCCATTGTCTTCACAATTGCTAGCCTGAATTCCATCTCCGACATCTTGGTTATATCTGCATCCATTTGTAAATCTGCAGCATAAGTCATAATCTCTGAGTCTTTTCTGTTTTGGGGGTTCCTCCTCTTAGTCATTCTGTTGATGGGTGTTTGAGGGAATGTATAGAGTCCAAATTATTGACCAGAACCCAAGCAAGATGCACCTGTTTTCTTGGGACCTTAGGGTTGCTGGCCTCTTGTTTTCCCAGCCTATCTTCTGTGGGAGGGGCCTGCCGCGCTGTTAGTCAGGCAACCCTGTTTGGGCAGAGTTGCCCTATGCCCCTGTGGCGGGGGATGGCCTCAGGGGGAATCAGTTTTTGGGGCTTTGGTTCTCTGGTGGCTTTCCGCATCTCTTCCGCGAGTCAGAGTAGAAGAGACCGTTTCCAACCCTCTGCCTCAGAGCAGAGAGATCACAGTCTGTTCTTCAGTGAGTTCTCACACCGTCTCAGTTTCTGTCTGTGCTGCTATAAACTGCAGCGTCCTGGGTTGTGCGGCCCTCCGCAGCTCTCCCAGTCCTGCCTCCAGGTCGGGGCAGGTCTCTGCCCTTTGTGCTTCTAAAACCGCCAGCCACTCCCAGTTCACGCGTGCGACCCCGTGGCTCCGGGTTTCTGCCCGGGGGCTGCCCTAGAGTCCTTTCCCTGCCGCTACCGGTCTGCGAGTCTGTGCCCGTCCGCAGCGCGGGAGGCTGTCACTCACTGGCGGTGTAGGATCCCCACGGCCAGGCGCCCTCCCGCTGCCCTTTATCCTCCGATATCTGCCCGCAGAATCACGGCTCTCAGCTTTGTACCTCAAAACCAACTGCCTGCGATATTCTGTTTGTAGAGATCCAGATCTTCTTAAATCTCAGGCTGGTTTTGTGGTGCTCAGAATGGTCTGGTAGATATCCAGCTCAATTCTGGGGACCAGTTGAAATAGGGTCCCCTACTCCTCCGCCATCTTTCCCCCCTCCTAAAAATGTTTTTAAAAAAGGGGATTGATAAGATGTTGGCTGAAAAAGGGAAAAAGAAAAATTCAAAAAAAAAAAGTTAAAAAAAAATTAACTTTGAAAGACTAAAGAATCATGGTAAAAAAGCTATGGATTCTATGTGAAGTATTCCCCCAGCACTGGAGTTCTGCCGTTCTCATTGATCGGTAAACTTGGTCTTGGCTGGCTGTTCTCGCTGATCTTCTGGGGGAGGGGCCTGTTGCCGTGGTTCCCAAATGTCTTTGCCGGAGGCAGAATTGCCCCGCCCTTGCCGGTCCGGGCTAAGAAATCTGCTCGGGTTTGCTCTCCAGAGCTTTTGTTCCCTGCAAGCTTTCCGTACAGCTTTGGAGGCCGAGAGTGAAAATGGCGGCCTCCCAGTCTCCGCCCCGGAGAAGCTGAGAACTCAGGGCCTCGCTCCTCAGTGCGCCCCCAGAGGAAAGCAGTCAGTCACTCCCGTCTCCCCGGTCTCCGGCCGCACTCCGTGCTCACCCGGCCTGTGACCGAGCATTTCTATCTCTGGCACCCAACCCCGTGTGGAGTCTCCAAACCCAGCGGATCCCTGCGGTGCGCTCCCTGCCACTCCTCCCGGGGGAGGAAGGGGAGTCTCCCCAGATCTGCTGCTTGTTGGGTCCCTGCTGGAGGAGCAGTGGCCCGACTGTGCCGCGGATCACGGTTTATGGACAACCCCGAGCTGAGAGCCCGCGCCTCGGCTCCGTCTCTGCAGCCGGCTTCCCTGCTCCGATACCTGGGAGCTCTGCCGCCCTCAGGCAGCTTGGCCTTTCTGTGACCCCGAAGGTCCTGAGACCACGCTGTCTCGAGAGGGTTCCACCCCCCGCTTAGCCACTGGAGCGACGTCCCTCAGCGGAGCTGACTTCTAAAAGTTCCGATTTTGTGCTCTGCGGCTCTATCACTTGCCAGAAGCGGCCGAAGGAGGCCCCCTCCCCCGCCGTCTATCCTCCCGAATATCGCCTCGGATTCACTTCTCCGCACGTCCTACCTTCCAGAAAGTGGTCCCTTTTCTGTGCAGAGAGTTGCTGCTATTCTTTTCTTCGATCTCCTGTTGAGTTTGTAGGTGTTCAGAATGGTTTGATCCCTATCTAGCTGAATTCCTGGGACCAGACGAAATCCAGGTCTCCTACTCCTCCACCATCTTGCTCCGCCCCTGCCTTGGGGTCTTTGCAAGGTCTTTCTCTTTGCTTGGGAAGCTCTCTACTCACCTTACCGTGATCACTCCCTCACTCTGTTTGTGTCTCTGCTCAAATGTCACTTACTCAGAGAGGTCTTTCCAGACCCCTTCCAGGGTCATTCGGTTCATCTTACCCTTTACCTAGCTTAATTTTTCTTCACACCATCACACTGCCCTTGACATGAAATTGTTTTTGATTGTTGCTTTGTATCATCTGCTTGAAGATGAGCTCCTAGAGCAAGAACTGTGCCTTTTTCAGCACTGTAGCCATACTCCTTAGAATAGGGCTTGGCCTATAGTAGGTGCTGACTGATAATTACCGAATGGATGGGAGATATAGGGCAGATGGTAACATGGAGATGCAAAGTAGGGAAAGGTTAATTTTGACTGGACAAAGTGATGATAAGGACGTCCTGGAGAGGACAGCATTTGAGTTGGATGTGGAGGGATGGATAACATCGACAGGCGGAAATGGAAAAGTTCAGGGAGAAGGCTGTTTGTGGGCCTTATAGAGAAGCAGATAGTCCACTGTGTCAAGGGTTATGGTGTAGTCTGGTGACCCAGGCCACGTGGTCTTGGGGCTGGTTCATACTGTGGTCCAGGTTCAGTTGATAAGCAGTGTCTATGGAATTCACGCTCTGAAATTCATTGCTGCCTCTCTTCAAGTAATTCCTTCTAGATGGCGTGCAAACCACTCATTTGTGGTTCCTGCTCATAGTTCAAACTAATTTACCTACCTGTTCACCGCACCATCATTGATACGTACCTATAGTATGTGCAATTTGAATAGTTACCCTCCCTCCTATCTCTGTGTTCCTGCAGGGTTCTAGCACATGCAGAGAAGACCAGTACTCCTGGCAAGAGGGAGTGAGTGACATGAATTCTCAAGCTTGTGTCAGAGGTTCACACTTGAACAAAGCTTAGGTAAGTCCTCTCAACAATGACTATCAGAAGAGGCTTCAGGTGTTTGCATGTTTGGTATCTTTTCTTTTTTTTTTTTTAAAGATTTTATTTATTCATTTGAGAGAGAGAGAGAGAGAGACAGAGCACAAACGGGGAGAGACAGAGGGAGAGGGAGAAGCAGGCTCCCCGCTGAGCCGGGAGCCCAATGTGGGGCTCGATCCCAGGACCTGGAGATCATGACCTGAGCCGAAGGCAGATGCCCAACCATCTGAGCCACCCAGATGCCCCAGTATCTTTTCTTGATATTCAAAAGTGGATAGCTGTATCTTTTAAAATATACAATATTTAATGAATATTTTGATGAATATTCAATTATTTTATCAGATATTTAAATATTCAAATTAGATACATTTCTAGAAAGATAATAAAAGCAAGTTTACCTTATTTCTCTGCCTGAAAACTACAGAAATGAACAAAAAGAATCAAATATAGAAAGGTAGTATCTATAATGAAACTAGGAAACAGCTCAATGCCCCTCCACAGGTTAAAGAATATCTTCTAAATTTTTTTTTTTATTATTTATTCATTTGAGACACAGAGATACAGAGAGAGAGAGAGAGAGAGCATGAGCAGGGGGAGAAGCAGAGGGAGGGGGAGAAGCAGGACCCTGGACCCTGCAGGGGTCCCAGGACCCTGCAATCATGACCTGAGGCGAAGGCAGACACTTAACCATCTGAGCCACCCAGGCGCCCAAGAATATCTTCTAGATACAACTCATTTGAACCCAATTGGAGAGGGATACTCAGAGGTGACTCCTGTATCCTCTGATATTGGGAAAGGATTAATCTTGTGGGTGGACCAGGGAGAAATAGGGAGGACCTTGGGCACACTTCTATTCCAGAAGTTGTCAAGGGAGATGATGTTGAAAGGGATCATGTGGCCACCCGATCTTGTCTGTGACCTGCCCCCAGAATAAGATAACTTTCAGAGTGGCCAAGACCCTGAGAGAGCACCCTCACAGAACCAGTATGTTTACATAACAGAGGATTCTTCAGTTTTGTAAGAAAAGATATTATATGAAGCCAAGGTTTCAATGGAAAGCGCCCCCCCCAAATTTAAAAATCTAAAAACTAAGAATGAAAATGATGGTTGTGGCAGAGATATTCTAAAGCAAGTGGTTTCAACAATAAAATGACCAAGAAAGAAAGTCATTGTGAAGATGTGGTACTATTCAATGCTCTTCTGTCTTGAGGAAACGTCTAACCTGGTTTGGACATAGAGAAAGAGGAAAATTAGAATAATTTTGAAGTCCTTTGCTTACATGCACCGTTGACTCCAATTCTATTTGGCTATTATTTCCCTGTAACTCAAGTTAATGTTAGATCTTTGTGCATTAGTTCTTTGCAGCCTAATCTAACCTCTTTTACACCAAATAAGAAAAAGAATGGGTAAAGCAAATTTGGAGCTTTTCCCAAGATTTCCACTGAGATGATCAAAAATTGATTGGAGGTGAAAAACACATTGAAAATTTTTGTCATTGGGTGATTTTTTTTTCTCCAAGATTTCTTTCCTTCTTTCTTTCTTTTCTTTTTTTTTTTTTTTTAAAGATTTTATTTATTTATTTGACAGAGAGAGACACAGCAAGAGAGGGAACATAAGCAGGGAGAGTGGGAGAGGGAGAAGCAGGCTTCCCGCTGAGCAGGAAGTCTGATGTGGGACTCGATCCCAGGACCCTGGGATCATGACCTGAGCCGAAGGCAGACGCTTAACGACTGAGCCACCCAGGTGCCCCCCTCTAAGATTTCTAATATATGCAGGTTACCAGTTGTTCCTTATCATTATTTCCTGTAGAGGTTCTGTAGTCCAAAGATAGGACATTAATTTATGGCTCTGCTGTTTACTTATCTGCTTGACTGGGGGCAAGTTTCTTAATATGTTCAGGGTTTGCCTTTGTAAAACGCACCTCATAAGTTGTGAATATTAAGCAAGATATCATGGAAAACACCTGGCTTAGAGTCCGGGATGGAGAGGGCATTCCAATAATGCACTGTTGTTTCTTATTCGATAATAAGAGCTCATAACTCATGAAATATGATAATGCCAAAAAGAATGCTTCCTTCACTGAAGGATTTTGTCCCTCCTAGGTAGTAGCCCACCCATAACATCTGTTACATTACTCTGTATTCTTAAAATTAACATAGCCTAGCGTTATGCTGGACATTTTATGGATGGAAATAATTAGAAACTTTATTTTTGGTTCAGATAATGGCCTCTGAGCATATGGACGCCTCCTAATTCATTGGCAACAAGTTCATAAACTCTGTTGGGTCTGCAGCTGTGAACCTACAGGACCTGTCCTCTGGGTATTTTTAACAGATTTTTACTCGGTGATAATTAATAAATTAATAATTGATGCTAAGAGAATTTAATGTATCATGCAAGGAGAAGCAGAAACAGCAAGTAAGAAATGCATGTTTCTATAAGGGACATGGTATTAGAACAAAAAGAAAGCTTGAAGGGTGGCTTGACCTTGGCCAACATGCTGGCTGGGTAGATTGCTTACCCCCCATCTCCTTGTGATGGATGTCCATCTTTCAAACACTGATCACTGATGCTATGGAAGTCATCAAACTTTGTTAGAATAATGGTATGATGGGAACTCTTGAATTATTAATGATTAGTGTGCATTACATTCATATTGAATACATCTGCAGCTTTTTAAGGAAAAGTGATGAACATGTTGTCTTTGATATAGAAAGTCATATTCTTCTACATAATTGCTCTCTTTTAGTAAGAAAGAACTCTGTGTACAGTCTCATCACCATTCCCATTGAGTACCCATGTTCAATATGATTGTAGGTGGGGCTCTTGAGTGGCTCAGTCGGTTAAGCGTCTGCCTTCAGCTCAGGTCATGAACCTGGGGTCCTGGAATCGAGCCCTGTGTTGGGCTCCCTGTTCAGCGGGGAGTCTGCTTCTCTCTCTCCATCTGCCCCTCCCCCTGCTTGTGCCCTCTCTCAAATAAATGAATAAAACCTTAAAAAAGATTCAATATAATTGTAGGCACCCAATAATAAGAGCTCAGAATCTATACAGTGCTCTTTAAAGAGCTCCCTCAAGTTGTTTTTGAAGTAAATTTATTGTTTTTTTGTTAGTAGTATTAGTTAGTATTATGTCCAGGGATTGGGAATATTTATTTATCAGAGATTACAGGCTGCAGCGCCCTTCAGACAGAGTTATGGCCTGGGAATGAGACTGTCCTAGTAAAAATAGTGTCTGTGGCTTCAATAATTGCCTTAGAAACTGGAGAAAGGAGTAAGAAAGGTGCATGAAGAGAATATTGTTTTTGTGTCATTTTTTTTTTTTCAAAATGATAAACCACTGAGTGTGATCAGAAGCCACATGAGAGGTCCACACTGCCTGCTCAACATCTCCATCGGATGTCTTGAAGGAAAGCTAAATCACCATGTCTAAAACTGAGCCAAACTCACTATTGGGGCCCTGCCCCCACACGTCCCCCGTTTTGGGTTTCCTAACTCAGCAGATGGCACTGCAGTTCCCCCAGATGGGTATGTCAGGAATTGGGCATTGTTCTTAATCTGGATACATCCTTCAGCTTCAACCTCCATAAATATTGAGATATTTATTTCTCAATATCTTCCAAATCAATCTATTTCTCTGCACCTTCATTGCCACTGCCCTAGATGAGCCATCAGCATATCTCACCTGGAGTACTGCAGTGGCCATGTGATGGGTCTCTCCCTTTCTACTTTTCCTGGCCAGTGCATTCTCTTGCGACTCAAGTAACCATTTAAAACCAAATTGGATTGCATCACTGACCTATCTTAAATCTTTACAGTTGGGATAAAGCCTGTCTGATCTGGACCCTGCTTATCTCTCTGGGTTTGTCTGATTGTTACGTGCTGTCTTCTTAGAATCCTTCAGCTGTGACGTGCTCCTTCCAAAAGCAGGGATCTCACCTCATTTAACTCCTTCAGACCTCAGAGCAAAAGTTACTCTTGGGAAGATCTCAGGTACTTCAGGCTTGGTCAGATCCCCATGATCTGCTTTTGTGGCACCAGGTACTTTTTCCTTGAACATTGATCACACACATTCATTGTGTGATTACCTTGCTCAATATTGCTTGTGCAGGTACCCTATTAGGTGCACCATTGTGACATGCTGTTTGGGACATCATCACCTGTCCTGTCCCCTTCTTTTTACATTAATTCCTTAGCTCCATTCATGGCTCTTTTCAATATGTCATCTTCAGCGTTGGTTTGGGGGAGGAAGCAAGAGCCTACGACAATTAGCCATCTTGTCAGGTTTTCCATTCCCTACAACTTTCACAAATAGTATTTTAGTGGCTTCTGTAATCATTATGATGTGCCACAATATGAGATGTTCAGTAAGGCAGGGAAAACTAAACTGTAGTATTGAGGATCATACATAGGTAATAAAACAATGAGGTGGTTACCATAAAAGTCAGGATAGATCTCACCTTCATGGGGAGGAAAGGGATTGCAACTGGGAAGGGACAGGCTAGGGGCTTCTGAAGTATGACAGTTGTTTATTTCATGGCATGGACAGTGATCAGGATGGACTACATAAATTGTGGGGTCTGTACAACATGGAGATGTGGGGCCCCTTGTTTTTAAAATTATTAGAAATATTAAGACAGTGACAGCAGGTTATCAGGCCAAGCATGGCACCCTTCTAAGTGGGGATCCCTGTGTGACTGCACAGGTTGCATGCCCATGAAGTCAGTCTTGGGGGTGATTGTATGAGAATTCACTCTGTAATAATTTGTTAAGATACATATTTTATATTTTATGTATTTTCCTTTATGTTTACTGTGTTTCACAATGAAAGAGTTGAAAATAATTGAATACAATGAGAACTCAAAAAAATAAAAAAATAAATTAGAACCCTATATGATTGCTTTGAGGAACTCCCACTGATAGGAAAAGGTAAAAGGGTAGAAAATATGAACAAAAAATCAAGAGATATGAATAGTAAAAGGAACTGTATTAGCATCTGTATAAAAATAGGAAGCCTCAAAAGAGAAGAAAAAAATAAACAGAGAAGTAAATATTTTAAGGAATAATGACTGAGAACTTTCCAGAATGAGCAAAAGCAGAAAGAATTCATAGAGTACAAAATAGGATAGATAAGAAGAAGCCTACACCTGTGTGTACTGTCATAAAATTTAAGAACTAAAAACCACTTAAAATTCTAAAAGCTTCCAGGAAGAAAGAACAGATAACTCATAAAGGAACAAGAATAAAATTGATGCTCACTTCTCTTCAATGACATGGAATACAAAAACATAATGTAGAAGTGTTTTTGAAGTGTTAAAGGAAAAATCCTTTAAACTTAGAATCTTATTTTTAGCTAAACTGATAGTTTTAAACTTTTTGATATCAGAATTCCTTAACACTCTTAAAAATCATTGAGAACCCAAAAGAGATGTTGTTTATGTGGGTTATGTCTATCAATCTATCAATATTTAATGTATTCAATATTTATTTCATTAAAAAAAATCACTAGTTACATTTTAACATAAACAGCGTACTTTTAATGAAAAATAACTGTATATTTTGAAACAAAATACAATTAGTGAGAGGAACGGCATTGTAATTACATGACCTCACTCAAAACTGTGGGAAAAGCTCTGTCTCCAAGGCGTTTGTCAAGAACAATAAATGGCAATTATTTGACATCTTGGCTGCCTGAAGCTGTGATACCAGTTGGGGCAAACAAACCAGGCCAGAAACTTAAAAGGAAAATCTGGGAAAGAAGATATACACAGGGGGCTTTGAAAAGCTCTGACTTATTCCTGGGAATCTAGAAGGCCACGTGCATCTGTGGGGTTGTGAGCACACCCAGAAAAGACTTGAGAAGGCCTCAGTCTCTCGCCTTTGGTTGACGTTGAGGCCCTGGGCAAGCAGGAGGTGAAGGCTAAGGCAGACTTGTAAGGTCTTGAGTGTTGAAGGTGTGCTGCAGCCCAAACCCAGAGCCTCTCATCAAAGCTTTCAATCTCTTCTTAAAATGGTTCCGAGAAGGGAAGACATGGTTGTAAGCTAAAGAAAGATGCCTTACACCTAGAAGATTAGTGATCAAGAGAGAAGGCCTGATCATATTCAGACATTTCTGTCTTCTCTACAGATCCTGCAAAAGGCATGGCTTCATTGCAGTTTCTCTCTTCTCTGCCTGCACATTCTCTAGGGTCATCCTAGAGGCTTCTGAAATAATAAAGTGGATACTAAGAGGATACCGGCATACCCTAACATGAGGCTTTGTTCCCACTAAACATAAAAGTCAGGAAACAAGGGGCGCCTGGGTGGCTCAGTCATTAAGTGTCTGCCTTTGGCTCAGGTCATGATCCCAGGGTCCTGGGATCGAGCCCCGCATCGGGCTCCCTGCTCTGCGGGAAGCCTGCTTCTCCCTCTCCCACTCCCCCTGCTTGTGTTCCCTCTCTCGCTGTGTCTCTCTCTGTCAAATAAATAAATAAAATCTTTAAAAAACAACAACAACAACAACAACAAAAAGTCAGGAAACAAAAACAAAGGAAAGAAACCACCTAATCAGTTTTAAAGCATGAACATGGGCTCCAGGGGGGAGTAGAATCTAGGACAGCAGCGTTTTAGAAAATAAGATCAAGAAAAATAAATAATGCTGAAAGCACCCAGGAAATGAAGCCTGGGCTACTGCTCAAAGCCAAAGGGCTACATCAAAAGTAAAATCTTGGGACACCCGGGTGGCTCAATCAGTTAAGTGTCTGCCTTCAGCTCAGGTCATGATCCCCGGGTCTTGGGATTGAGTCCCGCATCCGGCTGCTTGCTCAGCGGGGAGCCTGCTTCTCCCTTTGCCTGCCGCTCCCCCTGTTTGTGTGCATGCTCTCTCTCTCTCTTTCTGTGACAAAGAAATAAATAAAATCTTAAAAAAGTAAAAATTTTCAGGTGGCTCAGGTGACATAAGAAGCAGACCATTAAGCTGAGCAAATTATGAATAAGGAGGAATTCAACATCTACTGGGGAAGCTTTTTCCATTTAGGCTCATAAAACTAAGCTCCATTGTATAAAGTGTCATCCTTTGGGAAAACAAGCCTTCATCAATACAGTTGTCGTGGTCTGGCAATTCTCTTTCACTCTTGAGAGTGCAGATGATGTGCAAGGAGCCTATAGCTCTTTCCCTAAATCCACGATAAGTTAGTCGTGTTTCCATGGGGTCTACTGTACCCTTAGCATTTTTAATCCTAGTATGGATAAGCCTGGGGAGGAGGGAGAATGGATTCATGTGAATTTTTTTTTCATCCTGTTGCTCCATCTTAGACTTGTCCCATTCCTGAAGCATTACCAGTTTTGGAGGTTAGGAGAGAGAGTTGAGTTGAACCCTCTAGGTTTGCTTCCTGCTAAATTGGTAGGGTATAGGAGCCCTGTGCGTGCCTTCCCTCGCTCGCCCAGGAGTCCCATGTATTTGAGACCGAAGCAACGAACAGATGAATTAACATCCGCATTCAACACTGCTATTAAATGTTGACAAAAAAATGCTTTATCCCTGGTTAAATGAAAGAAATTATTACTCTTTTTCAAATTCAACCAGGTGCCAACATTGTACCAGGCACTGAGCTAGGTGCTTACACATCCATTATTTCATTTTGTTCTTAGCATTGTTATTTCCTCCAAAGTTCCAATGGGAAATTAAGTGATACTGTAAGCCATTTGTGGGTGAAATTGCTGCCAAATGCTTAGAAGAAATTCAGAGCTTTAATGAATGGTTTAATTCAAGTCTGAGCTGAACCAATCCCAAGTGCTTTCTTGTCCCCGTTCAGATTGTGTTGTTTTTGCCTCTTTCCTTGAATCTCCTACAAAAGGTCCCAGGTCCCAGACGTTGTCACTGTGGGCCCTGGACCACGCAGGCAGATTTGAGATGAATGAGCTCTGCAAGGACACCAGGACTGACCGACTCTTGTCAAAAGGTATATTTATTTTTAAAAAAAGTCCATTTATTACATTGATCCAGCTAAGAAGTTTGCATCCGATACTCAGAGTCCCCTACTCAGATGAGATGTTGACAGAGGGGCCAGGATGAAGACCAGGCAAGTGGGGCTGTCTGGATGACAGGACCTCAACATATGTTTCTAGTCATAGTCCAATTCCAGATAGAAGGCACTTTCTAAAGGCCGCAGATGGAGTTACTGTCTCAGTTTGTAACCCTTACTCCAACTCATTATGTGGCAGGCACTTGAGCGCAGAGGTAATATGGTATCAAGCAGGTCAGGGTCCCCCTGGCGGGCATTCATGTGGTCTTGTGCAAAGAGGAACTAGAGAATTCCCTAACTTCCCCATCAGGACCCTTCACCTCCGTCCCTCAGTCAGGAGCTAGGGTGAGACCCGGGGGGTCCTGGCTGACCTTCCCTGCTTCTCACTGTAAAGTTTCAACCTGTTCTGAATCTTTAATGCACATCACCATCAGGCTGTTTTCTGAGCAGGCAAAGAGCCCTTTGAGGTCAGCTGTCATCAAGAGTGGTAGCTCACCTGGGGGAAGCAGGGAGGTGACACAGGCAGAGCAAGATGCTTTAGCCTGAGAGACTGAGGTCCCCGGGGCCTCCTTCACCTCCTCCGATCCAACACGCAGGCTGAGAAGCGTGCCCCTGAGGCAGAGGAAGTGGGTTTACAACTGGTGAAAGTATGCTTTCCAGGACTGGGACCTTGGAAAGAAAATCAGATCCTTAGTCATACATAAGCAAGTATAAGAGCATAGCTGATGAATATTTTATATTCAGTGCAAGGACACAGCTTTGGGGGGTGTGTGTGTGTGTGTGTGTGTGTGTGTTTATGTGGTGGTAAAATATATATAATATAAAATTTTCCCTTTTAACAATTTTTAAGTATACAGCTCGGTGGCACTAAGTACATTCACACTGTCATGCAATCATCACCCCCATCCATCCCCAGAACTTTTCCCTCACCCCAAACGGAAACTCCCTACCCACTGAATGCTGACTCCCTATTCTTCTCTCTCCCCAGCTTCTGGAAACCTCAGTTCCTTCTGTCTCTGTGAATTTGAATATCTAGGTACCCCATGAAAGTGGAATCATACAGTATTTGTCCCTCTGTGACTGGCTTATGTCACTTACCACGTCCATCAAGTTTCATTCGTGTCGTAGTGTGCATCACAATCTCCTTTCTTCTTAAGGCTGCAGAATATTCTGTTGTGTGGATAGCTCACTTTGTTTATCCATCCACTTGTCCATACCCATTTGGGTTGTTTCTACCATTTAATGCTGCCCGAACATGGGTGAACAGCTTTCTGTTTAGGAGCTTAGTGTTTTCACCTTGAAAAAATGGCATGATATCTACAGTTTGTGTGGGGTTGGAGCATTATTCTGATCTGGGTTAATGTGTTCATCCTTGAAGAGTGTCCCAGCATAAGAGCAAGGAGGATCTTCTCAAGCACTTGGACACAGTCTGGTAGTCTGATGCGTAGAACCTGTAAATTAACACTAGTTGAAAAATTTTTTCTTGATGACAATATCTTTCTCAGATTAGTCTGCTGCTGATCAACTTTAGAGACTGTTGGTCACTTTGACTTCCCAAATCCCAATGTTCTTCTTGGCTTTAGCTTCCAGTGTTTCAAGAAGTCTGTGCCCGGCTATGAGTGCCCAGTGGTTCCGGACTCGAGCCTGCCCCCAGCCAGTGTTGGGAAGTGAGAACTGTGTAAAATTTCTAATTTCCCTCAGAATGAGCACTTTTCTGTGTCTCAGCTAGGCTCTTCCCACCGCC
This sequence comes from Halichoerus grypus, assembly GCF_964656455.1. Taxonomy (NCBI): domain Eukaryota; kingdom Metazoa; phylum Chordata; class Mammalia; order Carnivora; family Phocidae; genus Halichoerus; species Halichoerus grypus. The sequence goes on along the minus strand of NC_135713.1, from coordinate 142,475,867 downwards.
CACAGAAGCCACCATCATTTCTGTGCTTTCTCTACATGTTCTTAGAGCAACTCATGCTGCTTCTCTTTGGTGCAGAAGAGTTAAGCTCTTAGGCATTTGGTTCTGCCTTCTTTTTTTTTTTTTTAAAGATTTTATTTATTTATTTATGAGAGAGAGAGAGAGCACACACAAGCAGGGGGAGGGGCAGAGGGAGAAGCAGACTCCCCACTGAGCAGGGAACCCGACGTGGGACTTGATCCCAGGACCCCAGGATCATGACCTGAGCTGAAGGCAGACGCTTAACCTATTGAGCCACCCAAGTGTCCCACAGCCTTCCTATTATTGTTGTTGATACAGAGAGAAACTGTGGAGGTAAGTTTCTCACCCATGAAAATCCACACCCACTGAATACACTGTGAATCAGACCATCACAATCACAGTAACTGGGGTCAAAATGGCTCAGAAGTGAAACAGTACCTAAAGCAAAGTTTTGTTAAGTGACAAGAAGAAGATGAAAAACACTTTCTGGAATTAATTTAATTATTCCCAGTAGTTTTATCTCAATAGTAAAGACTTACATGCACCTGTTCTTGCTCTAGAAAAAGGTTAATGTAAAAGCTCTTAAGTGGAAAAAGGGATAAAAGAATGACTCCAAAATTGAGAAGGTTTTAGAGAAAAAAATAGAAGTAGGAGCAGTATTTACATACAAGAGTCATAGAAACTATGCACGCACTTATAGCTGTTAAGTATGAGTGCAACTGGGTCATTTCCGGGTGGCACGGGACCAAGTAGCCAACAGCCTGCAGAGCAACATGCCTAAACACACTGCAGTGGTCGGAAGCACAAAGAGAATGTGAAGATTACTACCAGAAACAGATGGAAGAGCAAGTTCAGGGCCTGATCGACAAACCACCGTTGCATTTACACAAGGTAAGATGTCTCCTACTCCATTCCCTGCTCCTCCTTCTGCAGGGGCAATGATCCTACCTTCCCCCAGTCTCCCAGGTCCTGCTCGCCCTGATATGATGCCAGTACCCCATTTGGCGGGCCCTCCCATGATGCCAACAATGGGCCCTCCTCCTCCTGGAATGAGGCTGCCTGTGGGAGGCTACCTGCCAATGATGCCTGGGCTCCCAGTGATGAGACCGTCAGCCCATCCCATGATGGTGCCCACTTGTCCAGGAAGGACTTGACCAGACAGATAGGGAGAGACAGGAACTTCTTTATATCCATTTTATATTACTTGTTCTACTTCACCAGGAATCATGGTGCTGTGACTCTGGGTGTTTTCTAACAGCACGACAGGGAAGACTTGCTCCCCCTTCCCATCAAAGAGAGAATAGTTTTAGTAGGGGAGTAGTGCGACCAAAAAAAAAAAGCAATTTTCATTTGTATTGTGAAATATGAAAATAAAATTGTCCACTGTTTTAGTTAAAAAAAAATGAATGCAACTGGAGTGGTATTAAAAATATTTGTGTTTTTCTTTTTTGTCTTTTTCCATATATTTTTCTTCTACACCTCGAGGGATTCATATGGCTGAGATGGGGTATTCATAGGCTGTTGTGACAGTAGGCATGTAAAGAATATACAGAAAGCATTAACATTCAATTTCTGCCATTGCAGACAGAATTTTGTAGGAAATAGGCAAGACAGACTTTATTGAGGAAGGGACAATTTTCTCCAATTTTAAGCATATCAAGAACCAAACAGGGAGAATTGGACCAGGGTGTCAGAGTTTCTTCCATAAAGGTAAACAAAAATCCCCATCTACCTCTGATGGCTATTCCATGAGACTTGCTGCTCTAAGGATGGAATGAAATCCTATTTCTTGAGGTACTGTGGGATAAGGAGGGATGAGAGAGGCAGGGTAGGTAAGGAGTGAGGACATCCCAACCTTTCCTCTCTGGGCTGAAATATATTAAATAATATGAAGAGAATGCCAAGGGCAGGGAGCTGCATCCTTGATTGGTATTTTGGTGTTGAGGGTAGGGGATTCTTTGTAATTTCTCTGCTGATTTGTGGCAAAAGCTGTATCAAATTAAACTTGGTGACTCAGGTGGTGTTAGGCTTAAAAAAAGGGACCTAAGCTTAGTTTTCCCACTCACTTTTGGTTAGTGGGAGGCCTTAGAGAAGATCTAGAAGCCTCCGAAATTTCTAGGAAGGACACAAAATTTTGCTAAGAGTATAGCTGAGGAATTTGCTCTACGTTAGGGCAGAGGGTGGGGAGTCACCATGTAGCTGAAGGCTGCAAGGCACACACAGGAGACACATGTTGGGGAGGAAAAATTTCCCCTATCCTTCAAAATTCTTCAGGTTGGTCTAAGAATCAAGTTGACATTAGTACATTAATTTTGTACTTGTAGGGAATCCACATAAACTTGAGATTCCAAAGACAGTAAGGCAAAATGAGGTATATATGTCATCCTGAACTAAGGATAAGGGGATAGGGATCTGGGACTTCAAAGGGAGGGAATGCAATTCACAGGAAGATAAAAGGAGTAAATGTTTGGTAAACAAATGTTTGCTGGGCCACTCAGAATCAATGGGACAGAGAGAGGACTTTGGTCAAACAGGCCTTGGTAGGTTCCTCTCTGTCTACCACATCTAGTTCCTATTATAATGTAGTGATCTGTGGTGCTAGCTCTCTTCCTGGAGCAAGTCCTCTATCCCTAAATTCTTTTAGGTGGCTAAGGGGAAGGTCAGAGTTTCTTCTGGAATCTTTTGAGCCTTGATAGTTTTCAGCTTGAAATAATTAGCATACCAAATGGCACATCCTGGGGTGACTTACCCTTGGCCCCTACACACACAGACTTCCAGGGGCCAAGTAAGCCAGTGAACACTGGTAGGCCCAGAGCAAGCCAAAGGGACCAAACCACAATTATACCAAGTGCCATAACTCTAAGTGTAAATTTGTGCTATAAATGTCGGCATAGGGAGAAGTGACCGGTCCAACTCAGGTGGTTGATGTAGAGATCAGAAAAGCAGAAGGATACCACCCAGATCATAGATCTCTTCTCCACTACCATGAGTGCCCTGATCTGAGGGTTGGGGTGGCAGATGGGAGAATTTCTGAAAGTCTGGCCTTGTCCCAGCCTGGGAGTCCCCAGCAGAAATCTGGCTCTATCTCTTGTATGATCCTGGCCAGGGGCTCTGCCTTGCACTCTTCAACAGAGATGCTACCTCAAGAAATACCTCAAAGTCCCCAACAAACAGTTTGCTAGATTGTACTAAAATGTATATGTTGGGGCACTTGGGTGGCTCAGTCGGTTAAGTGTCTGCCTTCGGCTCAGGTCATGATCCTGGAGTCCTGGGATTGAGTCCCACATTGGGCTCCCTGCTCAGCGGGGAGTCTGCTTCTCCCGCTGCCCTTCACCCTGCTTGTGCTCTCTCGCTCACTCACTCTCTCTCTCTCAAATAAATAAAATATTGAAAAAATGTAAGTGTTTTCCCTCTGCTTCTAGCTGGTGAGTGCTTGTGAGCACTATCAGAAGAATTATAGGCACGATAAAAAAAAAATGTACATTTTGTCTGCCCATCTGAGTGAAGGGTGAGAAATTTACAGCTCCAAGAAATCAATAAAACACTTAAAAAACCCTAACTATATAGTGTGCCAAATGATAGTCACAACATTTAGGGAAAGAGAACCCTTGGGACAGTTTTAGACATTTTTAAAATTCTAGAAATGTGTGGAGAAAATGGTATATACCCTGGGGGTTGATTCTGACTGGTGTCTTACCAGGTAGGGAGTAATAACTATGATTCCTAAGGCAGGTGCATGCAGAGGCGAGAGCAAAGGCACTGGGCTTCACTCCTGACTCCTCCATTCTCTGCATGGGAGCTTGGGCAAGATGCTGGACCCTTTAGTGTCCTCCTCTGAAGGTGGAAGGATCCAATGGCTCCTCTGGGTGGTTTTAATATGCATAAACAGTTTAGTAAGTGCTCATAAATATTCACTCTCATTAAAAAATGTGAACTATCTATTGCCTTGTGTGAGGTCATAAACTGGAGGGAACCGCCTGGGAGTAGGTAGATGGCGGGTGTCCGCACAGAGGGCTTCTCTGTGAGTGTCCTGGGTCTGCGTACTTGGCAGTATTTCATTCTGAATGTGCACTTTCTTCAGTAGATGGTGAATCATGATTTCACCTGGTTAAGGAAAGAGCAACCCCCCACCCCCCTGCCCAAGACAATGATATGATTGGGTCATTAACATGAATGGGTCATTAACAAGAATCCCATTGTGTTTGAGCATATTAAATGCCACTTTCAGAGGTCAGAAAAAGATCATGAAACATAATAAACCAGTTACGGATTAGCTTAGTATAAATGTTTTTATTTATTTTTATTTTTTTAAAAGATTTTATTTATTTATTTGACAGAGATAGACACAGCAAGAGAGGGAACACAAGCAGGGAGAGTGGGAGAGGGAGAAGCTGATGCGGGGCTCGATCCCAGGATCCTGGGTTCATGACCTGAGCCGAAGGCAGACGCTTAACGACTGAGCCAACCAGGCGCCCCAGTATTATGTTTTTAATGTCACGCTAGAGCTTATTCCCTGTAAATTGGTTTCCATTTCTTACACAGAAATGTGTCTGAATCTTTGAAAAAAATCCACTGGCATGATCTTTTTAAAAATAACTTATTTATTTATTTTTAAAATTCCGGTATAATTAACGTACAGTGTTATATTAGTTTCAGGAGTACACAAATAAAAATATGGGATATTTTTTTCACAAATTTTCACAAATTTATGTACCATCCTTGCATATCCTTGCTAATCTTCTGTGTATTGTTCTAATTTTAAGAACATTTTTTTAAAGATTTATTTGTTTACTTTAGAGAGAGAGAGACAGAGCATGAGCGGTAGGGACAGAGGAAGAGGGAGAGAGAGAATCTCAAGCAGACTCCATGCTGAGCACGGAGCCTGATGCAGGACTCCATCTCATGACCTGAGATCATGACCTGAGCTGAAATCGTACTGATTTTCTTGCTTAGCAGCTCTTCTTACCTGAGTCCTAGTTATGACTCATGTCTAGGGGAGGGGGGGCATTGGACCTCTTGGTGTCTCACTCCTGGAAAAATGCATTGTATAAAGTAGGCACTCAAGAAATAATGGCTGTTGACCACTTCGCTCTGAGTTCTCCTGCATCCTCTGGCTATATGAATTTGGAAGACAGAGAGTGGGACGACTGGGATTTTATTAAAGTCTTTAGCAAATATTAAAAGTATGATGTAAAGTCTTATTAATCTATTCAATACATATTAAAATGAAGTGTTGGTAACTTGTTTGTTACTGGTGTCAAATTTCTAATGTGGGGAAAATCACTCAGTAATATAAAATAGATAAAAAATAGATACAAAAATCCTTCTTTTGGTAAATATAAACGGTGTTCTAATCTGTCCTGGGCCTTTGGATCATGCAACAACTTTTGATCATATCCTTGCTGAGAACTTCAAGTTTTAGTGTGAGCAGAGAGATGCATACTGGGAAATACTTTTACCTAAAATATTTGACTAGAATGATGGCAAATTTATTTATTTATTTATTTATTTAAAGATTTTATTTATTTATTTATTTGACAGAGAGACAGAGAGAGTGGGAACACAAGCAGGGGGAGTGGCAGAGGGAGAAGCAGACTCCTCTGCTGATCAGGGAGCCTGACTCGGGGCTCTATCCCAGGACCCTGGGATCATGACCTAAGCTGAAGGCAGACACTTAACTGAGCCACCCAGGCATCCCTGTAAACTTCTATTTGTACAAAGAGACAAGGTACCTACCTCAATATACTCAGTCTCAGGACCAATGCTGTGCCCTAATATTCTCTTGAGGATCAGGGACCTCACTTGAAAACATTCTAAACCATCTCTCTTGAAATAGAAGGAATAGGAGTATCTCATTTCCACACTCATATCAAGATTCCTTCAAAACTCCATCCCTTGCTTTTCTTCTCTAGGGTTCATATTTTATAGACTTCAAATGTTTAATCATTCGTTTTAGGATTTAGAGCAATTCTTTGAAAATGGTATGTAATTCAAATGGGTACAAAGCTTCACTCAAAGGAATTCAATCCAAAGCAACCTGCCTTTGCCTTTGGCAGAGATGTGCTTACTTGAGGCAGAGAGACGGGCAGATTTGTGGGTCTCTGGGGTGAAAGCTCTTCTTAGTTCTTAGAAACACAACCACAGGGAAAACATAACCAAATAGCCAAGAAGATATTCTTTTGTTTTGCTTTTGTAAAATGACTTCATTTTAATATGAGAAACCACAAGGGAAACATTTAAGAGTCTTAATAAACAGAGAAAGTAGACTGGAGAATTTTGAACTCGAAGATGAGTGAAAAAATACAGAAACAAAGAGCTGTTAAGAAATCAGTGGTTCCCAAGTTTTGTTGCATGTCAGCACGACTTGGGGAATCTTTAAGACATTGTAACACAGTCAGCACAGAGCGCTACCAGGCCAGCACCCTGTCCGAGGGTATTTCCTCAAGAAGATGCTTCATGATCTGTGACAGGTTTGACAGGACATTAATTACCTGTAGTGGGCTCACTGGTGGCACCCCCAAAGATATGTCCGTGTCATCTCTTACCTTATTTGGAAAAAGGGTCTTTGTGGAGATGTGATTAAATTAAGGATCTTGAGTAAGGAGGTCATCTTGGATTATCTAAGTGGGCCCTAAACCCAAAGACAAGTGTCTCTCTTTTTTTTTAAAGATTTTATTTATTTATTTGACAGAGAGAGAGCACAAGCAGGGGAAGTGGCAGAGGGAGAGGGAGAAGCAGGCTCCCCGCTGAGCAGGGAGCCTGATTCGGGACTTGATCTCAGGACCCCGGGATCATGACCTGAGCCGAAGGCAGACACTTAATGGGCTGAGTCACCCAAGTGCCCCTCAAGTATCCTGTTATTTTTGTATCATTTAGGACTTTTTCAGTTGTGACCAAAAAAAAAAAAAAAAAAAAAGAGTCTAACTGGCCTCCCCCAAATTGGTAGATAGATGATTGACTGAGGGATCCTAGTGGAAGGCACAATGGCTTAGTTAGTGGATCAAACAATGGAAATGGGGTAGAATTTCTTTTCATCTGTCAGCTCTGTCCTTTGGGGGGACAGCTACAGATCTTAGGTCCTTGCAACCATATCACCTCTGACTCCTGGCACTTCATTGTGGTGGGGGGGCCAGAGGCTAATCACTGATCGATGGCTGTGGTCAGCAGGATACCAGGTATGGATGAGTTTGGGCCAGTGTGAAAAGTCCATGTATCTAGATATGTTCCTGAGTGTTTGATTCTGTCTCAAAGCCAAATTTTCATGATTAGGGGTTCTGATTCATGGTAAGTTCTTCTAACAGATAGAATACCCTGTATTTTAGTCTTGCTGGTCTTCAATTAGCATTCAGAAACTCTTTTTTTGGGGCATGAATTTGGCTTTTTGGGGCTTTGTTCTCAGATTCCATGTATAAGTGAGTTCATACAGTGTTTGTCTTTTGCTGTCTGACTTAATTCATGAAGCAGGATGCCCTCGAGATCCATCCATATTGTCAAAAATGGCAGGATTTTCTTTTTTTTATGGTTGAATAATGCTCCCCTTAATATTTTGAAAGCATTATTCAATTGTCATGAAGCTTCCAGTGTTCCTGGGAAGTTATGATGACATCTTGATTCCTTATCCTTTGTTTATGACATTTTTCCTCTCTGGAGGCTTATACTTGTGTGAGTCCATTCTACATGGAAAATCATGTCATTTAGCTCTGGGAAAGATTTTTTTAAAAAGTTATTTCTTTTTTTAAAAGATTTTATTTATTTATTTGACAGAGACAGAGTGAGAGAGGGAACACAAGCAGGGGGAGTGGGAAGGGAGAAGCAGGCCACCCGCCTAGTAGGGAGCTGAATGCGGGGCTCGATCCCAGGACCCTGGGATCATGACCTGAGCCTAAGGCAGATGCTTAACCGACTGAGCCACCCAGTGCCCCTGAATTGTTTCTTTAATAATTTTGTCTATGTTCTGTTTCTTTTCTTTTGTTTTGTTTTTTGGTCTGTGTTGTTCTTAAAGTCAGGTGCTGCACCTTCTAAACCAGGCCTCCAGCTGCCTTTCCTCTCCCTGGTTCCCATGTTTTTCTGTTTTTGCTCTATATTCTAGGACATTCTTCTCAACTTGGTTTTCCAACCCTCCATTGATCTTTCACAATTTTGTTTTATATTCCCAAGTTCTCTGTTTCTTGAAGCAACCCTTCCTTGTTTCTTGAAGTCATCTCTTACTTAGGATGTCAATGATTATTTTGTTTTTTTTTTTTTTAAGTTTTTCTTTTTCTTTTAAGCTTTTCTTTTCTTTCCTCCATGGCCTTTCTCTTGTTTGGTTTGCCTGTTTTGATCTTATCTCTCACATTGGAAGATTTCCCCAAGTTGTCCATTCATCTTTAAGTGAGGCATTAACAAACTGATGTAGACTCTGTGTCTATTGGTGGCTTCACTATAAGATGATCCTGGGGGTCTGGGGTCATTTATTAGGGGACTCCCAAATGTCAGACTTTCCCCCTTACTTGGCTGGTTTCTCCAGAAAAGAATTCTACTTACTGCCTGGAGTGGGGTGATATAATCCCAGATTCCTGGGTGCTGAATGAAGATAAGGGGTAGAGAGTTTCTGTAGATCAGTACATAGGCTCTTAAGACTTTTGTTGTTGTTTTGTGCCTTATTTTTGTCTTCTGCTGTTCAGGATGGCCCCACATGCAGAGTCTTTCAAGCTCGATTCTCCAGAGTAGGGTTTTCAAAGTCTTTGGTTTCAAAATTCCTCTACATGATCTGAAACATTATGGAGACCTCCAAAGAGTGTTTGTTTATGTTGATTATATCGATTGATATTTACCATGTAAGAATTTATTTTTTGTTTTTGTTTTTTTATAAAGATTTTTATTTATTTATTTAACAGAGATAGAGAGCACAAGTAGGCAGAGTGGCAGACAGAGGGAGAGGGAGAAGCAGGCTCTCCGCCGAGCAGGGAGCCTGATGCGGGGCTCGATCCCAGGACTCCAGGATCATGACCTGAGCCGAAGGCAGCCGCTTAACCGACTGAGCCACCCAGGCACCCCCCCGTGTAAGAATTTAAAACAGAAATTTAAAGAGTAGTTATTAATTCATTAAAATAACTATAATAAGCACGTTGTGTTTTAATATAAACACATGCTTATGAAAAAGTTAAAATTTCCAAAACAAGCAAACAATTTAGTGAGAAGGGTAGCATTGTTTTATATTTTTACATATTGTTTAAGTGCCTAGCTTAAATAGAAGACAGCTGGATTCTCATATCTGCTCTGCATATATTCTCTGGAAAACTGCACTCTTGACTAATGAGAGTAAAAAAGGCAAATAATATTCTGGCATTATTGTAAAGATAGCTTTGACCTTGTAGATGCCCAAAAGTGTCTTGGGCACTCTACACTTTGAGAACTATTGCTCTCCGAAACATACTTCCCTCCTCCTGCTTGGGGGATGGGAATGGGTTGGTGGTCTGTCTGTGCAGGTCGGGGAAAGGACCTGGGGGTCTAAGTGCTCCTTATACAGAGGTTCCCCCAGTCCTCCTGTTCCAACCTTCACCCTCATCCCTGCCTTCTGTCCCCTCACCTTGGTATCTGGTGTATTTAATTCCTGAGACTTAGTGGGATTCTACAAGATTGATTGCCTTGTTTTTATTTGTGCCCTCCTTTACAAACTCGAAAGTTCCAGCCTTTTCGACTCTGCTAAGTCAATGTGGTGCTTTTAAAAATTTATTTATTTATTTATTTTTTAAGTAATCTCTATAGCTGACATGGGGCTTGAACCTACAAGCCTGAGATCAAGAGTCACACGTTCCACCGACGGAGCCAGCCAAGTGCCCCAACATGGTGCTTTTAAAACATGTCTGCAAATACCTTCACATTCCTATCCATGAAAGGTGGTGGTAGTGAGGTCTATGATTTCTTTTCTTGAACATGGGCCAACCTCCATGACTGGTTGACCAGTAGAGTGCAGTGAAACAGTGCAAAGGGTTAGATCAGAAAAGATAGACCTTCTGCTTGGTTCTCTTGAGACACTCATCTTCGGATCTCTGAGTTGCCATGTGAGAAGTCCTGGGCTGCCATGCTCTGAAGAAGCCCAGACCAGATGGACATATCATATGCAGACATTCCAGCCAACAGCCCAAACTGAGGTCCCCACTGGCAGTCAGTGTTCACCCCCCAGACATGAGTCACAAAGCCTCCAGATAGTTCCAGACCCCAGTTGTCCAATCACCCCAACTTCTGAGTCTTCCAAGCTGATGCCTCTGACATTATGGTCAAATGACAAGCTGTCCCTGCCATGTCCTTTCTAGATTCCTGACTTCCATAATTGGTGAGCACAAAAAAAAAAAAAAAAAAAAAAAAAAATAGTTGTTTTAAGTTGCTAAGTCTTAGGGTAGTTTGTTATCCACCCATAGATAAGCAGAGTGGTCAATGACTACTCATTCCTCTGTTCTCCATCTTCTAGAATTTTCTTGTTGTCGCTTGTCCATTGTTTTCTTATGTTCTGTCCTCTTGTTTGTCTAACCCCTTTATTTTTTAATGTTATTTGGGGGATTTTGGCAGATGGTGAAGAACACCTGTTCAATTTGCAGTGTTTTGATGGGTGAGTCTTCCAAGTGTTTTTTATCCCACTGAAGTACATTTCAAGAGTGTTTCCCTTGTAACCGTAATCTGGCTGTAAATAAGTATGTCTCTGAGTGGGTATGCCTGTGTACTTATGGAATATATTTATTTGACCTTCTGGAGGAAAAGTTAGAAGAGGAGTGACGACCACATAAGAACAGTATGCTTACTGTCAAACATGCCCACGGTATTCCTCTAAAGCTGAGGTGCTTTAGATAAAACATGGTTCTCCTCACCCTTGGGACTTGAGGATGGTGTATTCTTGAGTTGTTACACAAACAGTTACAGAAATCCTCAAAACCTCTGACAGGAAATGAGTAGTCAATAACATTTTAAAAATTTTTATTTATTTATTTGACAGAAAGAGCATAAGCAGGGAGAGTGGCAGGTAGAGGGAGAGGGAGAAGCAGGCTCCCCGCTGAGCAAGGAGCCCAATGCGGGGCTTGATCCCAGGACTCCGGGATAACGACCTGAGCTGAAGGCAGATGCTTAACCGACTGAGCCACCCAGGCACCCCAGTCAATAACATTTTTATACACCAAACTGTGCCTCCTCAAAATTCCTATGTTGAAGCCCAACACCCCCCCGCCCCATCCCCCCCGAACTTCAGAATGTGACTGTATTTGGAGACAGGACCTTTAAAGAGATAGTGACCAAGTTAAAATGAGCCCTTTAAGGCGTGCTCTAATCCAATTTGACTGGGGTTCTTAAAAGAAGAGGAAATTGAGACACACAGGGAGATGCCAGGGATGTGCGTGCAGAAGACAGGCCACATCAGGAGGCAGTGAGGTGTGGCCAAGGGGAGAAGCCTCAGGAGAAACCAAACCAGCTGGCCCTTTCATCTTGGACTTCCAGCCTCCAGAACTGTGAGAAAATACATTTCTGTGGTTTAAGCCCTGCCATCCGTGGTATTTTATTACAGGAGCACAGAACAGAATTAGAAACTGATACCAACATTAAGCATTGCTGCTTTCTCTGTAGGTCCCAACACCTGACAGATAATGAAGGACCAAATCAAATCAGATCCCATCGAATGGAATCCAGTGGTGTTTGTCGAGCTCTCTGGGTGGAGCGGTGTGCAGCAGCACCTCCCAAATGGTGCCCAGGGGAAATCAGCATGGAACATTCTGCTGCCCATCCAGGTAGGATTGGGCCAATGGGGCTAATGTGTCCTGTGTGATCATGTTTCTTTCCCCCTGTTTAGGAAGAGATGACCATCTACATGGATGCTATAAACAGATGGATTTCACTTTCTCTAGTTAATATCCAAGGCACTTCCTTAAAAATTTTAATTCCATCAAGATTTTGCTTCTCCAGAGCCAGAGCGTACTCTTGAGGAGCTAGCACTTCTGAATTAAAAGAAGAAGAATGCCACACAGGTGGATCCAGAGTGTGAATAAGCAAAACCCAAGGAAGGAGAAGGGGGAGGATGATCTAAGGAGCCCAGGTCATGTCTCCCACAAGGGCTCTTCCCTCCATCTTGGAGGTTCCACGTACCCACCTTGTACAAGGACCCTCCGCCAAAAGCATCTTCCTGTGACTCCATCTAGTCAGCAAGGTAGACTTTTAGTCGGTCCTCGTCCTTGGATCTGATACCACTTTGTGAAGTCTTCTCAGCTCAGCCACCCTACCCCTTCCTCAAGCCTTTTCTCGAAAGGATCAGGCAGTTACTTTCCTCACTGTTGGCACGGGTGTAGTTTTTAAAGACACTGTATATATAAAACATAATTGCATTTTTTCAAACCGAATTTAACATTTAACTTGAGCCCCATTTAGTGAATTCTGAGTTGTCCTGCTTCTTTTTATAGGGAGGGAAAGGTGCATCCTATTCTTGGGTCATCGGTCTATATTGGCACGTGACCATCTCTGTCACAATGGCTCCTTCCTGCATGTCTTGGTCATCAGCTTCAATCCTTGCTGGCCTCCACGAAACATGGGCTTTCCCAAATGGATTCAAGAGCAAGTTCTAGAAGATAGTCCCTGCTTCTTCTGTCTGACTCACCTCAAGACTTCTTTAGGTTCTTGGGCTTTCTCTGCTACACGGAGCCTCCACAGGGTCAGGTCAAGGAGGCTTGTGGTGCTCTTCCAAGCCACAGTGGGTCATAAGAACTCAGTGGGGGCTGTCTTAAGTTCCCTCTGCCCCATCACCATGTCTGCTCCACCATGAGTGTGGGTGAATTCTAGGATTTCCCTTAGGAAGCAAAGTTGATTTTGTCTGATCACACATCCCCAAACTCAACAGTGGGTCCTTTCAGCTGAAGAGGGCAGAGGTGGTCACCAGGGACACAGTTAATCAGGACCAGTCTCTGGTCCTCTTGCTTCCCTCCCGACTATGCTCATGCAGCTGAGACAGCTCCCATCATGGGTGGGAAATTCTTGCTGCAAGTAGTCATCTATGAGTTTCATATCTGGACTTGGAAGCAGCAAAGCCAATAATTTGAATCTTTTGTTCTCCGGGCTGCCTGTGACAGTCTCCCTCATGTCCCTCCACTCCCTGAAACAACGGGCACAAATTGTGACTTCTGTTTCTGTCAAGTATATTGTGTGTGTAGGTGTGTGTGACTTGTTTTCCTCATTTTTTGAGGGTTTTATTTTTGGAGATATAGGTGTACTATTTTTGCTCCTTTTCCTGTTTTCTCTCTCTGGCTGACTATAATTCATCGATGACAACGTGAATAGCGGCAAGATGTCCTTGACCATGTAAGTCAGATTCTGAGGCTGGCAGGGCAGGAGATGAAGAGGAGCCTGGATCCCCGATAACTTCCTGGAGCAAAAATCCTTGCCCTGGGCTGCCTACCCTAAGGCAAATAGCCCTAGCCTCGGATCGTCTTATGTGAGAGAATCCTCCCTTTTTTGTGTTTAAGCTCCTAGTCTTTTGTCTTTAAGTAGAGCTAAACCTACTTCTAACAGATACCTGCCACGCTAATTATTTCAAACTCGAGTCTAGAAGTATGGGGTAAACACAAAGGGAAACAGGACCTCATTGGCACTCTCAAGGAGCCCACAAGCTAGCGTGATGGGCAGAAACCTGCACAATTCGCACCAGCACAAGGTCAAGTTGGAGAAATGAAGAAAGATGTGCAAAATGCCGTAGGAGTTTTGAGGTGAAGGACATACAAGTGTAGCATGGAGCAAATAAAGGGGAAGACTTGGCAAACGATGGGTCTTGATGGAAAAGGAAAGATTGGTTTTGTTTTTTTGTTTTTTTGTAAAGGGGGATTGCACGGTACCTGTTCCAGAAATGCCCCATTGTCTAGTTTGGCAACATTCCTGTGTGGAGAAGTGCAGGAAGAGATGAGGGTGGAGATCTAGGCTGAGGTTCATCGAATGCCCAAGTAGCAGGGGCAGCCGAAAAAGAGTGATGAGCTTTTCCCTTTTTTCTTCCCACGTTTTTGATGTTCCCTGCACTCAGCCAAAGCCTACGACTTCCCTGGGAGCAGAGATGTTAACATTCTGAAGGTTAAGATGGAAATGAAAAGCAGTGTTAATATTTAGCTTATGAAATTCAAGAGAATTTAGCAGCAAGACAATGAGCTCAGAAGCCAGGTTTTGTCTTAAAAGGAAGACAACCTTCTGATTTCTTTTATCAGGCAGAGAACAGACGCCAGAGGCCTCAGATCATAGGATTCTGCTACAGTGTTTAAAAGATTCCCCGGTCCCTTTTAGGGCCTGTCTAGGCCCGGAGGCTTGATGCCCACATAGGAATCATTCAAGAATAAGACAGAACGGAGCTTCCCAACCTGCGTGCTGCCAGTGGGTTAGAGGCACCTTCAAACTCTTGGTCTTCAGGAAAACCTGGCATGACTCAAGGTCGCCATGCTCGCTGGCTGGTAGCTTCTGGACATGAATAGTTTTGTCTGGGACTTAAGCAAAATGGAATTGGGCACTCTCCCTGTGCTTGGCCTACGAGATGTCTACACTCGCGCATGGACTTCAGCAGTGAGCCAAGGGGTAGGGTGTGTTGCCGTCCATTGTGGACACACAGTCTTTGATGCTGCTGGGGATTGCTCTTCTTCCCGGGTGAGCTCAGGAGCATGGGGTGCAATCTGAGGGCCTGTGGTCAAGGTTCAGAGGAGGGGGAGGCCTGGCGGGAGTGCTGGTAGACCCCTTGAGGCTGTTTTTCCATATATCAGATCCTTTTGTCCTAATGCAACAGAGGCACCCTTTTCTAGTGCCCCAGGTAGCGAAGGAGTGACTGCTCTCACAACGTACGCCCCTCCAGCAAATAACTTTACCATTAGTCTGAGTGCCTGATGTGGGGAAAAGTTTGATTGGAATTCAAGTGCTTTTGCATTATCACCAAAAGTTTTAACATACATGCGTCACGAAAGAAAAGAAAATGCCGATAGAGTCTTTAAATGTCATCTCAACTACTGTAAATTTTGGAGTTTTGGAAAATTCCAAAATTTCATGTGGTTGTAAAATATTGGATGTAAAAAAGCATTTTAAATTTATCACCCATTTGTGATAATAGAGTTTCTCTATTATCAACTTTCATCAAGTTTCTCATCAATATCAACTCTCTGGAATTTGAACAGCTCATCATTAAAAACTTGACCAGGAATTGCTTGGGGGCCTATTTTAGGAAAAAAAGCTGATATGCAATTTATTTATTTTTTGTTTCTAGCATTAATTAATTAATGAATTAATTAATTTGCATTCCAGTATAGTTCACATACAGTGTTACATTAGTTTCAGGTGTACAATATAGTGATTCAACACTTCTATACATTTCTCAAGGCTCAGCCTGGTAAGTGTGCTCTTAATCTTCATCACCTATCTCACCCATCCCCCACCCACCTCCCCTTCGGTAACTACCAGTGTGTTCTCTATAGTTAAGAATCTGTTTTTTTGTTTGTCTCTTTTTTTCCTTTGTTTTGTTTCTTAAATTCCATATATGAGTGAAATCATATGGTAATTGTTTTTCCCTGACTGACTTATTTCACTTAGCATAATACTCTCTAGCTCCATCCATGTCATTGCAAATAGCAAGATTTCATTCTTTTTTTATGGTTGATTAATATTCCATTATATATATACACCCCATCTTCTTTATCCATTCAATTACTGATGGACACTTGGATTGTGTCCCTATTTTGGCTATTGTAGATAATGCTGCAATAAACCTAGTGGTGCATATATATATTTGAATTCATGTTTTTGTATTCTTTGGGTAAATACCTAGTAGTGGAGTTACTGGATCGCAGTGTAGTTCTATTTTTAATTTTTTGAGGAACCTCCATACTGTTTTCCACAGTGGCCGCACCAGTTTGCATTCCCATCAACAGTGCAAGAGGGTTCCTTTTTCTCTACAGCCTCATCAACACCTGTTGTTTTTTGTGTTGTTGATTTTAACCATTTTGACAGGTGTGACATGACATCTCATTGTGGTTTTGATTTGCATTTCCCTAAGGGTGAGTGATGTTGAGCTGATACATAGTTTATGTGCATGGGATCAACCTCAAGTTTCTCTTAAAAGATTAGAAAATATCTTATTTGTGTGTTTTATAAACATTCAAAATTTAGTAACTTTCCTAATACTTGGCCTTTTGTTTATTATAGTTGTATATCATAAAAACAATGTGATACATTTTTCAGAAAGCCACCTGTAGATGTTGCCAGATCTCCTCCAGTTTACTCCAGTGTGCTGACCAAATATCACCCCATTTTGTGTTTGTTATGAGAAAGGATTGTAAGCACTGATGAAGAGGAAGAAAAGCGTGAGGTCCCGCCATCCCCTCCACAGAAGGTGGAGGTCAGGCGTCAAGGATTATGGAATGGTCCAGATGGGTAGGTACCGAGGAGCTAATGGCAGTCTGGGGTGAGAATAGAGAGATTACCATGGGTAGGGCCTTCTACACTGGGGACAAATAGCTGGGACCAAGAGGTGGATGGTCTCACATCACCCCAAAGAGCCAGATGTAGCCAATGACACCTCAGGGGTTCAGTTAATCTTGCCACTTTGCAGCAACAATCAGAGTGGATCCAGAGGAAGGCATGGGGGCCTGAGGACCCCTCCCTGCTGCTATTTGGAGGGGACAATAATATACAGCGGCCACCCTGGGAAAGTGGGAGGTGAGGGAGCAAAATTCGAAGACTGAAAATTTGGTCGAAAAGTCTGTGTCCTCCAAAAGAGGACATGGAAACTCACTGTCCTTTGACTAGACAGAGTATTTCAATGAAATCATTTAAACTGTTTCAAACAAAAACGATTAAAATATTACTAATTGCAAATCTAAATTATCCATGCTACTCAGCTAGGTGGGAGCTTCAGGAGGAAGATCACGCCCGGCCTTCCAGAAAGAAGAAATTAAGCTTTCTGGCCACGTGTGAAGACAGAGTGAGTAAATGAGTAGCCTACAGCAGCTAAGGAGTCAGACTTCATTTGGTCAGCAATGGAGGGGCCTCCAAGAATTGGTTGGTAGCGTCAGCGTCGGCTCTCTGTGTTATAAATCATGACTACACCGTCTTTTCCCTTTTACTCACTTGTACTTTCCAGTTTGTCCAAGCTGGACTCACTGCTCCCAGAACAAGACCCATCTTTGCTCCCCTCAACAACCCAAAGTAGGGCGCCTGGGTGGCTCAGTTGGTTGGGCGACTGCCTTCGGCTCAGGTCATGATCCTGGAGTCCCGGGATCGAGTCCCACATCGGGCTCCCTGCTCGGCAGGGAGTCTGCTTCTCCCTCTGACCCTCCTCCCTCTCATGCTCTCTGTCTCTCATTCTCTCTCTCACAAATAAATAAAAAATCTTAAAAAAAAAAAAAAAAAAAAAAACAACCCAAAGTAAAATCTCTTGTTAATGAAAATTATAAGTTTTCTGGTTAGGAAAGAATCTGGCCTGATGAATATGCTCATTGGAGTTTTTTTTTTTTTTTTTAAGATTTTATTTATTTAGTTGACAGAGAGAGAGACAGTGAGAGAGAGAACACAAGCAGGGGGAGTGGGAGAGGGAGAAGTAGGCTCTCCACTGAGCAGGGAGCCCAATGAGGGGCTCGATCCCAGGACCCTGGGATCACGACCTGAGCTGAAGGCAGACGCTTAACGACTGAGCCACCCAGTGCCCCTTCTCATTGGAGTTTTTATTTCTGTTCCCACTATCTACCTTTTCTTCCTAAATCCTAAAATATCCTAAAATGCGTTAGGTAACAGAATGGTACTGAATCTCCTCCCAGGAAAGTGGCTAGAAGTAGAGACTGTTGAAAAAACTTGTGTTGAGACGTCACCAAAACCATCTTCCTGGGTCTGAGAAAAGGATTTTGGAAATGGCATATGATACATTAATTCTGACTTACTGTTTCCCATAAACCTTGGAACAGTTTGGTTTTTTTGGCTGAAATTATTGGATGATTATTTCTAATGTGAAATGTATTCCCATCATCAGAATGCATTGTGACATAGCTGTCATATGTGTCTATTTGGTTGGTTATCCCAGGGATGAAGGCAAATAAACAGGAAAGCAGGAAAATAAATGGGAGGGGACGCTTGGGTGGCTCAGTCGGTCAAGTGTCTGCCTTTGGCTCAGATCATGATTCCAGGGTCCTGGGATCGAGCCCCGCATTGGGCTCCCTGCTCAGCACGGAGTCTGCTTCTCCCTCTGCCTCTGCCCCTCTCTCTCTCAAATGAATAAATTAAAAAAGAAAAAAAGGAAAAATAAATGGGAGGGCGGCCAGCCTTCCTTTTTTTTTTATTTAAGATTTTATTTATTTATTTAATTGACAGAGAGAGAGAGACAGTGAGAGAGGTAACACAAGCAAGGGGAGTGGGAGAGGGAGAAGCAGGCTTCCCGCCAAGCAAGGAGCCTGATGCGGGACTCGATTCAGGGACCCCAGGATCACAACCTGAGCCAAAGGCAGTCACTTAACTAACTGAGCCACCCAGGTGCCCTATTGGCCAGCCTTTCACTGATGATGTTTGTTCGTCTTGCCTTCTTCCCCGCCTGATGTCACACACTTTTGCTTAGGATCCTGCTCTTCCTCCTTGCTCTGTTCTGTTTCTCCCTGGGATGCTACTTAACGTGGGCCCTTTCTCTCGGGACACTCACATTTTATCACATATTGTGTGGGAGTCATTCTAGATGTGCTTTGTGCTTTTAAACATGCTTTATTGTTTTCTTTTTTCAAAAAGGAAGGGTCCAGTTAGGATGCTCAAACTGGAATTTTCTACAGAAAAAATGTGAATATTACTCATTTAAAATACATCTTCGCTACCGTTTTTTTTCTTTTTGCTTCCAAATTACACCGCTAGTTTAAATGCTACAAAGAAAAGCTGGTTTATGAAAGGTGAGGAAGTTAGGAGTGAGGGATGCTTAGCTTGTAAATAAAAAACAGCTCCTCAATGTCTTCAGAGTCTTAATTTATTTTTTTAAAAGATTTTATTTATTTATTTGACAGAGAGAGACAGCGAGAGAGGGAACACAAGCAGGAAGCAGACTCCCCGCTGAGCAGGCAGCCCGATGTGGGGCTCGATACCAGGACCCTGGGATCCTGACCTGAGCCGAAGGCAGACGCTTAATGACTGAGCCACCCAGGCTCCCCCAAAGTCTTAATTTATAAGGTCCTCCTTTGCAGCCTGCCCATCTTACTTGTCTCTTGGGCTTTCTTTATTTTGAGGACACAAAAATGCCATTCTTTTAAGGGAGAGTCCTTGGGTAGCAGCGAGGAGGAACTGGAGAGAAATCCAATATGATCCAAAGCTTTCCTTTATTTTGACACTTAACCCTTGAAGAAGAAAGGGGTACTATGTCCACTGTTTACATTAATTATGAGCCCCCTTTTTTTTCTCTCTGAAAAAAGGGAAAACGTTAAGGTTTCAGATGGTAATTGTTCCTTGACTCTGGCCACGAGTCTTTGGAGAAATTCTCTCTGGTAAATGCAACTCACTCACATGCAGTGGAAACGATCATCAACAGCTTTCACAAAGAAGCTGAGTATGGAGTGATAACTACTCGCCAGGGCGTTCGGGGAATTAATCAGAGAGGTTCTGCAAAGTGGTTTGGAGAGGAAAAATGCAATATAAATGCTAAGTAGCCACATATTTTTCTGGGAAGAGGTGGAGTAAATGTAATCAGGGCTCTGCTCAAGCTGAGCAGCCTGATGGCCACCCCCACACTCATATTTAATGTTGATAGAATCACCAGCAAAACTTCAACAGAGACGCTCTTTCCTCCTACCACAATGTAAATAATTTCCACAGAACTCAGGGCACTGTAAACTTCAGAAGGCTCGTTCAGAATTGGGGAAAAAGGCCAGGCGTATCATATTTCTACAGTAGGTGCTCAATAAATATTTGTTGATTTTATTTCATTTTACCCGTAGTTTTTTCGGCCCCCATTCCCTCCCTTACGTGCTTTGGGATGCCCTTAAGAGGATCTTGCCACTAGATGGCGCTCTGTCACCGTGGAAGACCGGCCCCTGGGGTTGGTGGTTGGGGACGAACCTCTCTGATTTTGTAATTCGCCCAGAAGGCAAGAGTTTTAATTCATTTCCTCCTCATTTCACTTGATAAGAAATCACGACCTTTTTCTTTTTTGAAGGGTGGGTTAGGGAATCCACTGTGTGGTTTTACCACTGCAGAAAGCAAGTTCAATTTTATTTAATTCTCACGTTGAGGGGCAGACTGTCAGGCTGCGCTCTGTCTAGCAGCGCGAGGCGTGTGGCCTTGGTAATGGGCTGTGACCCCCCTCCCGCCGCCAACGCTGTGCTACCCGAGCAGTCGGAAGGTGACTTGAGTTTGGAGAAATGAAGGTGCGTGATCGATTCTAACACTGAGAACGTCTTTCCTTCTCCGAAAGCTAATGACGCTTTAATTTCCACTGGAATAAAAGTACAGTGACCCTTGAGCAACACGGGTTTGCACGCGCGTCACACTACAGCCCTGGAAATGTATTTTCTCTTACGATTTTCTTACCATCTTCTTGCCTCTAGCTTGCGTTATTGTAAGAATACAGTAGATGACACATACAATGTGCAAAAAATGTGTTAATCGACTGTGTGATCGGTAAGGCTTCTGGTCACCAGTAGGCTATTCAGAGGTATGTTTTGGGGGGAAGCCAAAATTTCCATGGGAATTCTTGACTGTGTATGGGGTCGGCGCCCCTAACTCCCGCTTAGTTCAAAGGTTAACTGTGTTCATTTTCTCGGAATCCTTGGAAAGTCCCATAACGGGCTAAAACGTTTCTTTGCCCTTTAAAAACAGTTTGCAGCCATTCAGACTGTTAATATGATTTTTAAAATAATTGAAGTTAAGCCTTAAGGTCATGTCTAAAAGCAAATTCTAGCAGATGGGATCACTGGCTTCCACCATACCTAGAATTATCTTTGTGGAGACAAAGAATATTCCCCTCAGCCTTCCATTGTTTATAGGTGTGAGAGGACCTGTTTTAATTTGTTAATTACGTTCTGAACTGTTTGGTGTTTAAAACGGTCAAACGGGGGTTAAGTCCTTTATAGAACCCAGGGAGTGAGGGGATGAGTCCTTCACCAGGGTAGAGGCCTCTGAACAACTGCATTCATGAGATGAGGTGCACAGTTACCTATAACTATACATCTTCCTCTCTACCTACTCATGCTTTATTATCATATCAAGACAGTCTGGGCTACTCAAAAAGGCAATTGGGAAGGAGAAATTTAAAAAGGAAGCCGAGAAACCTGCTCATGAGGCTAGAGGTAGCTGGATCCGTGAGAAAGAAAGAAATTTTTTTTTTAAAGATTTTATTTATTTTTTGACAGAGAGAGACACAGCGAGAGAGGGAACACAAGCAGGGGGAGTGGGAGAGGGAGAAGCAGGGAGCCCGACTTTGGGCTCGATCCCGGGACTCTGGGATCATGACCTGAGCCAAAGGCAGACACCCAACAACTGAGCCACCCAGGTGCCCTTTTCTTTTTTAATTTTTAAAAGATTGTATTTATTTGAGAGAGAGAGAGAACGGGGAAGGAGCAGAGGAGAGGGACAAGCAAACTCTGCGCTGAGCCCTACCGGGGCTGATCCCACGACCCCAAGATCACGACCCCAGTGGAAATCAAGAGTCAGACGCCCAACTGACTGAGCCACCCAGGGGCCCTGTGAGAGAAAGAGTTTAGGTATATGTTAACTCCCCAGTTCCTAAACTGTGTGCTATGACAGCCCGGGCGCCGCAGCAAACTCACAGGGATGCTCTGAAACATCTGATTTTTGAGAGGAACATCTGTCAGAGACCAAGCAAACTGCTTCCCAGTTGAAATATTAGGTTGCACAGCTTTCCTTCCGGTGACATCGGATTTTTGCAAAGCTGGGTCTTCAGAAGTCGATGGGATAAAAAGCAAGTCTGTATAAAAATCAGTATGGAATAGTTAATTAAGATGGCATTGTTTAATCTGATGCCGATGTTTAAGGAGCGATGCGGTGTCCAAGGGGCATCTATATATCTTTTGTAAGTAATTAATTATGGTTATTTAATAATTAAATGGAACAATTTTCCTTTCGATGTCTGGCAATCGTTTTTCCAAATGGCTACTTGACTGTTAGGACATAAATACTTATTTGGCTTTTTGGATGTTACGACTTAATGAAAAGAGCGGTTAAGTATTTATTTTGGCATAGGGGTGAAAAACTTACGAGACACGAAGAGTGCCTGAAACTTAGAAAATTAGGGAACTTCTGAGCTAATGTTCTAAGTGGCTCCCTGATCTCCCCTGAGGAATGGCAGACATGTTCCTGCCCCAGGGCCTTTGCTCTCACTGTTCTCTCCATCTGAAATGTGTCTCCTTCGGATGTCTGCTTGACTGAATTCATCCTTTGCGGCAAGTCCTTGCTCAGATCCTATCTACACGTGGAGGCCTCCACTCATCTCCATCTTTGGTACTGTACCCCATCTACCCTGCTCAGTGCTCAGCTACCCCTTCCTTACTTTATTTTTTATTACACTTACCACTTTTAAAGGAATAACTTAGTTGTTTCTTATTCTTACAGTTTATTATTTGTTCCTCTCACTAAATTGTAAGAGTCACACGGGCAAAATTCTTTACTGTTTTATTTACTGACTAAAAAATTTAGGAAGTATTTAGGGAGACACCTGGCTGGCTCTGTTGGTAGAGCGTGCGACTCTTGATCTCAGGGTTGTAGGTGTGAGCCCCACACTGGGTGTAGAGATTACCTAAAAATAAATTTTTTTTAAAAAAGATGTATTCATTTATTTATTTGACAGAGAGATAAACAGCAAGAGAGGGAACACCAGCAGGGGGAAGTGGGAGAAGGAGAAGCAGGCTTCCCGCCCAGCAGGGAACCTGATGCGGGGCTCGATCCCAGGAACCTGGGATCATGACCCGAGCCGAAGGCAGACACTTAACGACTGAGCCACCCAGGCGCCTCTAAAAATCTTTAAAAAAAAAGTGTTTAGAACAGTGCCTGGCACATAGAGGTCTTTGTAAATATTTGTTGAACGAATGAAAAATCATCTGTGGCACCTCGAGCCCCGTAAATACATGTTTCTGTATATGTTTGTTAAACAAAAAGTGTACAAAAGTTATAAAGATGAAAGTACCTTGGGGCGCCTGGGTGGCTCAGTCGTTAAGCGTCTGCCTTCGGCTCAGGTCATGATCCCAGGGTCCTGGGATCGAGCCCCACATCGGGCTCCCTGCTCTGCGGGAAGCCTGCTTCTCCCTCTCCCACTCTCCCTGCTTGTGTTCCTGCTCTCGCTGTGTCTCTCTGTCAAATAAATAAATAAAATCTTTAAAAAAAAAAAAAAAAAGAAAGTACCTTAGGAACTCTTTCTTGCTCCGGAGTTATTTTGCAATTCCTATTATTCCAGTGTATGTTGAAAGAAGAGCTACCTGAGTCACTGTTGTTGTTTAAATAAACCTAATGTTTTTGCTTTATAGAATGAGGGTGTGAAGAGATCAAAGATTCTACTCTTAATTTTTCTAGTTCTCTGCATTCTTTAAAGTTAGCCTGGCAGGAGCTTAGAGCTATACTAAATTCAGTAGTCTTCCAGTAGAGGTGATCCTTACCTCTGTAAAAGAATGAAAAGGTATCTCTGTTTTTTTTAAAGATGTGTTTATTTTATTTGAGAGAGAGAGAGCACAAGCAGGGAGAGAGGCAGAGGAAGAGGGAGACAAGCAGACTCCTTGTGAGTGCAGAGCCCGATGCGGGGCTCGATCTCAGGACCCTGAGATCATGACCTGAGTGGAAATCAAAGAGTCGGACCAACTGAGCCACCCAGGTGCCTATCTCTGGGGGTTAATTTGCAACTTCAGACCTTTCTGAAGGAAAGGACACCTCACAGAGTTAATGTCATGCATCCTACAGTGAGGGCTGGAATCATCACGTATGAATGAGGGAAGGAGGTTACTTCGTTGATTCGAGTGAAAAGGACTCCATGTTGACTCTGTGTATTAGTTTCCCACATTGTGTAACAAGTCACTATGAACTTAGTGACTTGAAACAATGCACATCTATTATTTCACAGTTAGTGTGGGTCAGGAGTTTGGGCAAGGTTCTCTGGGCCATCTGCTTCAGCCCTCACGAGGCTGCAGTTGAGGTGTTAGACTGGCTGCTTTCCTAGCTCGACTGGGAAGAGTCTGCTTCCAAACTCAGGTTGTTGGCAGAATTCATTTCCCGTGGCTGAACGACAGAGGACCACACTTCTTGGTGTCTGTTGGTTGGAGGCCCTCTTGGGTTCTAGAGACCATCTTGGTCCTAGATTTTCTCAGGAGAATCATCTGTGAAACAGGTTTCAATCCTTGGAAAAGTTGGGGGTGGAGGAGTTTTGTACTCATTGTCTTAAGAAGGGCAAAAATGTACTCCATTTATTATTTAGGGAGATAGTCAATGCATGTTAAGTAACTATATTTTATTTAGTTTGACCACTGAAATAGAGTGTGCATTTTATTAAATATTGGTAACCAACATAAAAATGAGAGAGATTGCCATTTTGGCATTAAAGAAAGAAGGTCTAAATTGCTTCCTTGCATTATTATCTACAAAATCATTCTATTCTCCTGGTAAATACTACGAACTATAAAATTGAATTATAAAAATAAAAAAATACAAAATACTGACTGAAATCAATCTATCATTTTTCTAGCAAATGTATATATTGTTTCTGTAATAAGAAAAATTAAATGTTATTAATAGAGAAATTAACTTACCAAAAGACCTGTGCAAGGGCTTTAGAGAGAAGAAGGAAAAAAGTCATTTTATGAGGTATTCTGAAGTAAAATTTCGTGGGGGAAGAATCCTAGAATGTTTTTCTCAAGGCCCATGAGAATCATAAATCCATGGAAACTTGAGGAGTCTCATATTGCTCTGGTAAGAAAGGACCGCATGAAGATTTACTTAGGGGTCTAAATTTGCATTTATAAAAAGCTATAAAATTTTTACTAAAAACCTTGTTGTTGTTTTTTTTTTTAAAGATTTTATTTATTTATTTGACAGAGGGAGACACAGAGAGAGAGGCAACACAAGCAGGGGGAGCAGGAAAGGGAGAAGCAGGCTTCCCGCTGAGCAGGGAGCCCGATGCGGGGCTCGATCCCAGGACCCTGGGATCATGACCTGACCTGAAGGCAGACGCTTAATGACTGAGCCACCCAGCGCCCCTAAAACCCTTGTTTTTAATCATCTCACCATTACATGGATTTCATCGCCCTGTGAGTGAACTCTGTGCCTGTGGAGAGCCTGGGATATGTGGTTACCCAACAATACAGTCAGGATTCAAGTGTTCCAGTAAGTAGATAAGCAATTTGAAAATATTTGTTAAGCACTGCCGACGTCTTGGGTGCCATACAGAAAATACACAGTTTTTCTCCACGGCCTCGTAACTCAAGGTACCATGGCATCCATCCTACCTTTGGTTGTCAAAATACAATATTGCACATTTTATTCTCTTAAGGTTTTGTAGGCTTGATGTGAACTTTATAGGTAAGGACAGGTTCTTAATGACTTTTTATGGCAGAGATTTCCTGTGCCCAGGGTGGGGAAGCTTCATGAGAGACATCAGCAGATGCCTGGGAGAGGAGGATGGTGTCTGATGAGAGGCAGGCAGATGGCTGCTCCAGGTGTGGGGAACCCCACCGAGAAGGTACAGCATCCCGAACAGCTGTAAAACTGGTAGCAGTGGTTCTCAAACTTAAGCCTCCATCAGAATCACCTGGAGGGCTTGTTAAAACTAAGATGGCAACCCCCACCCCCAGTATCTGATTCAGCAGATCTGGCTCTGGGGTCTGAGACCAGCATTTCTAACAATTTCCTCTATGATGCTGATGCAGCTGTTCTGAGGACCACGTTTTGAGAAACGCTGAGCAGACTACCACCCAGCTTGATTAGGAACTGGCCACTTGCAGAGAGAATAGGAGGTGAGGAAACCTAGAAGGAATGCCTAAAATGAGAGTGAGTATCTTGAGACTTGATGTGAGATGCTTTTTAGGGAGTCTTTGGTTGACACTGGACTCAGGGACAGTCACTTTCCTCCCCCCATACACACTGGTGAGAAAATGAGTGATCTATCACTCAGGGAAGCACTTCTCATTATGATTAGGGTCACAGGCTTTGGCTTTTGAGTCAGCCGGGACTTGATCCTGAGTCCCCGCTCCACCTCACAGTGCCAGAGCAAGACATTTAACCTCTGTCAAGTCATAATCGCCTCTCATCGAGTTCGTGTCACAGAGTGGGTTCTCAAAGACAACAGTGTGGTGGGTATCCATTCTTCCCATTTGGAGGAAAGCCCAGTGACTGTCACTGCAGCCCATCCTCCCTCCACCCATCTTTGATACAGGGCAGTGGGACATATAACCCTGGCTTGGCCATATACGGTAGGCAAAACTTTACCTCTACCCATCTTAGGTTTTCATCTGGGACTCTTTCTAAAAAGATTAGCAAGAGACAAACAGCTTATCAATGTGTGCAGTACACAGCTTTTACAAAGAGTAACTCAAAGTGGTGGCTTAGAACTCCAGCTTGTGTAACATCTTCAACAAAGAACAATACATTTGTGGAGAAGTGACAAGGAAAGGAAAGGGATTTTAGGCTTCCAAGGGCAGCAAACCATGGGAAGATAAATCTATGGGAGGAAACTAATGGAGTGAGATTTGTTTGCAGGTTCCTCTGGTTCTGTCTCTGGGCTGATAAGATTCTGTCTCCAGGAAGGGGGCAGGGAGGATAGAGAGAACTTTTCTTGCATTTGCTGTTTCTTAATTGTGTTCAGTTCAAAATCTTTTTATGTCAAAGAGGCATACTTGGGGTGAAATATTCTAGTTTCCTTCAGCCACATAGATGTTCTTTCTCCCTTCAAAAGTGAGGGGGTGGAACGAATGGGAGAGACAAAAATGAAGAGATGGTTAGCATTTGTTGGTAGCCGCAGCCCTCAGTGTTTATCTGTAGCGATGGCAGCATCTAGTGGTGGTGGCATTTCACCGAGTGGCAAATTGTTCAGTACCTTCACCTCCTCTAGGTCTTTGCCAAAATATCAACTTTAGGTTATGTTCCAGAACCATTCTTATTTAAAGGAACAATATGCAATATACATCCCAATCCCCCAAGCAAACTCCCTTCTCATCTGTACTTTTTTTTTTTTAAGAGTTATCTACCATACTGTATATTTTCTTATTTGTTTTATCTGACTTTCCCATTGGAAATTGAGCTTTTTGAAGGGCGGGAATTTGTTCCTTGTTCACTGTTTTATCCTGATGCCCAGAACAATACCTGTCACATTGTAGTACTTGGTAGGTATTTATTGAATAAATGAACACTATAGGCTTGTGATATTCTTCGGTAAGTTTGCTGTTTGCCTGAGAGCTAATATCTATTTGTTGCTTGTGGTTATTGAACTTGGCCAACACAGATAGCTATTATTTTTTTTTAAATATTTTATTTATTTATTTGACAGAGAGAGAGAGAGAGCAAGAGAGGGAACACAAGCAGGGGCAGTGGGAGAGGGAGAAGCAGGCTTCCTGCTGAGCAGGGAGCCCGATGTGGGGCTCGATCCCAGGACCCCGGGATCATGACCTGAGCTGAAGGCAGACGCTTAACAACTGAGCCACCCAGGTGCCCCCAGATAGCTCTTATTATTAAGTTTTTAAAAGCAGTTTTTAGAATAAAAATCTTCCTCTTCATATATTGGCATTACTGCTATACTTTATATAGAAAAGTTATCAGTCAAGAATGTTCCTTATTAGCATGGATTTGGTAAGATGCAAGTATGAAACAGCTTTCTTTCTTATTTCTATTTTTTTTCTTTCTGCCATCAAACATGAGCTGTCAAGTCTTTCCCATCTCAGCACTATCTTAGAGAGATCCCATTGTTTTGTGGACACTTTTGGGCATAAAAGTCCAGTCCAGCTTAATTTAATCAGGCTACAATTTCAGCCTCTTATCTAATAGAGAACCCCTCTTCAACAGGCTTGGCTAGGTGCTCACAAGACCTGTGTTGGTGGAAGGCTGGCTTGCTCTTTGTCTCCTCTACCTCTTTCTTTCCCTCTGCTGGGACTTGCCTTTCTTTTAGTGCATTAGATTTTGGGAGGCAGAATGGAGGAAAAACAGATGTCTCCTACATAAGAGGAGTGCTGTGTTTCTTTGTTGGCTAGCCATGTCCTCCATGTGGCAGACATCAAATGACCATGCTCTTATTGCTCAGTGGGCATCCCTCTGGCTACACAGCTTAAGCCTGGATGACCTCCTTGGTGTCCACTTGGCCCAGAGAAGGTAAAACTAAAGGTGGGGGGCAGTCCATTCCATTGCTGCCCCTCTTTCAGTCAGCCATCTTCCCACAGTTAATTCCCTTTAATTCTCTCCTCAAAAGGCACAGAGGCAGATCAATAAGTCCACTCATAGGTAGAGTCCACATGGGGAATGGATACCAGTCGCCCCCTTTTTGCAGCCACTGCTAATTTCTTGAATCCCTACTGCTTGGATTTAGGGTTGGAGAATAGCCCTGTTCCTGAGGGGAATGGAGAAGCCACAGGACTTTCACCTTATGCCAGTATTTCTTTTTTTTTTAATTTTTTATTGTTATGTTAATCACCATACATTATATCATTAGTTTTTGATGTAGTGTTCCACGATTCATTGTTTGTGCATAACACCCAGTGCTCCATGCAGAACGTGCCCTCTTTAATACCCATCACCAGGCTAACCCATCCTCCCACCCCCCTCCCCTCTAGAACCCTCAGTTTGTTTTTCAGAGTCCATCATCTCTCATGGTTCGTCTCCCCCTCCGATTCCCCCCCCCTTCATTCTTCCCCTTCTGCTATCTTTTTTTTTTCTTAACATATATTGCATTATTTGTTTCAGAGGTACAGATCTGTGATTCAACAGTCTTGCACAATTCACAGCGCTCACCATAGCGCATACCCTTCCCAATGTCTATCACCCAGCTGCCCCATCCCTCCCACCCCACCCCCCAATCCAGCAACCCTCAGTTTCCTGAGATTAAGAATTCCTCATATCAGTGAGGTCGTATGATACATGTCTTTCTCTGATTGACTTATTTCGCTCAGCATAACACCCTCCAGTTCCATCCATGTCGTTGCAAATGGCAAGATCTCATTCCTTTTGATGGCTGCATAATATTCCACTGTATATATATACCACATCTTCTTTATCCATTCATCTGTTGATGGACATCTTGGCTTTTTCCACAGTTTGGCTATTGTGGACATTGCTGCTATAAACATTGGGGTGCACATACCCCTTCAGATCCCTACATTTGTATCTTTGGGGTAAATACCCAGTAGTTATGCCAGTATTTCTTAATAGGAGTGCTACTGACAGTTTGGGTGGGAAAAATCTTTGCTGTGCAGGGGTCTCCCTTATATTGCAGGATATTTAGCATCCTTGGATTCTGCCCATTCAATGCCAAGGTCACTCCCAGAAATGCCTCTTCACATTTCCAACTTGCACTCAGTTTGAGAACCATTGCTAGGCCAACAACTCAGTAACACATGAGAATTCTAGAATTTCGAGTCTATCACTTCTACAGGGTGGGGGGAGTCAAAGGTGATAGTTGCATGACTTTTAAGTTCTGTAGACATGTGTCTGTCAGTTCTTTTTAGAATGTGGGGGTTCTTAGTGCCTACTATCCCGAGCTTTGGGCTTTAGTTGAAATTGTGAGACAAGAGAGAGTCTTTCAACATCCTATTACAGGGTGATCGCAACATGTCTCCAAATGACATGTTTGCATAGATAGTATTATGTCTGGGGTTTCCTTTACATAGCTGGTCCCCTCCTGGTGTGTAGGTTCCAGTCAGACTCAATTGAAAAAGCTGCCCCTTTCCTATCTCCTTCCTCCAAGTTCTTATGGAGGACCCATTTGGTAGAACAGTATAGCGCTTATTCATCTATAAATACAAATCCTATCAGAATCATAATAATGAATTAAAAAAATATTTATTTATTTATTTATTTAGAGAATGAGCGGGGGGAGGGGCAGAGGGAGAGGGAGAGAGAGAATCCCAAGCAGACTCCACGCTGAGCGTGGACCCCAACATGGGGCTCAGTCTCATGACCCTGAGATCATGACCTGAGTCGAAATCAAGAGTCAGATGTGTAACTGACTGAGCCACCCAGGTGCCCCATAATAATGAATTTTTACGAAGTCTGTAGTTTTACAGGATCTTAAAAATAAAGCTAATGCTTTGTATTTTGTTGAACCAGGAAATGAGCACTCTCGTAGGTTAAAAACCATTGAATATTGGCAATTTTGCGTAATTCAATTTGATGCTGTTGGTAGATGCCACATTGATTTGAATGCAACCTTAGCATAAAGCAGTAGTGACTATGTTTTAGCAATTGAGACATTATGTTATTTACGAGAGGGACAGACTCAGATTTTATCTCTGTTGACTGTGTGAGTCAGTCTCATCTGAAGAATAGTCAAGATAGGAAGGGAGCCAATCTTTTACATTTGCATTATGTCCTGTAGTTTTAGAATGTTTTCATATGAATGATCTCATTTGCTCTTCAGACCACCCTAAAATCCACTTCACAGGGGCGCCTGAGTGACTCAGTCATTAAGCATCTGCCTTCGGCTCAGGTCATGATCTCAGGGTCCTGGGATCGAGCCCCGCATCAGGCTCCCTGCTCCACGGGAAGTCTGCTTCTCCCTTTCACTCTCCCCCTGCTTATGTTCCCTCTCTCGCTGTGTCTCTCTCTGTCAAATAAATAAAATCTTTAAAAAATAAATAAATAAAATCCATTTCACAGAAGGATATTTGTGCTCCTTACAGGGTACAACAAAAAAATGAACAGTTTCCATCAGTGTATAAAACATCTAATCTCTTAATGGGATCTTCAGTTTTAGAAAGCCATTTTGCTAATACTTAGGATATTCTCTCAAATTGATTCTCTAATTAGTCTAAATATTTAAAATGGTTAAATAATAAAGAAATACCTTGTTATGATCATAGCGTTATATGTATTACACTTAATGGTTATATTGGGGTTTTGATGAATAATTTCCACATCCTAAAACGTATGCTTTAAAAGAAATGTCTTTCCTGAATATCTCCAATACATACACCCAGTAAGAAAGATGTCAGTTTTCTTATAAAAGCCGTGAAGGGAGGAGGTTATTGGTTCTGGGAAGGGAGTGTGGTTCAGGGGTCTCATCATGCGGTTTTTGGGCTTGGCAACTTTGTGGGGAGGTCGTCATGGTGGAGCTGAGGTTGTAGCACTGGCTTGAAGATGAAAAGAGAAGGTCTTTTATGGGTAAGAATAAGTGAAACTAGCTAATGATAATTAAAAAAAAATCCTCAGATCTCTTATTTGTCGGTTATCTACAAACCAGGAGGTCTACCTCCTTATTCTAGAACATGCCAACCCATGGCATTCCACCGATGTGGATTTTTCAAGAAGGCAAGCTCTTTCACAAAGTGAATTTAACCTTTGTGTCCACCCATGTGGATTTGGAGAATGTACCATAGAGTGGAGCCCTTTAAATCTGAGTGTTATTTAACATATCTGTTGTTACTGCTGTAGCTACCTCTTTCTTCTCCTGCAGAAGGCCATGAGAATCTTGAGGCTGTGTCTTTTATTCTCCTCGTTCTGGAAGAAGCTAGGATGTCATGTTGATCTGTTTGCGGTGAAACCCTTCTATTTGCCCTCAGTAATTGTTTCTGCTGGCCCTCCTTGTTGACTCCCCAGAGAAGCAGTCTCAAACCTCTGCAAACTTGGCCTCATCCTCAGTTCTGCTCTAGTCTTTCCGATGACCTCTAAAAGTCCTAGAAAATGCTGGGAGAAAAGAGGTCAAGGGACATTGGGCGAGTCCCAACCAGAGATTTATGTTTATAACAACTTAAAAGAAACAAAAGCATTGCATTTTATCATACACCCCTTGGCACGTGCATCTGTCTTTTGGATGTGACACGAGATAATTAACACGTAAATACCAATTAGAGTGCTTGGCACAGAGCAACCAGTTAGTGACTGTTGTTTTTTATCTGTCTGTCTTTAATTAATAACCTTTGACCAGCAAAGATGGTTTAGAAAAATATTAGGTAACTCAGTTTCAGCAAATATGATGCTATAATGAGTTATGCTGACCTAATGTCCTTGTTCATTTGGTGGCTCAACTAGTGTAGCCAAAATATGTGTGTGGGATAACTCTAAAGCAATGATAAAGCCTCAAATGACTCCTGTGGTCAGGCCACGTGGATGGACACACTTTTTACAGCTATTACCGTACCTTGGATTCAGTTTTCCTACTAGAGGCCACATGATCTCAATGTTACTGCCAAGGATACATCTCCATGAAAGTACCACGCAATTAGCGGATTTGCAGCTTCTCAACCATACCCGCCCAGTTTCACTGCTGCTGCGATTGGTCCTGCGTCCCTGGACTGACTGGGGACCAACACAGTCCCCCACCCTCTTCCGAAACTGAAGAAATAGCTTATGAGAGCCTTCCAACCTGGTGTAATACCACGCGTGATCTATGGTGCATGCCGGGGCCATCTTCAGGGAGAGGGTCGTGGAGGCTCTGACTCGACTAATACTTGCTTAGGGCTTGTGGGTTACAGATTACTTCTCATTTGCTGCCTCATTTCTTATCCTTACATTAAATCCATGAAGTAGACCCAGCAAGTGTTTTTATTTCTCTTTTATCCATCAAGTTGGACAGTATTGTTTGAGGATACTATTGTTTTCCTTTCAAATGAAAAGTATATGTCCAGCTCTTAAGTGAATTGAGAGAATGGCTAGTTCTAAGTGAAATGGCTAAGTCTCACCCTTTTATTTTATTTTTTTAAAGATTTATTTATTTCCTTTAGAGAGAGAGAGAGACAGAGAGTGAGCACGGGGCGAGGGGCAGAGGGAGAGAATCCCCAAGCAGACCCTCTGCTGAGCATGGGGCCCACTGCTGCCATGGGGCTCCATCCTACGACCCATGAGACCATGACCAGAGTGAAACCAAGAGTCAGACGCTCAACTGACCAAGCCACCCAGGCGCCCCTTGTTTACAATTAAAAAAAAAATTCTCTTAAGTCCCTGCCAAGCAGAGTGGGTACCTGGTAAATATTTGGCCAATGAATGAGTGAATGAAATGTGGAAGGCATCATTATGGATTAATCGATATTCCACATTTGAAATTGGTAATCTTGTATCCTGTGTATTGACCAAACTGGACCATTGGCCAATTCCTGGATGTCACTTGCACCTTCCTGCCCCCTATGCTTTTGGTCACTTCCTCCGCCTTGATTATCCTTTACATCTCTATCAAAATTCTACCCATCCATTGGCCTGGACCAAATGCCATTATCTCCCTGAAATCTTCTTGGCTTCTTCATCACCATAGATGGAAATAATTGTATCTCAAAAGGTTCTCGGGGTGCCTGGGTGGCGTAGTTGGTTAGGGGTCCAACTCTTGTTTTAGGTCAGGTCACGGTCTCTGGGATGTGAGATGAGATCGAGCCCTGTGTGTTTGGCTCTGCACTCAGCATGGAGTCTGCTTAAGAGTCTCTCTCCCTCTGCTCCTCACCTCCCCCCAAATAAATAAATAAACTAAAAGAAAAAAAAAAGTTCTCATAGCATATTGCTTATGTCCCCTTAGGTCCTTACCATATTTTTCTTATATTATAGTAAAGCATTACTGACCAAGGAGAAGAGGCTATAAAGCAACTAAAGCGTTCATTTGGGGTCTTAGGGATTGGACTGAAGTTCAAAGTGTGCCCTGGACACAAGCAGGGAGTGCAGGCTCATAAAGGCAAAAACTGCTAGGTTACATAACACATTTTGAAGGAATTAGGATTGGTGCTGGCAGAGTTAAACTGACTAATGCACCAATGGCTATTTAGCTAAGATGTTACATTATCTCTTTTTCCGTCCAAAGTTCCAGAAGGTGGTCCAGGTGCAATTGACAAGTTGCAATCGACAAAAGTCATTGGGGATGAACAGAATCACTGTAAGAAACACTGATATTCAGCCTAAAAACCTAGGGAGAGAATGCAGCCTTTTTCTGCAGACAAGAGTAAAACAGTAACTTAAAATGTTTCTAGTTTGGATTTCAGCATGTGGCTCTCCAGTAGTCTCCAAATTATTCCTTTAACTCGCAAAGTCAACACGGCAACAACAGAAGCAAGCCTAGGATATTATCTCTACTCCAGGGAGTAGAAGGAACCAGAAAGAACCCCGCCAGGGGCTTGGCCTGGGGTGGGGGTGGGGCTGGAGCCTCCAAGAAGCTGGAGCCAAGGTGTGGCCTGCGGCAGCCCCTTTCTTCTCTTGTACTGTTATTCCAGGCAGTTGCTAAGTTGGGGCTGATTATTTATAGATGGATTTGCAGTGTGACAAGCCTCAGGCGGCGAGGTTCCGGTGAAATCCGCATGACATTGCAGATTTCCTAGAGCCAGGGGAAGGAACCTCCGGGCAGCCAGGAACAATGCTCCCCTCGCCTCCCCCGTCCTTGTTTTTTTCCTTTTAACACAAGTTTCCCAGGGGTTTGCAAACAAAGCAAAGCAAAACAAAACAAAACCAAACCCCCAAAAAACAAAAACCACACACACACACAACAAACCAAACCACTGTTTCATCTTAAAAGGTGTGATGGTGAATTCCCTAGCGGCTGCTTCCTTCCCTGCAGAGACGAGTATTACAACCCGCAGAAATCTGGGTTACTGACTTGGAAACCAAATAATAGGGATGAATGAATGGACCAGGGACTAAAGAGGCTGCACAAAAGGGAAACCCCTTCTTGACTGCATCTTTCATGCCGTTGGACATTAGGATGCCGGCAGACACAGCCTTTAGGTTCAGGTTGCCCAGTAACCAGAGTATGCACAGATTTCCATTTTTACCTTAGTTCTGATTCAGGAAAGCCTTTTTTTTTTTTTTTAAACAGAAGGATTAAAGAACACCCCCCACCCTCGCCCTCCTCGTTAAGGTCGAACCAATCACTTTCACCTGTTGGTGGCTTAAGTGTTTCAAAGGACATGGTTGTTTTTAAACAGGTAAGCTGTTAGGCAATCGCCGGGGAAACATCAGGATGCAGACGGAAGAGGGTGGTAAGGTAAGAGGCAGCTACACCCCTGCTTGGAGTTCAGGCGGCGGGTGGAACCCCGCCTCCCCCACCCCACGCGCGTCCCCGGCGTGGGGGGGTGGGTCCTCCGTCCCCCCCGCCCCCACCCCAGCGCATTAATCCTGCGGCTTCGCCAATTCAGTCTCCTCTGCCCCCTTGCTGTGAATTTCCCTGTCCCTCCAAAACACCCAGGACTTAATCAGGGATAGTCTCCCTGATTGCCCGGTTTTATTTTCTTTAAAAGCTTATTCTTAACCCAGCCTTTTCTAAAAGAGAAATCAGCTTTTTTTGTCTTTTTTTTAATGGGTGATTTTTAGCAATACAGTAAAACCAGACAAGGCAGAGTCCTCACTTCTCTCTCTCTCTCTCACAGAGAAGGAATATGGGGATTTAAAGCTTAAAATCTAGGTTAAGCGGTTTTCTTCCATTTGATGGAAAAGCAGCCAAACGGAGTGGCTTTTGAAATCCTACGGAGCAACGGCTAAATCAGCCTGCAGTCCCCTCCTGTGGTTAGGCATGAGCTCTCTGGATGGTGTGTGTGCCTCTGGGCTGGATGTGGCTGGATGTATGTGCCCCCGTGTACAGTTGGGGGTTCATTTTGTGTAGATGGTGTCATTATGAATCTATGTGGACCCCTGACAGGAAGCTTACTCTAATGCTCTGCCCTTGAGAATGGCCATCAGTATTAAGCCAGGCTGTTTAAGGCAAGGCTAATATTTTTCCTATAAGGCAAACAACAGTTTAGGAAACCCCACAGAGACAAATCCTCGCGCTTGCCTAGTGTGAGTGGGGCAGGAAAGACCCACCTGCGATCTGTTGTCTTTTCGTGCTGCCTGCCTGGGAAATTTGTCCTTTAAAATCCCAGCCATTTTTTTCAGAGCTCTGTTGGAATGAAGGCCGAAGCAAAAGGAGCCTTGGGCTGACTGGTAGCTGTCTTTAGCACTTTGATGATCACGGAGATCATTTCTATCAAAAACCCTGGACCTTTGCAAAAGTCACCTGACATGAGCCGAGTACCATAGCTGAGTGTTTAGCGGGATACTTGAAGTCACTAATAACCGTGTGTCAACGTCCTCTTGGTTGAATTAGCAGAACCTGCCAGGAGACAAGTAACCCCCAAGGCTGGGTGTTTTGTGACGTGTTTAGCCCTTGGTTCTCCAGTGGTAGAGATGCTTTTTGGGTTAGTTATAAATTCCTCGTGGACAACAGTATAGTTCCATGGCTCCAACATGGGACAAATTAGAGTATGTTACAAAATGTTGTTTCTTCTGCAGCACTGCTCTAGGGATGAAATCTGGGTAAGATGAGCGTCAGGGTTAATGCAGATGGGGAAAAAGATGTCACAAAAAAAGCAAAAATGTCCTGAAATGGTACTTGAGTGGGGGTGGTGACGCTCCATAGTCCTCTAGGTAAAGGAGGCGGTCAGCGATCATTGTGGGTATTTCTATATGCTTGGTGTATTTGTGTACCTGTGTGTGTGTATATATATATATTTGTGGGCACATATGTGAATACGTAAGCACATATACAAACCTCATTTTTCGCGTGAGTGGACTACATTCTCTCACTCTCAGAGCTTGGATTCCCTCGAAATGAGGGAACTGGGATCAACCCAGCTGGTCCTGTGCAGGAATGTCTGACTGCAGAGTAGTCAGGTTGGCCAGGCTGTGCACTTTTCACCGCATAGGGTGTCCTCAGTAAAGCTGTGATGAACTGAATTGTGTGGGAGAAGGTGGGTGGGAGTGGGGAGAAGAGAGTCGGGAGAGCCAAAGGCTGAGCTTCTCGTCTGGTGGGGAGTACAAAATGTTGGCACCCGGGGTCCCTGGGTGGCTCCGTTGGTAAGCATCTGCCTTCGGCTCAGGTCATGATCCCAGTGTCCTGGGATCAAGCCCCGCATTGGGCTCCCTGCTCGGCGGGAAGCCTGCTTCTCCCTCTCCCATTCCCCCTGCTGTGTTTCCTCTCTCGCTGTCTCTCTCTGTGTCAAATTAAAACAAACAAACAAACAAACAAACAAAAAACTTAAAAAAAAAAAAATTGGCTCCCAGGGAGTTGAAATGCCAGAAGCAGAATCCGCAGATCCAGAGGCTAAAGTGCGGCTTCCCAGCAGACAGACTCCACCTGCCCACTTCAATTCCAAGGACCCCACAGGAAAAGCTTTTCTTTAGATTAAGGGGAAGGTAGTCTTGTTCCCCTCGATGGCCGTGGCCACAGTCTATGTTTTCTCCACGGCTTGCCACTCTTTTTCCCCTCTAAGAAAAAAGGGAAGGGTGAATCGCTTTGACTCCAAGGTGACCATGTCGTTGTCGGTTGGGTTCCAAGCTCCCCTCCACCACTTTGGGGCTCAGATCAGCAGAGAAATGGTTTTTATTGAGACATGAGTCCTAATCCCCCAGGAGCAGAATGTACAATTTCACAGCTTGGACACGTTGTGTGCGGGCTGTCAGCCTCGGTTATGCTGGGGCTCCTGAGGATGCTCTCAAGGTTGTGTCTGTTTGCCAGTAATAACAAAGATGGTATCGACTCCGTAGTGATTCATCATATCATGCCCTCTCTTAAAGCCGTCTCTGGTTCTGGTGTCACGTGAGACTTTTGTGGAGGAATAAAATCATGTGGCCAGGTAAACACGTACAGTATTTCTATTTGGTTTGCCTTCCTGTCTGGTTTCCTCAGCAGGCTCTCTGTTCACAGTGAGCATGGGGTAAAGATGGAAGCTGAGGAAAAATGATAATGGGATGCAAGCTGTCCTTGTTCCCCAGTGACTTGGACGAATGTCAGCGAACTTTTAGCTAGTGGAGAAAAGAGGGTTGAAGCAGAAAGTTTTCGGGGCGGGGGGTGCTTTTCACTGTACTCTATCCTTTGTGAATTCAAGCCCCACGTTGGATGTAGAGCTTACCTAAAAAAAAATGTCAGGGCTCCTGGCTCCTCAGTTGGTTAAGTATCGGAGTCTTGATTTCAGCTCAGGTCATGATGTCAGGGTTGTGAGATTGAGCCCTGTGTTGGGCTCCACATTGAGCGTAGAGCCTGCTTAACATTCTCTCTCTCCCCCACCCCTCCCCGGTTCCCCCCTCCCCTAAGCTCATATGTGTGCACGCATGCTCATTCTCTCTCTCTCTCTCAAAAAAAAAAAAAAAAAAATTATGTCCCACAAGTGCCTAGAAGTTGGGAGGGTAATAGTGGGTCAGATGAAACGCTCAGATCCTTGATACACCTGTGCCCTTTGGGGATCGGTTCTGTATGAGCTGCTTCACAGATGGGAGGGGGTCATTATCCCTCAGGAATATTCAGGAAGGCATTGGGGAAGACTTTGAGAACCTATGTCCTAGGGACCCTAAAATGTCTCAAAAATCACAAAATTGTTTCGGCAGAAAGTATCAACCTTGAAGACCCTTAATGAGGTCGGGTAGGAGAGTATTTTGGG
The DNA here is from genome assembly GCF_964656455.1 of Halichoerus grypus. Lineage (NCBI taxonomy): Eukaryota > Metazoa > Chordata > Mammalia > Carnivora > Phocidae > Halichoerus > Halichoerus grypus. The sequence goes on along the minus strand of NC_135713.1, from coordinate 142,437,351 downwards.
CTTCCCTGTGTAGAGGTTGTATGAAACTGTAGAAACAAACATATGTGATCTAAATATCATGTCCACTGCAGTCAAGAAATTTCCCACTTGTTGTAAATCTGGTTTGATTATAGGAAATGAGAACACACACTTTAGGGTCTTCAGCACTTATATTCGGCTTCTGAGGTTATGGAAAGTCAGAAGAAATATGATGCATCTCTTTCTAGTTATTCAATGCACAATTAAAAAAATTTATTGATTGATTTTTTAATTATTTTTTAATTTTAGGTAGGCTCCACACCCAACATGGGGCTTGAACTCACAACCCCGAGGTGAAGAGCTGCATGCTCTACCTACTGAGCCAGCCCCGTGCCCCTTGATGCAGTTTTTTATTTTTGCAAGAGCAGTTGGTCAATCGTTAACTTATCAGTTAGCTTTTCCCATGGGTCCCTAATATTTCTTTCTCTACTTCACTTCCCTCAAAAGCAATGAAATTTGGTGATAGAAGAAGAGTGTATATGAGGAGTGTCTTTATTATTAATTATTATTTAAGCTTAGAGAAGGAAGGTATCTATTTTTGATCAAGATTATGTTGTATTTAACTCAAAAAAAATTTTTTTTTGCCATCTCATGACTGTGCAATCTAGAGAGATTTCAAAGTCTTGACTTGAGCACATGCAGTAATTAGGAGGTATTACTAGGTTAATTAGAAGCTGTGCCTCTTAATGATTCAAAATTGTTCAGGGGAGAAAATTGCAAGAGAAGGGAGAGTACAGGGGGAGGATTTGTCTCTAAAAGCTGCTCTCCCGTGAAGGTCATGCTATTGTTATGCATGTGTTCCCGTTAGAAATGTTCATCATGCCTGCTTTGTATCGGCTGTCTTAAGTGAACAGTAATGTATTTATTAAAATGATTTCTGTTCATTGACTATGTTAACGTGAAAGCACGAAACCAGCTTTGACCCTGACATTATTAGTTAATTGGTCTCCTTGAAATCCAGTCCTCCCCCAGATACTCTATCTCCTGGACTGATGTCTGCAGGTCCCTCTGGCTGGATCCTCTTCTTTTATCTGCTCTTGCCGTGTGGCTGGATCTGGCGGCTCCCTGCATGGTGTCCCGATGTCTAGAACCCACTTTTCTAGCCTAGACCTTTCTCCGGAACCCCTGACCCCCACATATGCCCGATGCCTCGCTAGCCTCCCCAGAGGCATCATATCCCCTGGGAATTCATATCCACCCCTCTCCACGCATCTCAACTTGGACCCTTCTCTCCCCCTCATTCAGCAAATCCATTCAGGCACCAAATCCTGTAGATTGTCTCTCCTATCCCCCTTTTCAGTTCTGTCACTGCTACAATTGGTCCCTTGGCCTAGGTCTGCCCCAGGGCCTCAGGAGCACTAACGTTCCCCTTTTCCTCACCTTTGGTTCCTTCCATGCTGTGGAACCAACCGGTAAACTACGCCTGGTGTTATGGAGATGGTGTGTTGTCCACATGGACTGGATTGGAACCCTTCGGAGCTGCGATGCCATGGAACATCCTAGCACATTGGTAGTCCCCATCTGGGACCTCCTTGGGGCAGACTTGCAGAGCTACCTATTTGCATGTGACCTTCTGCTTCCCATTCCTTGTATTTTCATATTTATTTTATTTTATTTTTTTAAAAAGTTTTATTTATTTATTTTTAAGAGAGAGAGAAAGAGCATGCCCACGAGTGGGGGGAGGGGCAGCAGGAGGGGGAGAAGCAGGCTCCCCGCTGAGCAGGGAACCCAATATGGGCTCGATCCCAGGACCCTGGGATCATGACCTGAGCTGAAGGCAGACGCTTACCCAACTGAGCCACCCAGGCGCCCTTGTATTTTCATACTTGATAAAGGGTGCGCCCAGTATCCTTATTTGGCACCTACCCAGCTGTTCCTTCCTTGGTCGTAACCTCTAATAACCCAAAGGCCAGTTGATTTCCTTCCAAATGGTTTGCTTCTGCAACCAAAACTTTGTAAGGAGTAGATAGATGCTCCCCTGCTCATTATATTTCTCTGAAGTTAGCTGTAATTGACCCATCTTTTTTCGTTTTGTTTTCTCCTTCTTTCTCCTCCTCCTCCTTCTTTTTCTTCTTTAACTCTCCATATACTTTTGGTTTGGTTTTGGCAGAGGCTCTCCCCCACCCTTTTTTAGACAGGGTGGGGGGCAGAGGGAGAGGGAGAGAGATAGAGAGAATCTCAAGCAGACTTCCTGCTGAGCAGGGAGCCTGACATGGGGCTTGATCCCAGGACTCTGAGATCATGACCTGAGCCAAAACTAAGAGTCAGATGCTTAACCGACTGAGGTGCGCCCTTTGTTTTTCTTTTATACTTTACAGCTCATCATTCTCTCACTTATTTCTGTTAATACTGCACACTCCCTATTTTTCTGCTTAGTTTGTCTCCACTTTTCTTTCTTTTGTTTTTTTAAGATTTTATTTTTAAGTCATCTCGACACCCCACGTGGGGCTTGAACCTACAACTCTGAGATCAAGAGTCAGGTGCTCTACTGACTGAGCCAGCCATGCCGCCCTGTGCTTTTCTTCTCTGTTACAGCTACCTGATTTCGCTTAGACCCTCTTCTTTCTGTGAGGTGAATAGTGGGTCTTCCTGGCTCCAGTTTTGTGCCCTCACCCTCCTTCCACATTTTGGAGTCTGAGGGAGCTCTTTGTCCTAGTGTACAAGGCCCTTCATCTATCTCTCCCACCCTCGTTTCCTGTACTGACCCACCTCGCAACTTCTGTTCCAGCCATAAGGAACTGTTCGTGGATCTTTAAGTTTAACAGCTGCTGTGGATCCTTCTGGAACCCCTGGTTGCTCCTGTTTGCCCTCTCTCTGTAATGCTCTTCACCATCCACTCCATCTAGTTGCCTTAACTAACCTACTCCGTTTTCAAAACCCCGTCCGTGGTGTGAACTCAAGAATCCTTTGCCTTGAAGACCTTCCTGCTCCCTCCCACAGTAGAATTGTGGTTCCTCACTTAAGTCCCCGCTGTGTCCTGCATGTGCTTCTCAAGAGCATTAGGTCACACTATGGAGCGTGATGGAATTGAACCCCACACCACATGGTCCCTCCTGTGTTCGAGGATCTGTTCGGAGCGCTTACCCAGATCACTTGCCGGTTACATATCTGTCTCCCCATTGGGCAGGGAAAGTCTTAAGTTTTTATTTTAAAATTATTAGCTTTAATTTTATTTATTTTTTAGAATATTTTATTTATTTATTTGAGAGAAAGAGAGAGAGCACAAGCAGAGGGGAGTGGCAGAGGGAGAGGGAGAAGCAGACTTCCTGCTGAGCAGGGATCCTGACATGGACTTGATCCTGCTTCGGTTTCTAAGACCAATCCCTCTGCTTGCGTTCTGGAGTCACCCTCTCTCACTTTCTCAGGGACCATGTTTCTACAAGTATTTGCTTTATTTCTTGCATCTTCTAGTGCGGTGGTAAACAGCTCTTATTGTTGGTTTTCAAATCTTGGCTCTGCAACTAACAAACAGTGTGACTTTGAGCAGATTAATGGACTTCTCTGTGTCTTTCTAAAATGGTGATAGTTTTGATAATTATATCAGCAATATAAGGAAGTATGGGGGCCAGTGCCCGGCCCAGTGTAAATGCTGAGTAAATGTTAATTAGCAGATTATTAAAAATCATTTGCGGGGCGTGTGGGTGGCTCAGTCGGTTAAACCTCCCACTCTTGACTTTAGCTCAGGTCATGATCTCAGGGTCATGGGATCAAGCCCTGTGTCCAGCTCCACGCTCAGTGGGGAGTCTTCTAGAGATTCTCTCTTTCCCTCGCCTTCTGCTCCTCCCCTTGCATGCTCTCTCTCTCTCTCAAATAAATAAATCTTAAAAAAAAATCATTTTCTGGCGCCTGGGTGGCTCAGTCGTTAAGCGTCTGCCATCGGCTCAGGTCATGATCTCAGGGTCCTGGGATCGAGCCCTGCATCGGGCTCCCTGATCTGTGGGGAGTCTGCTTCTCCCTCTGCCTCTGCCCTTCACCCCGCTCATGCTCTCTCTTTCTCAAATAAATAAATAAAATCTTTTTAAAAAAATCATTTACAACAGCATATAAAAAAATGCCTCATTGTCATCATTGTCCTGCATTAACAAATATCCCTCGGGTTCTTGTTCCCCTCCGGCTCCTGCCTCATTTTCATCTCTGCTTTGCAGCAAAAGTGGTTGAAAGAGTTGCTTGTACTTGCTGTCTTGTTCTCATTTTCCTTTCTCTCCTTAACTCAATGGATGGGGCTTTCATCCAGACCGCTCTAGTGAAGCAGCTCCTGGTCAAGGTCACCAGTGATTTATACCTTGTCAGGGTCCGTTGTCCATTCCCTCTCCCTTTGTTCCCACCGCTGACCTCTCAACAGCGATGGACATGGTTGATGATTCCCTCCTCGAAATGCTTTTCTTCTTTGGGCTTCTGTGACATGGTAAGCCTGGTTTTCCCCACCTTTTGGGCCCCTCCTCCTCAGTCTTGATGCTTCCTGACCAGACCTCTGAAAGTAAGAGTCCTCCAGGCGCTCAGTCTTTGGTCCTGTTCTTTATCCAGATTCTCTTCCTCCCTGATCCGACCTCATCCCATGGCTTCAGATACCAGTTATGTGTTGGAGAATCCTCAAATTGTTATTTCTAGCCCCAAATCTCTTCCCTGGGCTCCCCACTCAGATATCGAACTGGTTCTTACCATAGGAATGCCTGTTAGGCATCTGGGATGTAATATGTCCAAAATAGAACCATTCACTCCTCTCCTCCCAAGTCAACCCCCCTCCCCCCGGCCCCCCAGGTAAATGGCACACAATCCAGTCTTGGCTGCAGCCTGGGCTTGCTCCTTCACTGCTTTCTTACCTCGATGACCAATTAGTCAAAGTCCCTGCAATCAGTACATTATTTCCAGTCCCCGGCTCTGCTTTTCTGCCCCGTCTTTCTCAAGCATAAATCAGATCATATCACCTTGCTGAAAACACTCGAAAATGTCCATTATACTTAGAATAAAATCCAGGTTCCTTGACATGACCTAGAATCTTGTTCTTTCCCAGCTCTGGGACCTCACGTTCTTCTGCTTTCTCCCTTGCTCTCTTCACTGTAGCTGCGTTGGATTTCTTTGACCTTGAGCGTGGCAAGCTCTTTCCAGTATCCGGGCCTCTGCACAGGTTTTTCTTTACCCAGATCTTTACGTGGCTCCTGCCTTCTCATTACAGATACTCTGAAGTATAGCAGTAGGTATCGACAGAATTGTCTACATTTAGAACTCTCAATTTAAAGATGACCTCTTTCATGGCTCTGTATTTTATTTTTATAACTCTGATGGAATAGAGGTCTAACTTCCTTTTCTCCCCCAGTTTGGCCAGTCATCCCCATGCCATTTATTTAAAAGACAACCATTTTCTACACTGATTTGAGATGCCAACAGTGGACCCCCTAGATGATTTGTACTGGCATTTAAAAAAAAAAATTTATTTATTTATTTGAGAGAGAGAGAGAGAGAGAGCACATGAGTGAGGGGCAAGGGAGAGGGAGAAGCAAGGAGCCTGATACGGGACTTGATCCCAGGACCCTGGGATCACGACCGGAGCCGAAGGCAGATGCTTAACCAACTGAGCCACCCAGGCGCCCCTGTACTGGCATTTCTTGCGAAAGAATTGGTAAATGTCTTTATCCTGGCTCTGAATTTCATGGGATAGCCAGCAAGTCCTCTGGATTGTGGTCAAGGTTTCTCTTTGGTTGAAAATTTCTCTGCCTCTAAGAAATTTCAATTTTGGGCTGGCATCTACTATCCAAAGGAACGTGTTAGTGAACAGCTCTGACTATCTTGTAAACGTTATAAGAAACATCCAAGTGAAGTGCCTGTTAACTAACCTTTTTATCTGGGAAATGATTTTCTCACCCCTTCAGCTCAAAATCTTGTGATTCTAGGCCTGGGCTTCTTCAAAGCTTTTCCCTTATATTTTCGAATGAACTCTACTCGAGAAAGTTTATAGTTTCCATACGACATTCTTTGCTTTTGAGATTAGAGTATAGAAATTCAACCACGTGTAAGTATTTCTTTCACTGGAAAAGCGGTACGTATCTGTCAAAACCCAAGACGCGGTGTTTATATTCCTCAAGGTTCTAAACTTTCCTTCACATCCATCTTTGTTCCCTTTTTTACCTCAACTTCCTACATTTCTTTTTAAATATGTGACCAGACCACATGTTGGTAATTGTGGATGCTCTGGAGGTATGCCAGAATCGTGCAAAGCTTTACTTTTCTTCCCCTGTTAGTGCTGGAAATTTCTGATTTTTGGAAGGAAACTGAAATGCAGATATATCAATGTTTTCTCAAGGTCCTTCTCCCCCTGCCCAAATCACTGTGCTGAATTTGTACCTTATTTGGACAATTTCCATATTGAAAGGCTCAGAAGGCTCTACTGTGTGAGTTCTCTTTTGCTCTCTGAGGAAAAGGTTTAAACATTTTAAATGGAAATAGCAAGCCTCTTATGTAGGAAGCGTGGCTGTAGAGTAGAATGACATTTTGATAACAGAAAGCAAGAGAACTCCCGAACAGAGCCTGGCTTCCCTATTCTCGGTGCTAAATAAATAATGCATTTTTCAAAGCCCGTGTCTTTGGATGCAAACCTACTTTTTGGTAAAAGAGAAAGACATTTCGACTCTATTATTGGCCTTTGGATTGTTTCTGTTTTCCACCAATGCTGAAATTGCAGTCAATTAGGTACTTTTTCTTGTGACAGATTGGAAACCAGAAGGGAGCTGATGAATTCAAACAGAGAAATACGAGCTAAAAATGTCTTTAAAGCCCTTCTTTGCACATTTTCTCTTTAGAATTTATAGAGTACATTAATTTTCTGATATAATGAATTATGAGATGCTTAGCCTTATGTAAAGTTAATAGAAGGTGTGTTTTATTTCGAATCCCTATTTTTCAGTTTATTTATTTTAATCATGTGTGTTCTGTTTTTTTTTTTTAAAAGATTTCATTTATTTATTTGAGAGAGAGAGAATGCGAGAGAGGGTATGTGAGAGGGGGGAGAGTCAGAGGGAGAAGCAGACTGCCCACCGAGCACGGAGCCCGATGCGGGACTCGATCCAGGGACTCCAGGATCATGACCTGAGCCGAAGGCAGTCACTTAACCAACTGAGCCACCCAGGCGCCCCATGTGCGTTCTGTTATACAATCAGTGGCCTGGACTCCCTTGCCTCCTTCACAATCAATGCCTGGTGTTTCTGTTTTTGTTTTTTTAACACTTGATTCCTCTTGGATGATCTATGATCGCTAACCTTTTCTGAGCTTGCAGCACCATCTGGATTTCTCATTCAGAGTCCCTGGAGTGCAAATGATACGTTTCTTTTTATGGTTGGGCATAATTTTTTGGGTTCCTGATGGGCACAACTCCTGTCTCAATATCTTCATTTTGAAATAGATATTTTAAATCCGCTACGTATCAATCTGGCCAAGCAGTGCTCGTGTTTGAAACATTTAGTGAGTGGGGGGATTTGGTGGACGATTTTGGTGTCCTGCCCCGATCCCCTTTACCCATGAATTTAAAGATTATTTATTTTATTTGTCAGAGAAAGAGAGAGAGCATGCGTGTGTGCCTGCGCACAGGTTCCCCACTGAGCAAGGCGCCCGATGCGGGACTCCATCCCAGGACCCTGGGACCATGACCTGAGCCGAAGGCAGACGCTTAACGACTGAGCCACCCAGGCGCCCCGATTTGCCCCTTCTCTCTTCCTAGCCACCAGACCAATAGCTGAGGCCAAGCCTTAGCATAACCCCATGGGGAAAGGTTCGGTTTGCTAGTGGAGGGAGGGGTGTTAAATGCAGAAGGTGCCACAGGACCGACTGGCGACCAGGAGAGCGTGCTGGGGAGTGAATAGTGAGGTGTTGGATTGGGGGATATGGAATTTAAAATTGTATAGGGGAGATTTTTTTTTTTTTTAAACTACAAGATACTCTTCTTTGATATAGGATTTAACAGCCTGGCAAGGACCCTGGAGATAAGTCTAATATTCTGCCGGGATGGGTCTTGGAAGCTTGGAAGACAATATGGCCCCACTAAATTGGGTAGAGAAGCCAGAATTGCTAGGAATGACTCTGTAAGATTTCCAATGAAGCCTTTCCCTTAGCTCACACCTGCCTTGACTTCACGGGAGGTCCCCTACACTCAGCTGTTGAAGGTGGGAAAACCTGAGCCGGGTTCATGGATGAGTAGCCCTGCTATATTTGGTGAAGGTGAAAATTCATTGCTCTCATATCTTATCCCCACTGAGGGGTGGTTTTGATACACAGCATTGTGGGGAAATACTACCTATGGGCAGAGCTTTGGGCAGTGTAGTCATTCGCTGTGTGGAAGGAGAAGTGGCCCCAGGTAAGGATATATAAGGATTGATGAGCAGCGGCAATGGTTTAGCTAATTAGTCAGGGGCCTGAGGGATTTTTGGGAGGAGGCACATGGTTGGACATCTGGGAGTAGACTTGAAGTGTGAATTACACACGCTAGCATGCCACAGACAGCATCTACTGGGCAATAGTCACTGGCCACGGGGACACAATGACTCAGCCAGTTGATGTCAGCCAACCTTTTTTGCTGACCATCCCAGTGCTTGGGCAATGAGCTTAATGAATGGAGTAATCACAGTGGGAGTACGAAGGCTAGGTAGGGACCCATCAGTGTGGGTTCTCTCCATTTAGACTTAGCTAACTGCCGCTGCCTGATGCTGAGCTCCTGATACTCCTCAAGGTGAGCAAACTGCCACTTGGTGGCAAATGGATTAAATTGAACTCCTTCTACACTAGAAGGAGGAACACTTCATCGTGGCTGGGATAGACACTCTGATTATGGGTTTGACCTTTCCACCGGTAACGTCTCCATCAGAACCGCTGTTCAAGGGCTTAAAGAATGACTCACCATCACTGGGTCCTGCATTGCATCATGTAGCACCAAGGGACATACTGTATAGAAAACAGGGTGTGCAGGAGGTATATGACCATGGGATCCATACTTCATCCCTTATCATTCAGAGGCTGCTGGACTGATGTGTCAGTCAAGTCCTCCAGGAAATAGATGCTTCTGAGAATGAACACTGGAAGTGGATATAAAGCTTTTGAAAGATTAAAGGGGGATGAAACGGGATCAGGTATGGAAAGCTTTCAGGCTATGATGGAACCTCACATCTGTGGAGAAAGAAGAGAGGAAGGAGGATGGGGGATGGCAAGGTGCAGACCTCGATGGCCATCTGACAAAGTCAACAGGGCAATGGTTGCTTCTAGAGCCCCACCCTGGGCAGAGATGCTTAGTCGTGGGCTGATGGCAGCCTGGGAAGAGTGTGGCCTCCAATCAAAAGCTGAGGCAGATCTTGAGCGTGCTGTCAGCCAGAGGATGTCCCCTGGATGCACTCCTTGAAGCTGAACAGCAAATTCTTTCTTGAAGGGAGGTTTGAGTGGCATCCTTCCACAGCTGCCACCATTGACACCCTATGTCTTATGGATCCACACGCTCAAGGGGCAGGTCCCTCAGGGTTCCAGCTGACTCTGTTCATGTGGGGAGACTTAGCAGCAGGGAGGTGGTGGGACAGTCTTGGGGCTGCCTCTGGTAGTCATCATTTTCCTCTTACACTATCCATTCTAAGTTCCCCTGTTTTCAGCTGTCCTTGGTGCTTTACCAGGGAGTGTGACCCAGGCCCTCATTCTGGAGGGGTCTGAGCCCCTGGTAATCTGTTCTCCTCTGGTTGGGGCTGTCGTGCTTGTCCATTTACGTTCACAACTGGACGGAGGAGTCCCAATGGGTATCCTCGTGGATCACCTGAATTCCACACATATTCCTCCTCGTCTCCATCTCCACCTGATAATCAGGGGCAATAACAACTGCCCTGGTGGTGAGTGCTCTTCTTGTCTGTTGTTCCCTGGACACCAGGGGTTCAAAGGACCCAGGATGCAGTCTCAACCTGCAGTTTGTAGAGACCTTTGCTGTGTTCTCTGGCGAGAGTGTGCCCCCCATCTGTGGACCAGGACGTTTAGCCCTGAGCTAAACAGTGCCCAGAGCTGAAATGCTGCAGTGGGATATTGGGAATGAAGATAAAGGGGTGATTTCTGCTTCTGTGCCTTGGTTCCTGGATCCATGTATTCTTCTTAGAGATCTCTGATGCCATGTGGATACCACATCCTGAAGACGGCACATCCTCACTGAGAACTGACTGGGAGCCTGTGCTCCAGCTTGAGGGATATTGTCACCGTGGATGGCAGGGGCAGAGCTCATGGTTGCATACAGTAGGGGTAAACAAAAGGCTGCGTACTGAGAATCACGCTGCCCGTTTCTCTTCTCAGACACCGATAACCAGGGAGGAGAGGGGAAGTGTTCAGATAAAAAAAAAAAAATAAAAAATTCCTAATACTGATATTTGGACATACCTCAGTAAATGCCCAACTCTCTGCTGGTGGAGAGATATTTTTAAAAATCAGATTATAGGGGCACCTGGGCGGCTCACTCAGTTAAGCATTTGACTCTTGATATCCGCTCGGGTCTCGATCTCAGGGTCGTGAGTTCAAGCCCCGTGTTGGGCTCCATACTGGGCTTTAAAAAAAGAAAAATCAGATTATCTGGTTATGTTTGAACATTTGAAAAGTAATACTGGTAGGCATTTGACAGATACAATGGAGTATGTGAAGAAAAATTAAGCACAGTACCTAGAAAACTAGCATAGTATTTTGAAAACTAAGGAGATCCTGTTGTTGTTGTTATTGTTTTTTAACACACCTACCAACTTCTGAATTTAATTATTTATAGGGTTTATAGCCTCCTACTGGAATGTCAGAGCCAGGGGGCCACGGGGCTTTGGTCACAACTCTATTCCAAGTGTTTAGCATGGGAGCTGGTGCACAGGGGAGTTTAACTAACAGTAGTTGAATAATTGAACAAAAAAGCAAGCTATTCTTGTTTATAATCTAGAAAACCAATATAATATAGGAAAACTTGGATATAAAACCAAACCCTATTATAACATGATTTAATAGTCATGTAATAACAATATTAGAAGTTACAACACAGGGCGCCTGGGTGGCTCAGTCACTGAGCGTCTGCCTTCAGCTCAGGTCATGATCCCAGGGTCCTGGGATTGAGCCCCACATCTGCTTCTCCCTCTCCCTCTGCCTGTCGCTCTGTCTACCTGTGTGTGTGCTCTCTCTCTTTGTCTCTCTCTCTCTGTGTCAAATAAATGAATGAAATCTTTAAAAAATAAAAAATCACAACATGATTACCTGTAACAATATAACAAGTAACATAAATATATAATTATAATCTGAAATAGAAATATTTTGTAACAAATGGAATCAAATAATATTTTACTGTTTATGTTATAATTAATATATATTCACTAGATTGCATTATGATTATATAATTAGCATAATATCGTATGCACTTCAATTTGATATAATTATAACATACTACAGTTTTTTTATTTTTTATTTTTAAAGATTTATTCATCCATTTTAGAGAGAGAGAGAGAGAGAGAGCAGGTGGAGGGGCAGAGAGAGAGGGAGAGAGAGAATCTCAACTAGACTCTGTGCTGAGCATGGAGCTTGATGTGGGGCTCGATCCCAGGACCCTGAGATCATGATGTGAGCCGAAATCAAGAGTCAGGCTCTTAACTAACTGAGCCACCCAGGTGCCCCATTCACAATAGATTTAAACGTAAGTTGTCACGTTATACTGATTTGGAGGTTTGTAGATAGGTGGTAGGAATTTAAAAGCTAAATTATCATTTCCCATATTTGGAAATCAGTCAATAACATACCAAATTTTGAAGTGAGCAAATGGCAGAAGAAACATATTATTTAGAAACATGGAAGGTGAACACTGGAAGAGACACTTGGCACAGTTGAAACTGTTAGATCCTGGGAAGTCGAGTGGACATTTGGGGAAAGTGAGAGAAGTGTGGGTGGTTCCTCTCGATTGGCCTTGTAGTGTGTTTGATTCCTCAACTCTGTGTTTGGATTACATTGATAAAAATACCCATTAAATAAATCAATTCTCCAAACAATTCATTTGAACAAGGTGCCGTGCACTTTTTGTGATCATCTCAGACATATTCCTAGACTTTCTGAGGACCATGGAATCCAGTCGCTGGGGCGGCTTATGCCCTCTGTGCTTTCCAGAACAACACTTGAACAGGATCTCTTTTAAGCATTTGCAAATGCGGCTGTACAAGCGAAGAATGTAGAATTTCTTCTGACATCCGGAGTTAAGATGAACTTGCATTTTACAACGGAATCTGTTCAGATGAATATTTGGATTAATTTGTGCTCGTGTATGGAAACAAAATGTATGCTATTGAGAAATGCCAGGGTATATGTTCTGTTTCTTTTAAAATGAGTTAGCAGGAGAAGTCCTGCGGATAGATTTCAGGACAAATACCCGCATATGCTGACAATATCTGCCCAGATCTCCTCAGTGTCAATTCCATTGACCTGTGCACTGCTTTCTCTCAGGAAGGGCTGTCCTTGAGGCCACTGGAGATACCTTTGCTTAGTGCAAGGAGAGCAGGGAGTGCCTGGGAATCCAGTGCCCCCAACCCAGCCCTTACCTGGTGAAGGGCAGGTGTGAGACAATAAATACTCAGTGTCCCTTGCTCCTGATGGGACAGTGGCTTCCACTGTCTCCAGAGGTCCCCCCTCCCCACCTCTTCCTCCTGTGGGGTTGAGCGAATCCTAATTCTCTAAGACTTGGCGTGAAATCTCATCCTTGCATGGCTTCCTTCCCTATCCTGTCTCCTCCTCTACTCCCCCACTGTTTGTTCCTCAGAATACTTCCTAATAAATCAGTTTCACACGACTCCGCATCTCAGGGTCTGCCTCTGGGGAAGCCGATCTCAGACACTTACCAGATGGAGGTAGAATTGGAATGACAGAGCGGCAGATTGTTGTATGATGATCCTTAGGAAGTTTCCAGGCTCTGACTTTCCTCTGATGACCGATCCTGCTTTCTGTCCCCACAAAACTGCTGCATGGTCTTCTGTAGGGTTTTCAGGTTGTGGGGGTGCGGGGGGCATTGTGGAAAAATTCAAGGTGTATTTAAGTCAAGCTCCCATTTTTTGCCTGCCAGCAGGTTATTTGCTAATCAATAAGTGACTCGTTATTTTTATACTTGGGAAGGGAATTCCTTTTTAGCATTCAGATTCGTGGGTCTGCTTTGTAAACAAATTACTTCCTGTAGCATAATTTATTTCAGTGGGTTGGAAGCAGTACTAAAAATATCTCTGGTATCTGCATAAATCTATAAATATAAGAGGGAAGGAGAAAAGTGAGAGGTGGGGGGAAGGCTGCTAATATTGATCGCGAATCTTCCACGCACCAGACCTGCGCCTGTAATACGCAGAATGAGAGGGTGGGGCAAGGTCACGCAGTTAGTGATCAGGGATCCGGGAATTTAAACCCCAATAGAACAGAACAGCTGTTTTGTGGTTTTATTCTTAGGATTCTGCTACTCTTATCTTCATTCATGCAAAGACATCATCCTTTTTGGTTTAATTGCCTTTTGCATTCTCATCCCCAAGGGCCTGGGTCAGGGCTCAGTGGACATCTCTTTTTAGTGTGTTCTGGTGTGTCTCTGTCCCCAGAACACAGCTGAGGTTTCCCAATTACCTCTTCCATAAAATCAAGGTTTTTTTGGTTTGTTTGTTTGTTTTATCATGGCCTTTAGGGGCTCTCCAGCAGTTGAAGGGAAGTCTTCCTTTTGCCAATTGCTTTCATCACCTGTTTGCTCTGGCACTCGCTTTTGGCCAAAAGGATAAGCCAATTTCTTATGCGTGTCCAGAGGACAGGTCAATTTGCTTTTGAGTTATGCATGAGCCTTGGACCTTGGGCCTTGGCCTTGGGCCTTGGACACCCTCTCAATTCTTTTTTCGCCTCCCGACTCTGCTGGAGGAGGATGGGTTGATCCGTGTGCCCTTTCCTCCAGGGGCCAGTACGAGAAGCCTTACCAACGGAGAGAAGGCCATGGTCTTTATCAGTCTAGTCTCCCCCCTGACTGTGGGGTGCTCCTCTCTGCTCCGCCCACATGCTCACCCGAGCACTTTTGTGCCTGTCGATGGCCCCACTCTATATTTCCCCACTGTGAATAGTTAGATGTCTCCTCATGTATTCTCCGAGGAACCACTTGGTCAAACTGCCAATTTCCTGTCGTTTTCTGCTGTTTGGATCACTTTTGTTGTTGAAGCAAACTATCAGAGAGTCCAGAACTCAGAACGGAAATAACTTCAGAGATCATCTTTCTGATCCAATCCTCTCCACTTAATTTATCCGATTCATGATGTAAATCATTTCATAATTACAAAAGTCATGTAATTTTCGGTTTGGGAAACTGAAGACAAAAAGGAGAAAACGGAGATCACGTGTAATGCTAATGGCTACTAATACTTTTGTGTGTCTTTAAAGAAATGCTGTTTATGCCAGTCATTAAAAAATATAGAATGGGGGTGCCTGGGTAGCTTGGTTGGTGGGGCATCTGACTCTTGATCTCAGGTTTTGATCTCGGGGTCATGAGTTTAAGCCCCACATGGGGCATGAAGCCTACTTAAAAAAAATAAAAATACAGAGTGAATATTTTATTTCCTTCAGACATTTTTTTTTTCAAGATCTTATAATTAAACATGTAATAACTAAGTGCATACTTACTGTTCAGAATTCTAACAATATAGATCAAGTGAGATGTCTCCTTGGCCCCTCTTCCCTGCTCTTCTCCTCAATCACTGTCCTCAATGTAGTGTGCCTCCTTTTTCATCTGTTTCTCTGAATTTACACACACGTATGCACACAGAGAAATACGTAGTCTTGTTTTATATATGTCCCTACACGAATTATGTCATTTTCTGTCCTCTGGCATGGAACTTACATTCTTTACTTAAAAATATGCTCTAGGGGCGGCTGGGTGGCTCAGTCGGTTAAGCGTCTGTCTTTGGCTCAGGTCATGATCTCGGGGTCGTGAGATTGAGCCCTGTGTCGGGCTCCAGGCTCAGCTCGGAGTCTGCTTGAGAGTCTCTCTCCCTCTCCCCCTGCCCCCTCTAAAATAAATAAATCCTTAAAAAAATAAAGGAAATATGCATATTTAATGCTAACTAGG
Source organism: Halichoerus grypus (assembly GCF_964656455.1). Lineage (NCBI taxonomy): Eukaryota > Metazoa > Chordata > Mammalia > Carnivora > Phocidae > Halichoerus > Halichoerus grypus. The sequence goes on along the minus strand of NC_135713.1, from coordinate 142,422,248 downwards.
CTGATAAAGTGCACCTCCTCCCTCAACAACAGTTGTTTGCCCTGTCAGAGTTTTACTGGTCCGATAGGGGCAGGGGGCACGGGTAGCAGGTAATTGTTGTTTGAGTCTGAGTCCTCCTGTTACTCGAATTCGAACCTTTAAACGTATTTACAGCCATTGGTGATTTTTCTTTGGCGAGTTGCCTTGCCTTTTCATATCTTTGGCTAGGTTGTTGTTGTTGTTTTTTTTTTTTTTTAGATTCATAGTCTTTTTAAATTTATTCCAGAGGGGTCTTTATATATTTTATGCTGTTATCTAAAGTCTTGTTCTCTTTGCTTTAGGAACACTGTCTACTCAGACATGAGGCTGTGTTTGTACCTGGGGCCGCTCAGTCATGGTGCTAAGGGTAGGCAACATGTACTCACCCCGTAGCTAAATTCCCTCTCTCCTCCCCTGTGGATGCTTCATCTCTTTATGACACCATTCTCCAGGGACTGGGGGACTATGCCGGTGGGGAGAATATACCAGTAGCTATTCTCCCTGGAATACAAACCCCTTTTTTCTGGGGGGGGTGCGGGTGGCCAGTCACCGGGGACACTGTCCTTATGTCCCAGCTCACGGTTTCCACCTCAGGGCTCCAGTCTGGGGGCGGATGCCTTTTGCTGCTGAGGCTGGGCATGGACCGCTTGCTTAGGGTGCCTACCCAGTCCTGCTGCCTGCTGTGCAGGGACCCCCGTCCTCTCTGGCCTCCTTGTGTGAGCGAGGCGTTCCCTGGGCTCGTCCCTACCTTCTGTGGCTGCCCCTTTCTTGTGTATGCTATGGGCCAAGGCTTCCCATTTCCTTGGATCCCAGTCATCTTCTATCTTTCACGGAGTCCTCAGAAATGTATGTGCCAAAGCATCCCCCTCCTTGTTTCTCATGGCTATTTTGGAATTCAAATACAGTTTTTTTTAAATATTCTGTTATGGCCAGAGATTTGTAGCCAGAGGGCAAAGGCTTTGCCAGCCTTTTTCTGTAAGGGCCAGGTAGTAAATATTTGAGGCTTCGCAGGCCAGATGGTTTCTGTCTCAATTGCTTAGCTCTGCTTTCGTCTGAAAGCAGCCGTCAGTGATAAATGATGGATGGATGTGGCCGTGTTCGAATCAACCTGATTTATACAACGGGCGTTGGGCAGGATCTGACCCACAGGCCCTCGTTTGCAGAGGCCTGACCTAGACACCTGTTTTTTTTTTTTTTTTAAGATTTTATTTATTTATTTGACACACAGAGAGAGAAAGCACAAGCAGGGGGAGTAGGAGAGGGAGAGGGAGAAGCAGATTCCCCACTGAGCAGGGAGCCCGACGCGGGGCTCCATCCCAGGACCCTGGGATCATGACCTGAGCTGAAGGCAGATGCTGAATCGACTGAGCCACCCAGCTGCCCCTAGACGCCTGTTTTTTTCTAACAGATGAGCCGTCGGGGGCCTAGGGGAGAGATTTGCCCAAAGCTAGTCAACTAGTGAGTGGAAAAATGAGATCTGTCACCTCTTCTGCTTACTCTTCTGTGAATCTGTGATCTTTCTTCCACTTTGCTCTTTTTGTTAGAGAGATACCTAAACACATCTTCCTTGGAAACAAGGAGGTTACTTTCAACTTCTTCCTCTGTGTTCTGTGCCTGGAAAGCAAAGAAAGCCGAGGCCATGTTGCCTGACTAGGGAGCCACTGGGGAGTCAGAGAGCTGGGCGTGCTGGGTGGGTTGTTGGCATCAGGACCGACGGGCGCTCTCGTCCAGTCCTTGGCCTTCCCTTTTAGGACCCGTTAGAGACATCTGGCAAGATTAATGAAGCATAAAGTATTTGAGCTCTTCTGAGACAAGATTCTAACATAACCATAAATATTATTACTCCGTTTTAGTCTGTGTAGCCCCACAAGTCATAGAATTTGATATCCTGGTAAAAGCCTGTCTCTTTTTGTCTAGTTTTGTGTGATAGGTAAGGGCTTACACTTGAAGTTTGGGTTGAGACTTGAGTCTGTAGTCTGCCACTCACAAGCTGTGTGAGCTTGAAAAAATTACTTAAACCCCCTGCTTGTCACTCGATGTGAGTGAAAAAAATGAGAATTATAATGCCAGTCTCATAGGGTTGTTGTGAAGATTAAGTGAGATGATGTATAAGAAGGTAATTGCTACGTTGCAAAGCATTGTAAAAACAGAAGTTATTAGTATATGGATTGAGAGTAGAAGTCCTGATACAAACAGCAAATTAGTGCCGATGGCTGTGATTGGGTATTTGAACTGCAGGGCACGGGGTGGATAAATGAAACAGCACACTCCGGGCATATTAACTAGCAAGTCCGTATGACATGTAGTAGCAATGAAATGATAATTTATCTTGGTTTGAATTTTATTGTTCCCAGGAGCTTTATGTCAAGTTAGCGCATCTACTTTTAATCTTTTTACGATTATCTAGGAGAGTAAATTAAACTTTCTTTCCATGGGGGTGTTGAAATGAAGTGTCCCCTTTAAAAAGGCAACTGTATAAAATGTAGCACTGCTTTGATCTGAGGAGTGCCGCGCTCTAGTGAATTGCACCTGTTTGTTTTATAAAGTCATTCTTCATGCTCCTTCTTTTATTTAAAGCAAGGTGGTAGGACCTCATGGTCGGCGGGTAGGCTCTGGATCTAGCGTCCACCTGGCTTGAATTCCAGCTTTCACATTTCTCAGCTACTTCCCTTTGGGCAAGATACTTAACTCACTGTTTCTCGTTTCTTTCATCCAGAAAATTGGGATAATAGTTCATACCATTTTTTAATGGCTTGTTTTAAGAATTTAATGTGTTTTTGCATGTTAAACTGTTTGGAGCAATGCTTGGCATATACTGAGAGCTCATGAAGTATAGGCAGACCTCAGAGATACTGCAGGTTTGTTTCAGACTGCCAGAATAAAGTGAGTATCACAGTAAAGTGAGTCAAGTGAATTTTTTGGTTTCCCAGTGCATATGAAAGTCGTATTCACACTATACTGTAGTCTATTAAGTGCGAGATAACATTACGTCTCAAAACCCCCCACAAGGTACATACCTTAATTAAAAAAAAAACACTTTATGGCTAAAAAATGCTAACCATCATCTGAACTTTCAGTGAGTTGTAATCCCTCATCACAGATCCCCATGACAAATAGAGTCATAATGAAAAAGTTTGAAATATTGCGAAAATCAATGAAATATGACACAGAGACATGAAGTGAGTGAACACATGCTGTTGGAAAAACGGGGCTGACAGTCTTGCCCGATGCAAGGTTGCCACAAACCATCAATTTGTAAAAACTGCAAAATCTGCAAAGTGCAATAAAGCAAGATGTAATAAAATGAGGTATGTCTGTATTAGATGTTATTACCTATTACCAACTGTATGCTAAGCATGGCACAAAGGATCTAAGAGACCTGATCCATGCATTAAGAGCACAAAATGAGCAGATCTGGGATTTTAAAAGTACTCTGCTCTGAGTGATGTGGGGAGAAAGAGTTGGAGGTGCACAGAGGCAAAATGGGGAACTGCTTAAGGAATGAAACTGTTGCTTAATTTTAAGAAAACCTCGAACAGGCCCTCAAGACCTGGGTTATGCTTTGCATTTCCTTTTATGTCTCTTTTGCACAAGTGATGAGCGGTGGAGCCTGGTTATTTATTTATTTATTTGACAGAGAGAGAGAGAGAGAGAGAGGGCATGAGGCACTGGGGGAGAGGGAGAGGGAGAAGCAGACCCCTGCTGAGCAGAGAGCCTGACATGGGGCTTGATCCCAGGACCCTGGGATCATGACCTGAGCCAAAGACAGATGCTTAACTGACTGAGCCACCCAGGCATCCTAGAAGCCTGGTTTTGACCTCAAAAATCTGTCTTTTTCTGTGGTGGGCCATCACCAGGCCTGCTCTGTGGAAGCCCAGTGGCCTGGCAAGGAATCAAGTGTGCTGATAGCTATGTTGTATAAAGTGCTTTGTCAGTGCTAACAGCTGTGTTATGTTACTGTCATGCAGTGGTACATTTTGAACCTGAACTTGGATATTAGCTTGCTTGACGCACGGTAATACATGTGTGGGTACTGATACTGATGTATCCTGCCTACCTCCAATGCAAGCTCGTGGGCCTACAATGAAACAAGAGGTGGTAAATCTGCAGTGGCTGGCTTCTCTGGATCTCAGGAGAGGGTCCCTCGTTTCACACAGGCTGCTGAAAATACTAAAACTCAGATGCACTTTCTTGAGGAGCAAGGGAGGTGCAGCAGAACTGTATCCATACACAATATCGAAATCCCTTGGTCTCGCATGTATTTTTGCATCCTTTGTTTGCTTGTTCAGTGGGAAAACAAAATATAAGTAATGAAGCTCAAATCATTGCTTTTTGCCAGTCTTTGCACCCTGAACCATCTTTGGGCTGGCCTCTCTCCTACTTTACTGCTGGGTACTCCACTGTTACTAAGCTCAGACCTTCCCCGGATGCCCCATGCTGGTGGAGAATTCACTACTTGGAAATTGTGGTTTTCACCACCAGCAAAGAGTCCAGAAGGACCACCTCACTGTGGGGAAACTGGCATTAACTGTACAAGAAACCCGACACCCTCCCTAGGTAACTTTATCTTTGGAGTTTCTCTGTGGACCATTTCGTAAAGATCTGAGAATGCTTTCCATAAACTGGGGTCCAATTATGAAGAGAACTGACATTTTTTCCCTTTAGTCTCTTGCCATAGCTGAGATCAACTAAAATTTTCTGAAAATATTAATATTTATAATTTGAGGGAGGTCAGCTTCCTATTATGGTGGGATAAAGATGATGGTAGTTCCTCTCTGCAAAAGCAAGTACAAAACTGGGTACAACTGTCAAAAATAATCATTGAGAGGCACTTGAAATTGACCAAAGGCAGACAACAGAGAACAATTTATCCTTGAAAATGAGAGCGTTTTAGGGAAGAACAGCAGGTTATGTGGCCCTCTTGTCTGAGGCTCCCTGCATTCCCTAGGATTGCCAGATAAAATACAAGGTGCCCAGTTAAGTTTGAAGTTCAGATAAACAAAAATTAATGTTTTACCATAGGCATATCCAAAATATTGCATGGGATATATACTAAAAAATACTCATGATTTATTTTAATTTCAAATTTATTTATTTAAAAAAATTTTATTTATTTATTTGAGAGAGAGAGAGAGAGAGAGCACAAGCAGGGGAGAGGGAGAAGCAGGCTCCCTGCTCAGCAGGGAGCCAGACGCGGGGCTCGATCCCAAGACCCTGAAATCATGACCTGACTTGAAGGCAGATGCTTTACCGACTGAGTCACCCAGGCGCCCCTGAATTTCAAATTTAACTGGATATCCTGTATTTTTTTTTTTTTTTGCTAAATCAGGCTGTCTCCCCCTTCTGTCCACTCCACCCCACAACCCAACAGCGGAATCAAGAATGTGGGGCTGGATGGGAAAACCAGTAGCTTTACTGGCCAGAGAGGGTGTACTTGATTTGGGGTGGGAAGTGGGAATGAAAACCTGTGGATTTGTTGGCTAACAGTGATGAATGTGGCTGGGAACAGGAAAAATCATCTGCTTTACTAATGTGACATTGCAGTTCTTGGGGTGAGTGTTAGGCCAGTTAGCAACTTAATAGAGACATCATAGAAATGAGCTCAGCTCTTCAGATCTCCCTGGCTGAATGGAAAACCACAGAGATGCACAAAGGAGACCTGAGAGAACTGAGAAGAAAAGAAATCCCAAGGAAGACCTCACTGATTGCAAATTTGAATACATTCCCAGACTTATCAATCAGGAGAGGTTGTACACTTTCTGGGCATAAGATGTTTGAGTTCAACTTCTACTCCAAGTATTGATTGACCCATGATGCTCTGTAGACACAAGGGAAACCATGAAGACGCCATGGTAAAAAAGGACACAAATAAAAATTTAAAAAATCTGTCCAGAAACATCAGTGACTGCCCACCACAGGGGAGACAGATTTTATAGTGTAAGTCCAGGCAAGTTACAAAGAAAAGGGAAAAAAAAATCCTCAGAAAAATGAGACAGAATGAGAGTTGTTACAACCTATTATCTAAAATATCCGGTTTTCAATCCAAAATTATGAGACATACAAGGAAGCAGGAAAGTGTGATGAATATTCAGGGAAAAAAAAAAAAAGCAATCAACAGAAACTAATTCTAAACGGGCTCAAAGACCTCTAAGCATCTATTATAAATATGTTCAATAAAATTAAAGGAAATTGGGTTTATTTATTTGAAAAAACTGGAAGTGAAAGCAAGTAAGAAATTGCAAAAGAGAAATGGAAACTATAAAAAATATAAAAACAAAAGGCAATCTGGCATTGAAAAGTAAGATAACCCAGTGCAGAATTCAGCAGATAGGCTCAACAACAGATTTGAAATGGCAGATAAAAGAATAACTGACCCTGAAGATAGCAATTACCCAATTCAGAGAACAGAGGGAAGAAATGAGATTAAAGGACAGAGCCTCAGAGACCTGTGGGATAATATCAGGATAAGTCTCTAATATTTGTGATAGGAGTCATGGAGAGATGAGAGGGAAAGGGGCAAACAAACAAACAAACAAAAAAATTGAAGCAACATTGATCTAAAACTTCCCCAAATTTGATGAAAACCTGTAATCTGCAGATTCAAGAAGCTCAAAAAACTCCACGAAGGATAAACACCAAGAGAAGCACATCTAGTCCCATCACAGTATAACTGTGGAAAGACCTAAAGAGCAAGTCTTGAAAGCAGCAAGAGAAACATGACTCATCGTCAAAGAGAAACAATGGTGTGGAGAGTGTCTGACTTATCAGGATATAATGGCGTCCAGAAGGCAGTAGAATGACAAGTTAAAATGCAGAAAGAGTGTCGTTCAAGAATTCTCTACCCGACAAAGCTATTTATTCAGAAAACGAGTGAAATAGACTTCCTAAATTAATAAACACTGAGAGTATACCTGCCCTATGAGAAATACTGAAGGAAGTCCTTCAGGATGAAAGGAAATGACAATAGATAGCAACTCAGATCCACCAGAGGGAATGAAGAGCACAGGAAGTGATAAAAATGTAGGTCAGTATAAAAGACTGTATACATTTTTTCTCTTTTCTTTGAATTTCTTTAAAAACATACCATTGTTGGGGCACCTGGGTGGCTCAGTTGGTTAAGCATCTGCCTTCAGCTCAGGTCATGATCCCAGGGTTCTGGGATCTAGCCCCGTGTCGGGCTCCCTGCTCAGTGGGGAGTCTTCTTCTCCCTCCCCCTCTGCCCGTCCCCCTGCTTGTGCTCTTTCTCAGATGAATAAATATAAATCTTAAAAAAAAAAAGCATACCATTGTTTAAAGCAAATGTAAGAGTGATTTTGGTTTATAACATAAATAGATTTAATATTTATGGTAGTACCATAAAAGATGGGGAGAGGAAATGGAGCTTACTGGATGAAATTTGCTATATTTTATCAAAATTAAGTCAGTATTGTGGTCGGTGCCTACCTGGCTCAGTCAGTAGAGCATGCAACTCTTTTTTTTTTTTTTAAGATTTATTTATTTATTTATTTATTTGAGAGAGAGAGCGAACAGAAGGGAGGGGCAGAGGAAGAGCAAATCTTAAGCAGACTCCACACTGAGGATGAGCCTGATGCAGGGCTTAATCTCACGACCCTGAGATCATGACCTGAGCTGAAACTGTGGGACGCTGAACTAACTGTGCCACCCAGGTGCCCCGAGCATGTGACTCTTGATCTGGGGGTTGTGAATTCAAGCCCCACGTTGGGTGTAGAGATTAGTCAAAAAAAAAAAAAAGTTAAGTCAGTATTAATCTGAAGTAGATTGTGATGAATTAATGGTACATTATTAATTCTGAGATGACTATCTAACCCCCCCTCCAAAAAAAAAAAAAAACAACAACAATAAAAAACAAAACTAAGAAAAGCTTAAGAAGTAGTAGAGGAATTAAAATAGTATCCTAGAAAATATATATTTATGCAAAGGAAGGCAGTAAAAAGGAATAGGATAAATAGAACAAGAGACATATAGAAAACAAATGGTGAATTGTCAGACATCAGTTCAACTACGTCAATAGTTATATTAAAAGGCAGAGATCATCTGGATAAAAAAGCAAGACCCCACTATGCACTGTGTATCAGAGATACATATTTGTTTAAAGACAAACATTGGTTGAAAATAAAAGAACAGAAAAGGTACAGCTTGCTGAAAGTAGCCATAAGAGAGCTGGAGTGACCATATAAATTTCAGACAAAATAGACTTTTTGACAAAGAATATTACTGGAAACGAGGAATATTTCTTAATCATAAAGATTCAATGCATCAGGAAGCTCTAACATTTATAAATGATTATATATTTCACAACAGTCTCAAAATACATGATGCAACAGGACAGAATAGAAAGGAGAAGTTGACAGTTCAGCAATAATGGCTGGAGATTTCAATAGTCCTCTCTAATTAATGGAATTACTAGATAGAAAATCAGTAAGAATATAAAAGAAAATCACTTCCAACTTGACCTATCTGACATATAGAATACATCCAACAATAGCACAATATACATTCTTGTTATTGTTGTGTGTCTTGTCATTTTTGATTGAATACTGGACATTTTGCATAAAAAGAATAGTAGAGCCTGAGGTAGATAGGATTTATGCCCAGAAATGGGCGTGACTCTTCTCAGTGTTTCATGAGAGAAGACTGAGCCAATGCAGCTTCGGTTCAAGCTGATTGTAGGTTTTGTTGTTGCTATAATTACTATTAATGTATCACAGTCTTTTAATGCCTCTGGGCGGTCGGGGGGGGGGCGGATTGCCGCTACCTTGTACTTAATGTGGATTCTAGGGTGCTGGTGGATTTTTCTGTGTTCCCAGTTCACCTGCAACTTAAAGCAGCCCTGACTGCATACAGGGTCTGTCTCTATGGCTCTTATCTTTCTCATGTTGTATCCTGCCAGTTGTTGGTTATTGGGTGGGAAGCTAAAGATGGGGGTGAAGTGGGGGCTCTTCATTCTCTTGGTCCAGGCTCACTGAGCCAGACCCTGGGTACATGGATCTCAAGAGTAGGGCTTTTTCAGCATTCTTGTCCCTCAAATGGCAGCCAGACTCTGGCTAGTATCTACGGAGAATTTGGGGCAGAAGAGAGTTCCCTGCTCTTCCCCGAGTGGCAGCTGACCTCTGCTTTGTGTCAACACAGAAGCAGCACTGGACCTTTGCTTGAGATGAGTGACAGGTGGGTTGCCTTGTTGCTCCACACCCCAGCCCTGGTGGGAGATTGCTAGCCCTTGTTGCTAGTACATGGTTGGTGGTGGGTTTGAGGGGGACTGCCTGACTCTGCCCTCGGAGTTCATCTTTGCCTGGGTTGGGGGAGAGGGGGAGGGTTTTCTACACCTCCACAAGTGATGTTGGCTTCTATCCCTGCCCAGAGGCAGTGACTCTTTGCCTAGGCTGTGTGGGTGGGAGCACTTCCTGCCCCTTCCCCAGGACCCACAGTCCTTGACTCCCGCTTCCAGAAAGGTCTCTCTTCACAAAGGGAAAGTAGGTAGGGCCTTATGTGCCTGTGCACTGGTGTGGGGGTTGGGAGGTGGGGTGAAGGTGTGCAGACTTCTTGTGTCTGGAGCAACCAGGGATGTGAATGTGCCTCTGGCCCACACTTGGCCTTGAAGAATTCCTTAAACATGTATCCATTTTCTGTTTAAACCCTCTTTTAAGGCGGTTGTTTCTTTAGGCTGTGCTTTGCCACAGGTGAAGCAGTTCAAGCATCTGGCCTCTCCCAGGGGCCGGTCATCTGAAATTTAGTTCACCTGTCTGCCTTGCTGCTTCAGCCCTCCAGTGGGCTCAAGGCAAATCATGATTTTGTTAATTATCCAGCTTTCTGTTGCCTTCAAGGTGGGTTCAAGATCAGTTCTTTTGTGGCTTTCTGCATTTAAGGGGAAGAGAAACAGGACATCTCCCATTTCCAACTTTCTTTTACCACAGGTAGGTAACAACTCCTCACTCTTTTGGGGGAGATGATGATCATTAAGTCTCTATACACCTGAAAAGAAATGGAAGCCATCAAGACACCTTATCCTTCCTTCTTTAAGAGTTGAATGAAGGGGCACCTGGGTGGCTCCATCAGTTAAATGTCTGCCTTTGGCTCAGGTCATGATCTTGGGGTCCTGGGATCGAGTCCCGCATTGGGCTCTCTGCTCAGTGGGGAACCTGCTTCTTCCTCTCCTTCTGCCCCTCCCTCTCCTTGTGCATGCTCTCTCTCTCTTCTCTCTCTCTCAAATAAATAAATAAAATCAAATAAAATAAAAAAATAAAATAAACAAAAGAGTTGAATGAGGAACTAAATGTTTTATAGCTCATAGTTCCAAGCGTAAAATTTTCATTTTTGATATTAAATAAACAGGTTGTTTTTAAAAAGGGGGTCATGAAGAAATGGGGGTCTTGATTGCAGATTTTGACTGACTTTTGCTTGAATAGTTTCAGATTCTCCATGGTTGCTTAAATTATACCACCTTGTATTATATAGAACATCTTTTTTTTTTTTTTTTTTAACTGTTACAACTTTGTGTGTGACTTAGGTATGTGTACAGTGAAGTATTTGGAAGAGATGGACTTTGGCCAGTTGATGGAATTTCATTTCATCTTCTCATCAAATGACTTTAAAAATGAAATGAAAAGTTTCAGCTTTCACTTTTTAATTCTTTTGGCAAGATATGATGAAAAGAAATCCAAGAAGAGTAGGAAGACGTCGTGTGAAATGCCAAGAAAATGGATTAACGAAAAAAATAATCTGTTTTAAGGTAGAGCAGTTCAAATATTAAGGAAAAGACCTCATTTATTCTGGTGAGAAAGACATTTTGGTGGTTTTATTTTTCATATGAAGAACAGGTTATTCTTTATTTAAATTAATGGATACAGCCAGCATTTCACACAACCCTCTGACCCACCTGTCTAGAGAGAGAATGGTAAACCAACAAGGATACAAAAAAACTCACAAAATGAATCCTAAGAAGGCAATATTTGGTTTAAATGCCTACAAGAACTTTGCAGGTGTCTGAGACACCTCAGTGAGGCAACTGTTTTTGCAATTAAGAAAATATGAAACTTTTATGTGAAATCAACTCACAGAAGCTCTTGGTCTTCAGTTTTTAGGTGTGAGGCCAAACTACATCTGCATAGGACTCTGTCTGCATGATGACTAATGTTGAGCTTGGCGGCTTTATTTCCATGTAGAATAAACACAGTCTTCACACAGGATCTTATTTTTAAAATTGTATGTCTCTTTTACTCCCTAGGTTTTATGAAATCATCTAATACTCCTACCTACAAAATTCTAACATCCTCCTAGAATAGAATTACTTTTTGGTGACATGGAAAAAATTATATGAAATTCAGATTTCAGTATCCATAAATAAACTTTAATGGAGTGCCGCCACCCCATTTGTCATGTATTGTCTGTGTCTGCTTTTAATCTATAGCGGCTCCATTGGGTAGTCATCCCAGAGGCCATGTGGCCCACAAAACTTAAAATATTTACTCTGGTTCTTTACAAAGGTTGCTGACCCTTACTACACATCAGTGTGCCTCAAACTTGAACATACACACCAGTCATCCAAGGATCTTACCAAAATAGAGACTTTCTTTCTTCTTTCTTCTTTCTTTCTTTCTTTCTTTCTTTCTTTCTTTCTTTCTTTCTTTCTTTCTTTCTTCCTTCCTTCCTTCCCTCCTTTCTTTCTTTTTCTTTTTTTTTTCTTTTCTTTCTTTCTTCCTTCCTTTCTTCCTTCCTTCCTTCCTTCCTTCCTTCCTTCCTTCCTTTCTTTCTTTCTTTTCTTGCTTGCTTTTCCTTCCTTCCTTCCTTCCTTCCTTCCTTCCTTCCAGAGAGGGAAGGGGCAGAGGGAGAGAGAGAGAGAGAGAATCTCAAGCAGACTCCTGGATGAGTGTGGAGCCTGTTGCAGGGCTCGATCCCATGATCCCGAGATCAAGACCTGAGCCAAAATCAAGAGTCTGACGCTTCACCAACTGAAACACGCAGGTGCCCCCAAAGTGTAGATTCTGGTAATCTGATGAGTGGTTAGTTAGAAGGAGCTCAGAGATACAGACTTCACCACTTTCTTTCCTGGAGGCTGCAGGCATTTCCCTTCTCACTTCTTGGGACTTCTATTCCCTTCTTGGTCACCTGGACCCAGAGGAATGAGGGTCAGCCACACAGAGGTAGGCTCAGTGCAGCCACAAGAAAAAGAAGGGCAGCCAGCAAGATGCCCTCTGTCAGCAGAACTAGTTGAGAGTGGGGGCAGGATGCAGGGGCATGGAGGGAGGAGGCAGTGTGTGGAGGGAGCCATATCCTACCCTGAAATATGCCCCCACCTGCTCCACCTGGCATCTTCTCCTCCCCTCCGCTACCTCACCTAATGTTCTCACCATTAAGTTCACATGGGTATAGAATAGGATTCCTTTTGGTTTGTTTCAGTAACACATGCTGATGTGGTCAGGAGGACTCTGGGCTCTCTTCCTGCCTCTCTGGCTTCTCTTCCGCCATTTTCTTTGCTTTGTCTGTTTCCTCTCTTCATTCAAGCTCCTTTCTTGTCCTTCTCCTCTCCTTACTCTGTATTCTCTTTCTGGGCGATGCCATCTGTTTCCATGGCTTCTCTTGCTAGCTTTATCTTGATAACTTCCAAAATCTTTCTTGTCTGGGCTTTCTTCTAAGTATTGTTGTGCCTGCTTGAACTTTCCACTTGGGTGTATCACACTCAATTCAGATTTAATATTCCCCTGCAGGAGTTCATGATCATCAACTCCAGACTGCTGGTCCTCTAGTGCTTTCTCTTATAGTAAATGACTAGCAACCCCCACTCAGAAGTTTGTGCCAGGGGCGCCTGGGTGGCTCAGTCGTTAAGCGTCTGCCTTCGGCTCAGGTCATGATCCCAGCGTCCTGGGATCGAGCCCCGCATCGGGCTCCCTGCTCCGCGGGAAGCCTGCTTCTCCCTCTCCCACTCCCCCTGCTTGTGTTCCTTCTCTCGCTGTGTCTCTCTCTGTCAAATAAATAAATAAAATCTTTAAAAAAAAAAAAAAAAAAAAAGTTTGTGCCAGACGACTGGAATTGACCCCAAAGATACAAATGTAGTGATCCGAAGGGGCACCTGCACCCCAGTGTTCATAGCAGCAGTGTCCACAATAGCCAAACCATGGAAAGAGCCAAGATGTCCATCGACAGATGAATGGATAAAGAAGATGTGGTATATATACACAATGGAATATTATGCAGCCATCAAAAAATGAGATCTTGCCATTTGCAACAATATGGATGGAACTAGAGGGTACTATCCTAAGCGAAATAAGTCAGAGAAAGACAATTATCATACGATCTCACTGATATGTGGAATTTAAGAAACAAAACAGAGGATCATAGGGGAAGAGAAGACAAAGTGAAATAAGACGAAACCGGAGAGGGAGACAAACCATAAGAGACTCTCAATCTCAGGAAACAAATTGAGGGTTGCTGAAGTGGTGAGGGGTGGGAGGGATGGGGTGGCTGGGTGATGGACACTGGGGAGGGTATGTGCTATGGTGAGTGCTGTGAATTGTTTAAGACTGATGAATCACAGACCTGTACTCCTGAAACAAATAATACATTATATGTTAATAAAAAAAAAAAAAGAAGAAGTTTGTGCCAGAGACCTGGGAGTCGGCTTTGCCTCTCCCTCTTCCTTAACGCCCATGAGCTATTATTATTACCACCTCCTAAATATCCCTGGGATCCATCCACTTCTTTCTTGCAGTCCCCATTCTAAGTCACCGGTACTTGTCACCTGTTCTTCTACAATAGCTTTCTGTGGAATCCGTGTATTTAATGTCACTGTGTGAAAATCAGTTGTCCTCACTGTGGCCAGAGTAATCTGCTTCAAATGAAAATGTGATCATATCCTGCTTCCTCAGAATAAGGTCCAAACTCCCCGTTAACGGTCTTCAGGCCCTGCGTACTTGGCCCCGGACCCCTTTTCTGTGCCTGGTCTGTCTTGTGGACTTACTCCCTCGCTTCCTGCGTTCCAGCCATATTCAGTTTTTCCCATGTTCTTTTTTCAGACAAGTCATTTAACCATGATGATGCCTATAATTCTCCTTCTACCCATCATATAATGGCTTTTATCTCTAGTCTTAAAATTTGCTTCCTCTGGGAAGCCTTTCCGGAGCCACCAGATGAAGTCAAATATTCAGGGTGTGCATTTTCATCATAGTGGGTTGGACCTGGAGTATAATATGATTGAATTATGTCTACATATTTACAACAAAGAAATAGGATATTATTTAAGGAAAAAAAAAAAAAGGACGCCTGAGTGGCTTAGTCGGTTAAGTGTCTACCTTCGGCTCAGGTCATGATCCCACAGTCCTGGGATCGAGTCCCGCATTGGGCTCCTTGCGCCGCAGGAAGCCTGCCCTCCCCCATCTCTGACAAATAAATAAATAAAATCTTTAAAAAAAAGAAGTAGGATATTATTTGTGTCTCGAGTGCCCAGGTGCAACTTACCCTTGTTGCAGTAGACCTTGGTTCCTCTCTGTCCCGCAGTTTAGCCCAGATGAGAAGTCTCAGCTTTGGCAGGACGTGGCTGGCTGGTTGGCATCAGCTCTTGTTCGCTGTCCCCCAATAGACTGCAAGCCCTGTGAGGTCAGGTACTGTGGCTTTTCCACCACCGTGTCCTAAGCACCTGGCAGAATGCCTGCCATCAATAATTATCTGTGAATAAATGTCAAAAATATAGGCAAACAATTTGATTTGGATGCAAATCATGGGAATGTTCAGGAGTCGTAATTTCTAATATCCTCACCTTGTAGAGAATCCGTTTGATGACTGCTATTACTATGACTGCCCCGTAGGGCTTCAGTGTTTCCCACATAAATCAGGGTGGCATCCAGAATTTCCTAGCAGAAGATCAGCTTCCTGCCTGGACATGGGGCATACTGGCTTCGAGGGAAGAATAGCATAAGAGAATTTCCAGATCCATGTGCCCCTGACATTGTTGAGGGAGTGAGTCCTCAGCTCTAGCCACCCTTCTGAATGAGGCTTTGAGACAACCTTCATTCTCAGACATGATTCCACTAGGTAGACATTTCCTGTAAGGACTTCTGGGATTCAGCTTTTCTTCCCAGTGATGAGAAACTTTGTCTCAGGTGTCTTAGCTTTGATAATGTTGTGGTTCCATTCTTTTTTTTTTTAAGATTTTATTTATATATTTGTCAAAGAGAGAGAGAGAGAGCACAAGCAGGGGGAGTGGCAGGCAGAGGGAGAATCAGACTCCCCGCTGAGCAAAGAGCCTGATGCGGGACTTGATCCCAGGACTCCGAGATCATGACCTGAGCCGAAGGCAGATGCTTAACTGATGGAGCCACCCAAGTGCCCTTAAAATAAAAACTTAAAAAAAAGCTAAAAAAGAAAATAACGTATATATTTTTTTGTTTGCATGCTCCTGGCTTCGTGCTTTAGAAACAATGGGTTTCCCATGATTGTGCTGAGAAGTCTTGGGCTCTTTCTTGTCCTCCTGATGGGCCCAGCGTCAGGCAAAACACAACAGAATGAAACAATAGAAATCGTGGTGGCTGTTAGATTGACATTTTTGTGTCCTGTGAGGAGTGGCATTAATGTCAAACTGAACTCTTGTAATTTTAGGACTCCCTGAGAGAGTGCAAGGGCACGGGGAATTTGTTCATCACACCTCGGCATACACAGGAAGAAGAAAAAGACTCATCCACAACAATCTCACGGCAAGTGGGGGCTGAAGTGCTTGGGGGCACTTTGGAAGCATAAGTGGGAGACAATGAAGCAATACATGGAGCAGGGCTAAATGACATACGCGTATAGTCTGATGACCTGCACACAGCACTTGATAAGTAATAGCTACTCTTATTCAAATCATAAGTTTTTTGATTAACTCAGTAGCATCTCTGAGCAACTGCTGAAGAATCATCTGGCCTTATTTTCATCTCTGGGCAAGGGTGTGTGTGTGGGTGTATGTATCTGCATGGTATGGGTGTATGTGTATGCGTGCGTGTGCATGTGTACAAGAAGAGAACAATCTTTGTATTAACCTGATAATCCTTTTCTATGAGAGATCACTTCTGCTGGATTTCTAGGGGGTGGAAAATAGCCTGTTTGCATCCCTAACACTTGCCAGCAAGGAGCCTAGCAGAGAGTCAAGTCCTTCAGTTGGAGAAGTGGTGGGCATTCTGACAGAGAAAGTCGGGCACTCTAGGGAAAAGCGGATTCTAACTGAAGGGTAATTAAAGAAGCAACAGGACTGGAATGACCATCATTTGGAAGTGAGGGGAGAAAGACTAACGAGAGTCACTGAAGACTGATGGTATAATGCTGACCCGAAGCTAAGTTTCTAGCATTGCCTGAATAATACATAAACTTGTAATTAAGATTTAAGATGATGCCCTGTGGGAAATGTTCTTTTGGGCCAGAAGAATTCAATATTTCTTGTGGTCATTAAAGGAAAGATGATAAATCATCTTTTCCTTCTCTGTTGGAAGTAAGAGAGTGGGAATTGGAAACACCAAGAAAGTGCTGAGGTATTTAGAAGGAAGAACTAAGGCTGCTGGAGATGGTACCAAGAGGTTAGAAATTCCAGACTCATAGGAGTCTTGGTGAGTTCTCATCTGCTGAAATGTGTGGCCAGAAGAGTTGTGACTTTTTGGTGTGGGTGTTGGGTGGACAGTGGGGAGAGAACTGACTTGGAGTTTTGAACTTTTAGTTTTTTTGTTTTTTTTTTAGGAGAAGTTGATCTAAACACTTTCTGTCCTGCTGATTGGTATTTGTTGACAGAGAGTGCACAGTGGGGAGGGACAGAAGGAGCGGGAGAGAGAGAATCCTGTGCAGGCTTCCCCCACCAACACGGAGCACATAGATGATCATACTGGGCATGGATGGAGAGAATCATAGATACCCTTTTTTTCTTCTTTAGGCTACAGGTTTAGAGAACAGAATTTTATTGATTTCAGTAAGCTATGAGAGGTAGTTTTATTATACTGTCAATAAGGAAGAACAGGGAGAGCTTTCCTTCTTCAGTTTCATTTGTCTGAAAATGTCTCATTCTTTAATAATGGTTTGGCTGCATTTAAAATTTTGGAATAATGGCTCTTTTCCCTCAGCATTTTAAAGGTGTTAATGAATTATTTTCTTCTGTTGTTACTATCAAGAAGTCTTTTGTCAGTATAATTAGTGTTCCTCTATAAATAATTGATCGTTTTTACTCTGGCCTTGTTACTTTTTGTGGTTTCTTGTGGTTTCACCATGAGGGTTGATGTGTAGATTTAGCGGTATTAATTCTACTTGGGCTTATTGTGGTTCCTGAAACTCAGGCTATGTCTTTTACCAGTTGTGAAAAAAAATCACAGCTATTATCTTTGTCAATATTGCCTCTCTCCCATTTCCTCTGTTCTCTCTTCCCAGTCTCTTAAAAGATACATGTTAGACCTTCTCATTCTCTCTTCTGTTTCCCCCTAACCTCATGTTCATGGTTTGCCTCGCTCCACTTATCCTGGTTCATCCTTAATCATTTCCCCACCTCTGTCTTCCTCTTAACTGCTTTTCTCTTCAGATTTCAGATCTGCTGCTCTGCCTGTGCATTAAGGTGTTCATCTCCTAAAGTTCTGTGTGTTATACTTCAACTAATATGTTTGTCCTTTTGTTCTGATGGTCGGGAGGATCTCTTCCTAATCCATCTGTCCTGAGAGTGGATCCCTTTGAGCATCCCAGCTTGATGCAGAGTCTCTTCCTACCTTCCCTGGACCAAAGCTCATCTCTTTATGGCTATTAATATGCCTATCCTTGTGTTACCACTCCTCACCCTTCATTTCCTCTTGTCAATAAGCTTCCGTTCCCACTTACCATTTTAGCTTCTATTGAAAAAGAGAAAAAAAATTTCTTGGTGTTCCTCTTCATTTTGGGGGGTTTTCTTTTATTTTTGTGTCCTTGGGCATGCATTTAAGTGGAGTTTTGTTATCAAGGTCCCCTAGATGCTTTGCATGGAAGAGTTTTAAAATGATTCAGACGAGGTTTTCTTAAATTTAATGTACATATGCATCACCTGGCAATCTTGTTAAAATGCTGATTCTGTTTCATTAAGTCTGGGGTGGGGCCTGAGATTCTGCATTTCTCACATGATGCCAATGCTCTGGCCCACAGACCAACCTCTGAGTAGCAGCATCCTAGATTACCTATTATTGTAAACAGAAATCCCTGGAAATTTACTTCTTTTCCAAAGAAGTAAAAAACTAGGGGATAGAGAAAATATCCTAATAGTTCTATTAGCTAGATTTGTTTGGCTGCAAGTTATTTTGTACAAAAACTGGAGAACCCCTTAGCATCCTAGACAGGCTTTTTGTTGTTGTTGTTTATCTGCAGAATGGCTGTAAATAGGAATTTGAATGTGGTCAGCCAAGAAACTGTTAGAACTAATAAATGAATTCAGTCAAGTTTCAGGGTACAAAATCAATATACAAAAATCTATTGTGTTTTTATATACTAACAACAAACTATCTGAAAGGAAAATTAAGAAGGCAATCCCATTTACAATTGCATCAAAAAGAATAAAATAGCTAGGAAGAAATTTAACCAAGGAGGTGAAACACCTGTATTCTGAAAACTGTAAGACATTGGTGAGAGGAAATTGAAGATACAAATAAAGGGAAAGACACTCTGTGTTCAAGGATTGGAAGAATTAATATTGTTTAAATGTCCATACTGTCCAAAGCAATCTACAGATTCATTGCAATCCCTATCAAAATTCCAATGGCATTTTTCACAGAACTAGGACAAACAATTCTACAATTTGTATGGGACCACAAAAAAATCCTTGATTAACCAAATCAATCTTGAGAAAGAACAAAGCTAGAGGCTTCATGTTCCCTGATACCAAACTCTATTATAAAACTATAGTAATTAAAACAATATGATATTGGCATAAAAACAGTCATATAGATCACTAGAACAGAATAGAGAGCCCAGAAATAAACCCATGCTTATATGGTCAATTAATTTACAACATAGGAGGCAAGGATATACAGTTAGAAAGGGAGAGTCTCTTCAATAAATGGAATTGGGAAAACTGGACAGTGACATGCAAAAGAATAAAACTGGACCACTTTCTTATACCACATACAGCAATAAACTCAAGGGGCACCTGGCTGCCTCAGTTGGTAGAACGTGTTACTCTTTTTTTTTTTTTTTTTTAATTTTATTGTGTTATGTTAGTCACCATACAATACATCACTGGTTTTTGATGGGTAGAACATGTTACTCTTGATCTCAGGGTTGTAAATTCTAGCCCTGCATTGGGTGGAGCGATTACTTAAAAATAAGATCTTAAAAAACAAAACAAAACAAAAACCCAATAAACTCAAAATGGATTAAAGATTTGAATGTAACATGTGAAACTATAAAACTGGTAGAAGAAAACGTAGGCAGTAGGCTCCTTTTACGTTGTCTTGGTGTTGATTTTGTGGACCCGCTTCCAATGGCAAGGGCAACAAAAGCAAAAATAAACAACTGGGACTACATCAAACTAAAATGCTTCTGCACAGTGAAGGAGACCATTGACAAAATTAAAAGTCTACCTACTGAATAGAAGATATTTGTGAATCATATATCTGATAAGAGTTCATTTCTAAAATAGATAAGGAACGCATACAACTCAACCCCCCCCCCCCAAAACAAATAATCTAATTAAAAATGGGCAGAGGACCTGAATGGACATTTTCCCAAAGAAATCCTTCATATGGCCATCAGATACCTGAAAAGATGCTTGACATCACTAATTATGAGGGAAATGCAAATGAAAACCACAATGAGAATGGCTAGCATCAAAAAAACAAGAAATAACAAGGGTTGGCAATGATGTGGAGAATCCCTCATCCGCTGTTGGGGGGAATGTAAATTGGTGTAGCCACTGTGGAAAAGAGTACGGAGGCTCCTCAAAAAATTAAAAATAAAATTACTATATGATCCAATAATTCCCCTTGTGGGTATTTATCTGAAGAAAATGAAGACACTAATTTGTAAAGATATATGGACTGCTGTGCTCATGGCAGCATTATTTACAATAGCCAAGATAAGGAAACAACCTAAGTGTCCATTGATGGATGAATGGATAATGAAGATTTGGTATATATATATATATATATATATACAATGTAACATTACTCAGCCATAAAAAAGAATGAGATCTTGACATTTGGAACAACACAGGTGGAGCTAGACAGTAATCATGCTAAATGAAATAAGTCAGACAGAGACAGACAAATACTGTATGACTTTACATGTGGAATCTAAAAAACCAACCAAGCAAACCAAACAAAACAAAACTCTTAGATGTAGAGATCAGATTGGTGGTTGCCAGAAGAGAGGGGGTTGGGAATGTGTGAAATTATTGAAGGGGATCAAGAAGTACAAATATCCAGTTATAAAATAAATATGTCATGGGGATGTACTGTAACAGCATGGCAACTACAGTCAATAATATTGTATTGTGTATTTGATTTTTTTAAAGATTTAATTTATTTATGTGACAGAGAGATAGAGAGAGCCAGAGAGCACAAGTGGGGGGAGTGGCAGAGGCAGAGGGAGAAGCAGGCACCCCACTGAGCAGGGAGCCTGATGCGGGACTCGATGCCAGGACTCTGAGATCATGACCTGAGCCAAAGGCAGATGCCTAACCAACTGAGCCACCCAGGTGCCCCTGTATTGCGTATTTGAAAGAGTAGATCTTGAAAGTCTCATCATAAGAAAAAATTTTATGACTCTCCATGGTGACAGATGGTAACTAGACTGTGGTGATCATTTTGCAATGGATGCAAATGTCAAATCATTATGTGGTACACTCAAAACTAATATCATGTTACATTCAATCATGCTTTAATAAAAAAAGGATAGTACTAAAATTATTAGATATGAAAGATCTGAAAGATGTGAAAATAATAATTGTAATAATAAAAGTCATAATGATAGTTTTAAAAACCCCATACACTAAAAAAAACCCAGTAGGTGATAATTGGGCACTGGAGTTCTTTTGTGGCTCATAATGAGTAGTGGCATGTAACTTTCATTTATAGGGGTGATCTTGCTTGTTGACACACAGTGCTGCCCCCGAGGTGGTGATTCTCAAAGCATAGTCCTTGCCAACAACATCTGCAACATCTGGAAACATGTGAAAAATGTAGATTATCAAGCCCACTCAGAACTACTGAATCAGAAACTCAGAGTCTGGGGGCGCCTGGGTGGCTCAGTTGGTTAAGCGCCTGCCTTCAGCTCAGGTCATGATCCCAGGCTCCTGGGATCGAGCCCCGCGTCGGGCTCCCTGCTCCGCGGGCAGCCTGCTTCTCCCTCTCCCACTCCCCATGCTTGTGTTCCCTCTCTCGCTGTCTCTCTCTGTCAAATAAATAAATAAAATCTCTAAAAAAAAAGAAAAGAAACTCAGAGTCTTGACCTGGGCGTCTGGTTTTAACAGGCTCTCTCGGTAATTCTTTTTTTTTTTTTTTTTTTTTTTAAAGATTTTGTTTATTTATATTTATTTGACAGAGAGAGAGAAACAGCATGAGAGGGGATAGGGTCAGAGGGAGAAGCAGGCTCCCCGCTGAGCCGGGAGCCCGATGTGGGACTCGATCCCAGGACTCCGGGATCATGACCTGAGCCGAAGGCAGTCGCTTAACCAACTGAGCCACCCAGGCGCCCTCTCTCGGTAATTCTGATGAATGCTCAAGTTTTTACGCAGCTGGTATAGAGGTTGTATGGTATGTGCTAGAAGGCTGGATGGTACAAGCAAACCCTGAATGCCCTTGTTAATCACTATCTTGAGAAGGTAGAGGTTCCATCCTCCTTCTATATTCCCATTGAGCAGAATGTGTAGAAGAATGTGTTGGTTTAGCGTTCAAGGTCAGGGGTTCCAGTGTTGGCCAATCAGAGCGTCTCCTTTGTAATGAAGAATGTCTGGATGGCAGGCGTTGATGTCCTTGGAACGTTGGCCATGCAAGGTGGAGAAAGGCTATAGATAGTTGCTAGGCTAGTTGCTCCTCTATGAGAGCTAGCCACGCACGGATGCTTTGTCCAGCCTGCCGCTCCTGGACTCCCAGCATGTGAGCTCCCCTCATAAACCTATGTCTCACTCAATGTCTCTGAGTCTTTGGTCATGGACTATCACCCACCCTTGGCTTAGAGTCCGCTAGGGTGCAGCAACACCAAGGTTAGGTTTCTCAGCTTTGGTGTGAAACAGCTCCATCTTGAATCTTGTCTCTGCCATTACAACTGTGTAACTTTCGACCAGTTCCTGATTTCAATCTTTTTGCTAATCTGGAAAATGAAAATAAGTTTCCATTGTTCATTGGGCTAGTGTCAGTATCAAATGAGATTTAAAATAATTGAAAAGCTCACTAGTACAGTCTCTAGGAAACAGAGACTTACTGAATCCTTACCTAAATGCTGTGAGTAAGGATGGTTATTTCTTTGTAGGGTTGCCAGAAATAGCAAATAAAAATAGAGGACACCCAGTTAAATTTGCATTTCATATATACAATTGTATGACCCTGCATTTTCATGTTCTTTGCTAGTAGTGCGTGGAACATATTTTTACTATAAAATTATTCATCTTTTTAAAAAAGATTTATTTATTTTAGAGAGAGAGGAGGGAGGGAGGGGCAGAAAGAGAGGGAGAGAGAAAATCTTCAAGCAGACTCCCCCCGTCAAGCCTGGAACTCGAAGTGGGGCACAATCCCAGAACCCCCAGATCATGACCTGAGCCGAAGTCAAAAGTTGGGGGCTCAACTGACTGAGCCACCCAGGTACCTCAAAATTATTCATAGTTTAATTGGAATTCAGATTTCTCTACGTGTTCTGTATTTTATCTGGTAGTCCTATTCGGAGGTTTCAGATGAGTAATGAAGCTAAGAGGACCCAACCAGGTAACTTGTCCAAAGTCACGTGGTTAGTAAGTAATGTAATTGGGATGAGGACCCAGGTGTGTCCATTCCAACATCAGGTTCTTTCTATGCTCTGCTATCCCTCATCCTTGGTAATGTGGGACCAATCAATTTCTCTGGAAGGATTAATTTTTTTCCCCTTTAAAAAACTGATACTGGAGGGGTTCCTGGGTGGCTCATGTCAGGCTCCCTGCCCAGTGGGGAGTCTGCTTCTCCCCCTCCCTCTGCCCTGCCCCTTACTCATGCTCTCTCTGCTCTCTCTCTCTCTCTCAAATAAGTGAATAAAATCTTTAAAAAAAAAAACCCTTGATATTGGAGTTTCTATTGGAGTCCTATATGTGGAACATATTTAAGCAGAAATAACTCTGTGGTGTTGCATTTTTTTTTTAAATGTACTTTTCTAATAACCAGAATACCAACAGAATTCTCTCACCTTCCTTAGATAAACATGGGGAAAACCCACCAATTACTGTCTGGAGTTTATATCAGTATTTAGCACATGTGGTATTTATTAATCGGTATTCTCTATCTCTTTCTCTTGGAGATGTCCTTAGATCCTACAGTTTTTAAAGAAATACATCTTAAAGTATTACAATGACACAAGCATTGATCTGTTGGTAA
The DNA here is from genome assembly GCF_964656455.1 of Halichoerus grypus. Taxonomy (NCBI): domain Eukaryota; kingdom Metazoa; phylum Chordata; class Mammalia; order Carnivora; family Phocidae; genus Halichoerus; species Halichoerus grypus. Next base: position 142,398,699 of record NC_135713.1, on the reverse strand, counting down.
GTTGAGAAAATACTGATAAATGAAAAAAAAATCTGCATTCCTGTTTAACACGATGACTTACGCTGAGTGTGATTGATCTTGCTGAGTCACAGAACTCAAATGGTTTTATTTTAATTTCAAAACATACTTTGATCTTTTTCTCACAATTGAAAACAAAAATCCCAAAACTTGCCGAGTCACTGTTGAAAATATTAACTTCTTTCCTCCTTTTGGCCTCCTTTTAAGAGAAAGGACTCAGAAATGGACTCTCATTTGAGACAAATGAGAGAGAGGAAGATACATGTGAGAAGGGAAGGTGTAAGAGATGGGGAATGAGGATGATAAAAATGTATGGCACTTTGGCATTTTCAAATTACTTGGCAATCAATTTGACTACCGATGTCGAAATTCATTCATTATCCAAAACGGCCGAGGCTGCATGAGTTTGTGCTGTTGTCACATTGCCAGTAACAGCCCTGCAAAAACCTCAGACATATTAATAGAATAGGGCTTGCGCTGCACCCAGGACAGTGCCAGGGCCCCTGGGATAAAAAGATAATTGAACCAGATCAATCCTGACTCCTGCCCATTTACAGCCATTTGGGGAGGCAGGACATAGCAATCCAAAATGCAGCAGGGGGCCCATAAATCTAGAGGGGATATAGTCAATATGAGTCTGTGTGGTTCAGAATTCAAGCTCATCTTAAAACTTCTTTTCTTAGATGCATTTAACCAGATGCCAGCATCCTCAAGTATGTATTGCTGCTACCTTAAATCAGTTTATTCGAGTTCTCCTTTGTAGTCTCTTTTATCCACTGTATAAACTGTATAAGCACAAATTTAGGGCAATATTGATCATTTATCTTATGAGAGGCTTTTAAAAATGAGTCTGAAGGCCAAGCTGAGTATACGAACTTTAGGATATCGATAACATGGTCAACTCTGTAGTTACAATATTGAATTATTCATTTGCTTAGACTATAAATTTAAAAATACATATGTAACACGAGACGATTTTAGAGATGTTGCTTTTTTCTAGGCTCGTATTTTTCTAGAGGACAACACTTTCACTTCTGCCTTAGTTACTGAAGACATCACCCTTCTAAATCCTTGTATGATGCTGTCAGTGGTCAGGTCCAACATACCCATTTGCTTCACATTGAAAAACTTATTTAAAAAAATGTCTTTTCAGTGTGTTGTTGAGATCTGTACCGTGTAATCACTCAGTGTGTTGCTTTTCAGGTAATCTTGAAAATATTTGTTTACCAAAACAACCCACTGATTTCGTTACATTTATTGTTCTGCTTTTAAAAAAATCAGCTTTGTCAGTTGAGCACTCTTGCACATCCCATGACTTTGGTCATGTCAGGCTATAGTGGCAGAGACCGTAATGCTCACCAGATACAGCATTTCTTTTCCTATATTTCCCAGCCTTCTTGCAATGAGATGAGAATCAGAGAGGGAGTCCTAGCAAGGGCAACATGAAGGGCGGTGATTGTGTCTCTTTCTGGCATATGGTAGTGGAAAATCCATGGGCGAGCTTCTAGTACCATTGTTGGCAAGCCACACATTCCATATGGTGCCCTTACAAGATAGTGGAGGCTCTGTTGTCCTGGATTCCTGAGTGATCATGTGGAACTGAGGTTTGCCAACTCACAAGGTCCATGAAGCGTGAGCAAGAAATAAACAAGTTGTGTTAAGTCACGGAGTCTTTGAGGCTAACTTGTTACCACAGCATGCCCTTGCCTACTCTTACTACCTATATGTCTTCTCGAAACAAATAAGGTAAAACAACAGCTGGGGAACGTGGCTGGCTCAGTCAGTACAGTGTGAAACTCTTGATCTCAGTTGGGGTCATGATTTGGAGCCCCATTTGGGTGTAGAGGTTACTTAAAAATAAAATCTTAAAACAATCCAAACAACAACAGAGAGAGTGCTCTATTGTGAGATGTATTGTCTAGACTTGAATAAAAATTCACTCCCAATGTAGTAAGAAAATAGTTTGAGAATAGGGGCCCCTGGGTGGCTCAGTCAGTTAAGTATCTGCCTTTGGCTCAGGTCATGATCTCAGGGTCCTGGGATCAAGTCCCACATTGGGCTCCCTGCTCAACGGGGAGCCTGCTTCTCCCTCTTCCTCTCCCTCTCCCCCTGCGCCCTGATCGTGCTCTCTCTTGCTATCTCTCTCTCTCTCAAATAAATAAATAAAATCTAAAAAAAAAGAGTTAAGCTCTTCTGCACTAACCATGAAAATGATGTCATGCCACGGTGTATTTCTTAAAAAAAAAAAGAAAAAAAGAAAATAGTTTGAGAATATATTTCACCTTATAGCTGAGGCATATGGTATGTCTTTTGCTGAAACAGGTTGACTGTATTTTTTTTTTTTAAGATTTATTTATTTATTTTAGAGAGAGAGACAGAGGTAGAGGGAGAGAGAGAGAGAATCTCAAGTAGACTCCCCACTGAGCACAGAACCCGATGCGGGGCTTGATCTCACCACCCTGAGATCATGACCTGAGCTGAAACCAAGAGTCAGACGCTTAACCGACTGTGCAACCCAGGAGCCCCTGGTTAACTGTTTCTTTAAGGTCATGTCTTTAAAGAGCTGCATCTTTTAGATTTGTAAATCATTATTCATCACCCACTAATAAATTATGTCCACGCCGATACCATTTCCAGCAAGCCCACTATTTTCCATGTGGCGAATAACATCAACAGCTGGTCACCGTATTGTCATTTAGAGCAGATTTAGTACAGGACTCTGGAAAATAGTGGTCTTTATATTGCTGGCAAAGGGACCCACAGTTTTCTCAGAAGGTCTGTGTAAACATTTACTCAGATTCATACCCAGGCTCGGAATTTGATTGTTAAATGCCAGAATTGTGGGTAAAATGGACCCAGAGGCACTTCTATTTGTACCAACGACATTGTAGTATCAGATAATGGTCCCCATCCATGATAGCAGAATCCTATTTCTCCACAAAGTGTTTACCAATAATTTCCTCAAAGATGCTGCACGTATGTCCACACCTCAGTTTGTCACCTGTGGGCACCATGCCCACTCTTGGGCTCTTACTTTAGCTTTCCCTGGCCCACAAAGGTGCTAGAAGAAGGAAGAACTCCTGCCATTGCCCATCAAGAGGACAGCCCTGTCTGTGCTTGTGGATTGTCTTCAGAGTCTCCCGAATCCATAAAGTTGGGTGTTTTCAGGGATGTGAAGGCCTCACCAGCTCTGAGGTGCACTGTGTCATGTGGGCCCAAAGCAACTCTTCTTGTCTTGAAAATCTCACAGAAAAATCTCTAAGCAATATTCTACCTGATAATTCTCAGTCTCCTAGTAAGAGGGGGTCAAACCGAGGAAGCTGGAAGAGAAGTAGACAACACCCTTCTTCACCCTTTGCAACTTTTTCTGGTGTAATATCCCAATGGAAGACATTTTCCTTGTTCAGTTTTAATACCAACCCTGACACGCCTTTCACTGGATGTTGTTTGTGTGTGTGTGTGTGCGTGCGTGTGTGTGTGTGCATGTGTGTGCGTGTGCGTGTGTGCATGTGTCTGAAAGGTGGAAATATCTGTAGCAGCAGAAGCAGCTATGCCCTCTTCACGCTGAAACCGACCCTGAACATGGTTTTACTCTTTTGTGCCAATGACTTGCTTTTGATTCTACAGAATGTTGTAATCCTATCAGAGAGACTGAGGACACTTGAAAAAGATGACTCTGGGTCTTTCAAAGGAATCCAAACATCGGGTTTGTAGGAATCTGAACAAGAAAGATTTACTTAATGGAAAATCTCTAGTTGAAAGGTTAAACAAGTGTCCATCCACAGATGAATGGATAAACAAAACGTAGTATATTTATACAACAGGATATTATTTGGCCTGAAGACAGAATGAGAGCTGACACCTGTTACCACATGGATAAACCTTGCAAACATTATGCTCCATGACGGAAGCCAGACACGGAAGGACCAACACTGTATGATCCCACTTATACGAGGTACTTAAAGCAGACAAATTCATAGAGACAGAAGGTAGAATGGAAGTCACCAGGGGCTAAGAGGTAGGGGAAATGGGAAGTTTTTGTTTAATGGGTTGAGTTTCTGTTTGGGATGATGAAAAAGTGCTGGGGATGGACGGTGGTGATGGTCACACAGCATTGCGAATGTACTTCATGCTACTGAACTATACCCTTAAAAATAGTTAAAATGGGAAATTTTATGTCACGTATGTTTAATCACACACATTAAATCTCCAAAGGTTCTAAGAGTGTGTGTCATTCTCACGGAGGGGACACAGGGGTCTGAACGATTTTGCCTTCACTAGATTGTCAACTGCTTGAGGACAGGAGTGTTAAGCTGTCATTGTCAATGCCACTGTATCTACCAGAGTGTCTTCAACTCAATGAATCCTGGCTGAATTGAATTAGATGGTGGCCTACAGGACTTTTCAATTTAATTTGTCCTTGGAGGAGAGAAGTGAGTAGATTTCCTGACCAAATACAGGGAAATGCCTTTAAAGGCTTGTTTTTCTGGAACAGTTTGTATAGGCTGGCCAGTGTTTGATTGTGGGTTCGGTGTCCAGAAACTTGGATGGGAGCCAGGCAGAGTGATGAGAGAGAAGCCGTAGGTTGAGGAGGGAGCAGTCAGAATTCAATCTGATGTTGGGCCCCGGCAAAGAGGATGTTCAAAGGTTAATAGCACAAAAATATTGGCTTTGAGAAAGAATATTCTTTGAAAGAATCCAAAAGGACACAGGAACAAACTTGATTGGAATTGATTGTACAGAATCTCTACTGTGTAAAAGAAGAAGGCAAGTGGAAAGCACTTATGATGGATAATATTCCTCTTTCACTTCAGGAAAATACAAGTGACAAAAGTAGCTGATGTTTATAGCAGCTGAACTTTTCCAAAAAGTTGTTCAAAAAGACTGTTCAGGGTGCCTAGGGGGCTCAGGTAGTTAAGCGTCTGACTCTTGATTTTGGTTCAGGTCTTGATCTCAGGGTGGTGAGATCGAGCTCCATGTTGGGCTTTGCTCTCAACAGGGAGTCTGCTTGAGATTCTCTCTCTTCCTCTGCCCCCCCCCCCCATTTGATATAAAATCTTTTTTAAATAAAAGATTCTTCTTGGATTCTTCCCTTGGACACAAATGATATCTCTCCATGCAAAAATAAAATAAAAAGGTTTTCTGGTAGGTTATACTCTTACGGGTCCACAATGTAGCATCTAGATTTCGCGGTGACGATTGAAACTTTATTTTGTAACTGAAATTTAATCAAATAATTTTCCCTTCAGATCATTCCTTACAAGTCGTACATGAATACATTCTCATGGTATTAAAAAATTCAGACAATGGTGAAGTACACAGAGTTGACAGGAAAAGCATAGCCCCTTCCAGTTCTCCCACGTCTTTTAACAATAAGATACAGAGTGTGTTCTTCCAGATGTTTCCCTTAGATTTGCACACATGTGTGAATATATACTGAGCTTTTATTTATTTATTTATTAAAAATTTTTTTTTTTTTTTTTTTTTTGAGAGAGAGAATGTGTGCATGTTGGGGGGCGGGCAGAGAGAGAGGGAGAGAGAGAATCTTAAGCAGCCTCCATGCCCAGCTGGAGCCCAGAGCGGGTCTCCATCTCACAACCCTGAGATCATGATCTGAGCCAAAATCAAGAGTCAGATGCTTAACTGTCTGGGTCACCCAGGTTGCCCCCTGAGCTCTTATTTTCATTAATTTTATACATATATGGGATCAAACTCTCTGTCTAAAAAATCTGGTTTCATTGCAGGTTTTGAAAGCAGTGGAATGACTGCAATGAAGGAGAATAACAGAGACCTTATGTAATCTACACACCTGAAAACCAGTGTTTGTATAATGAGGAATTGCCTGAATTACTTAAGATATTTAAAGGAGCAAAACTCTACAAGGTGATTTTCAAGCTATTCATGTGAAAGGTGTGAAAGTTTGTGGGACCAGAAACTAATAGGACAAATCCCACACAACACACACAAAAAGTCTCCCGACCATGAAGTCATGAAGTCACATCTTTTGGCTTACATATAAAAAGTGCAGGCAACTTACTTGTTTTCCTTTGACTGGTTGATACCTTAAGAAATTAACACCTTTTCTATATGTGTTAAATTTTTGCATTTTCCTTCATCCTCTGTTAAAGTGAGGAATCACAGCTAGTTGAATTAATTATCCAAATTAGAATATGCATAATATTAAAGCCAGATATTTTAGAGATCTAAAGCCTGGAGAAAATTAGATAAGCTACAGATTTCTCATGGAAGTCATAACCTCAATTTAGAGACTGGTTGTATCTATGGTAAAGAAGAGAGAAGGGGCGTTACCTTCCAAATTAGTGTCCAGTTATTGTTGTTACAGATGAAAAAATACCTTGCTAGTTTTATAGCTATTTGGGTTTCACTTGGAAAGATCAGGTGCTTTAGGTTGTTGCTTCTTCTGTTGGCACAAGGCAGTCTCTCTCTTTGATCATCTGATCTGTAGACTGATGTACAGAGGTTGCAAGTTGTACCGTCTCTGGTGGGGTGTTTTCCTCCACCTCAAACCATGGAGAAGCTCTCCAGCTTCTATGCCTCTCCACATGTCAGTCTTCCCCAGAGTTCAAAAGGGCTTTCTGGGGGTGGGGTGGGATGGAGACTCAGTGGATTTGGGGCCTCAACTCCCACTTGGAACCAAGTCAGCTACATTTTAGGATAAGAATCTTTCTTTCTTTTTTTAAAAAATATTTTATTTATTTATTTGACAGAGAGAGACACAGCGAGAGAGGGAACAAAACAGGGGGAGTGGGAGAGGGAGAAGCAGACTTCCCGCCGAGCAGGGAGCCCGATGCGGGGCTCGATCCCAGGACCCTGAGATCATGACCTGAGCTGAAGGCAGACGCTTAACGACTGAGCCACCCAGGTGCCCCCCAAAAGATCTTATTTTTAAGTAATCTCTACACCCAACATGGGGCTCGAACTCACAACCTCGAGATCGAGAGTTGCATGCTCTATTGACTGAGCCAGCCAGACTCCCCTAATTTTTAGTTGCTTTATAGACCTTATAAACTAGCATTTACTAAATGCCTCCTTTATGTAAAACATTCAGCGTTTATTTCCAGCTTTTTTTGACCAGGGAGAAATGCATACTTTATGCCCTTTGCTTTAGACTTGAGCAGAACCATGTAAGCAAAGATACTTGGATGTTGTAGGGACTGGGTGTTTTATGGCTTTTTTTTTTTTTTTTTTTGTCCTTTGGCCAAACTACCTGTCATCAAGAGGATTGATTTTTGATGAGCTGGTGTAAAGTAATCGCAGTTTAGGAGGCCAGACTGAGAAGCAGATCAAGCAAACAAATACGTCTGTTAATGATCTGTGCATATGGAGTTTTACGGTTTCTAAAATGTACCTACTGGCTTTAATTTATGTGAGCTACAGTTTAAGGAATGACAGCACAACCAACTTGGATGGCAAGAGATGGAGATGGTATTAAACCAAGTAGATTCTGAAATGTCTGAAAATGCAAATGACTATGGCATTTGTTAATGAGGTTGCTATTTTTAAAGACACCCACTAATACAGCCAATCTGTTTCATAGCACAAGGTGACTTTTATGTTATTGCTCCTTCTCTATTTATTTTCTCCTTTTTCTCACCTTCCACTTAAATGTTTCTTTTCCGCTCTCTTTTTCTTCCGGTAGGATCCACTCAGCTACTGCAATTGGGTTGGGAAGCACAGAATAGGAAATGTACCTGGTTTGCCTACACCGGTCATTTGTCAAGAGGGTTCTGGGATCTTCCTTTCGATTCCTGGAGGTCAGCAATGGCTGCCTTCATATTTGGAAAGATTCAGGTGAACTTGAACACTGTACTGGAATTTAGGAGGTGTAGGTGTGTGAGAGCCACAAACTCTTTAACAGTTTGGGTGAACTAAAACGGTGATTTGATCTTTCTTGGCTGCAGTCTTCTTAGTCTATAAAGTGGGGGGCTTGGAGAAGAGAAAATCAACACTGACCCTGTTGAGGTCAGTTCACCATAGCTATCAAAATTATAAATGCAGGGTGCCTGGGTGGCTCAGTTGGTTAAGCGACTGCCTTTGGCTCAGGTCATGATCCTGGAGTCCCGGGATCGAGTCCCACATTGGGCTCCCTGCTTAGCAGGCAGTCTGCTTCTCCCTCTGACCCCCCCCTTGTGCTCTCTCTCTCTTTCATTCTCTCTCTCATATAAATAAATAAAATCTTTAAAAAAAATTACAAATGCAGATACCTCTCAATCAATCGCACATCTGAGAGTTCATCTTTCAGATTGTGAAATGACAGACATCAAAAGGTATTCATTGCTGCATTGTTTGTATTATCAGAAGCCTGGGAGCAACACGATAGAGATTGTTAAATACGTTTTCGTACATCTGTACTATAGAATCTCATATAGCTGTATGAAAGAGAGAAGAAACTCCAATGCTGACATGCATGTCTGGGATACATTGTTAAATGAGAAAATCAAGATTCAGAAGAATATGTATAATGTACAGTCTTTTGTTTAATAGAAGGGAGGAGAAACAAGAATATATGTTAATGCTTGATCTTACTTGCACGGAGAAAATTTGGAAGGAGGCACGAGAAGCTAATTGAGAACCAAAACCATCTACTCCCTTACTGAGCCTGATCATGGAGAGTGGAAACCACACCCTACTGTCTCAACTGACACCACTTTGTTTTTCCACTCTCTCTAGTACCATATTTTTTCCTCTTGGGCAGTTGTCATGCCCAAGCCAATGGCTTGAATGCTTGTTACAGGAGCTTCTCAGAAGACCCATCCAGTCTTCACTGGAAAACATCAACAATTTGTGCATTAGGATTCTGAATCCCTTAGTCTCAAAATCCTCACTTTGATGGCTTCATTAATCCTGGGCTGTTATGTTGTGATTCTTACCCAGTCTCAGTCAAGTCCGAACATTGAAAGACAAGCCTTAAGCCAAACTTCCATTTCTCAATAAATTTTGACTTTACCTTACCCTCTCTGAGACACAACAAAGCTTTGGGATGTCGTGTGCTCTTGCTTCCTGCAGTAAGCAACAAACTCAAGCTTCATCTAATCAACAAACTGTGTTGGTGATCTTGGCGGAACCAGCTTTTGTTAGATTAAAAGGTAGTTGCCTGATGGGGTGGGTATATATGTGTAAAGGAACTGTCAGATGATGCAAAGTGGGGGCAAGACCCTTCACTGAGTATTTTTACATTGTTCAATAATGTGAATGCATTATCTGTTAAAAATGAAATACAATAAAAGTAAATCTTATTTTGAATAAATAAAAATACAAAATAAAATCAGGGGTTAATTATTAAATCACTAAATTTCCTTCCAATGCCATGATTCCATTACAATTTCATATTGTCCACTAAGAAAGTAATTTCCAAAATTGCAATATGGAAGACAGCTGCTCAGTTTCTGTCCTGTTGTAATGGGATAGCTTTCAAATCCCCAGTTTATGGATTCACCCATGTTTCTAACACTGATTTCAATTAACATTTGTCAGAGCTAAAAATACAAATTTTATTTAGAGCCCAGGACTATTTTGACAGAATGATTTTCAACATTGTGACTTTTTAGCACAGGAGACTTTGGTTTTAATTGGAAAACCAATTACTTTAACAACTATTCTGCTCCTGCCCTTTAACATAATTTATATAAAAAAAGGCCTATATTTTTGGAAGGTTATAATGATTATTATGATTAGGGATGATTAGTGACTGACAGGAAATCCAGGTGTCCCAGGGAGCATTGCATCTAACTTCAGAGGACTCTGAAGGTACTCTCAGAGCCTTGGGAGTCTGGAATTTACAGGTCTGTTGCTGAAGTTGAGGAGTTGGAAGTAACAGGAAGGAAGGGAGGAAGGAAAGGAGGGAGGGAAGAGAGGAAGGAAGGGAGGGAAGAAGTGGTGAAGGAGGGAGGGAGGAAGGAAATTGGCCAAAAAGGGAAAAGAGAGAGAAATTTGTAAAAGCAGTGAGAATGAGTAGCAAAACTGACTTTGGTACTTTTTGTTAGGACCATAGTTTGTTTTGCCTTTTTTTTTTTTTAAATAAGGTATGGAGGGGAGGAGCTAGATTAAAAGAAGAACAAGAAAAGAAGTGATACATTGTGAGGATATGCTATGGTTAAGTATTAAGGAAAAGTAAGCTGTGTAAATCCTTTTTTATAATCTTATCAGCTAAAAGATAGATTATAAATTATAATCTATATCTCTGCTATAAATTAGACAGAGGTAACTGAAAACGAACCCTGATCACTTAGGTTTTATTCCTCAGGATCCACATTCTTTAGGTACCTTCTTTTTACCTTATTAAATCTGAGGGTAGAGAGAAAGAAATGATTAATTTTCAAAGTATTGTAACATAGATCTTGCATTTGCATAATAATATGTTTTGTTTGAATGGCATTTACAATTTGCCAGGGGCTCTCAAATCCATTCTTATTCCTGATATTATTCACTGTTGTCTGTGTATGGCAGTGGAACAAAGAATATATTCTTTCTTTCTCTCAATGGTGTTTTTTTTTCCTTTCATCCAATTAATAAATTTAACATTTACTCTCATCTTTCAGGCAGAAATACTTATCCTACTTCTTATCACTCAACACAAAACCCAATTACACATTCCAGAGAATTTTTTGCAACCCGTGCCCTCTGTTAAGCACAACCTCAGTTGGCCCTGTCAGTTCAATGCTTTGCTTATGAACCGCTCTCTTCACTCATGATCATTTTATTTTTTTTCTCTGTAAATTGACAAAGGCTGACATTTGCATATTGGCATATGGGATTGAAGTTTCTAAAACTCGGAGATTCAGTTTTCCTTTGTACCGAAGCAGTTGGATTGAAATTCTCTTTATCCTGCCATTGATTCTGATGTAAATTTGGATCCCCAGGGGCCCCAGGTGTAGACAAAAGAACACCCAGCTGCTAGTTGGGTCTGTGTTGCCTAGAACACAGGGAGGCAGCCTGGAAGGGCATCTGCGTGAAGACTGAGGATGACTTCTGGGAGAGAACTCATCCAAAGGGTGAATTCGAATACTGCCTGCAGTCTGTCCATCGGTTCTGTTTCCTCCCCAGCCCTGTGGATACTTATCTGCCTCTTTGATGATAGGAGAGAGGTTGGTAAAAGCAAGAAATAACTGTGGTAGGGATCACCATGGAGCTCTGTACCTTGGTGCACCTGTGGGCAGGGGTGGAAGGGTCTTATAGACACCATGGGTTTTGCATGATTAAGTGGCACTGCCTGGTGGCCACGGTGATGGCGACTAAAAGCTGACAAAGTGTTTACGGGGTAGTTAAGAAGACCGAATCTTGAGCCTCATGATAAGCCTCCTGGCATTGACAATTGAAAGCTTCGATAAAACACTAGTTAAGAAATGTTTATTGTCATGAAAAGACAATTCTTTAGATGACATCCATTTCTTAGTGTGGGATCTAGGTTGGGCTGATTTACATGGGTCCGAAAATTGGAAGGATTTCTACGTAGGAATCTCAGTAATTACTAACTGGATTTGGCAAGGAGCTAGCCTAATTAATGCTAGCTTTCGTGCCAAATTTTTAACTGTTTATCAGTCATTCCCAACAAAGAGCTGGAGCTCATTCTCAGTGATTCTGGTGAAAGTAGCAGTGAAATCCGAGGTAGTTTCAGAAGAATAATATAGTTCCTGAAGGGAACATTTACAGGTAAATTGAATTCGCCAGACCTTGAGCAGACTCTACCCACAACACACAGGGGGTATGGAACTTCAGTGAGGCTCAGGAAGGTTCTTTAACAAGAGACACTGGTTAATTTTAGGAGGTATATACTGCAAAACCTATTAAAATGACTTCCAATTTTTTTAAAAGATTTATTTATTTACGTGATCTCTACACCTAACATGGGGCTTGAATTCACGACCCCAAGATCAAAAGTTGCACGCTCTACTGACTGAGGCAGGCAGGAGCCCCAAAATGACTTCTAAATTTTTTTTTAAAGTAGACTCCACGCTGGGCGCAATGCAGGGCTTGAACTCACGATCTTAAGATCAAGACCCGAGCTGAGATCAAGAGTCGGATGCTCAACTAACTGAGCCACCCAGTGGCCCCTGACTCTTAAACTCAAAGAACATAGGATCTCTCTCACAGACCTTTCGGGCGTCACAACTGAAGTTCACAGCTATTAAAAAAAAAAAAGGCATCTTTTATATCTATGGGAAAAAGTATTCAGTGTTCCAAATATTTGATGAACTAATGAATGACTACTGATCCCTGAAAGTCTCTTCCAACTTTGTGAGAAGTGAAATTGTAGTAAGAAGAGTGTCTTTGCTGGCCTTCTTTGTGTTTATAAAGTCTCTTATCTAGAATCAAGGTTTTGTGTTGGCTGATTTGGGTATTTCTGTGCTGGAAACTAGGATGTGGACCAGATGACAGTGAGAATTTATTCCAGTCCTAGAACTCTAGTATTTTCCTCATAAAGTCCAATTTCTGTGCATTCCTGATCACCATGGTCCAGAGACTCCTTCCTCTCTGGTAGGGGGAGGGATTTCAAATTTTGGTCAATTTTTCGTTCTTTTATTCATGTTCTACTATGGCTGGGAAAAAAATAAATCTACTCTAACTTTATGTATTTCTTATGAAGTGATAGAAGTTTGGGAGTTTTTTTGGTCAAAAGTACAAAATAAAAAAATATAAGTTGGCCAAAGATTGATTTACTTATGAAATCTTAGTCTTTCTACTCTTGAGGCACCCCTTTTTCCTCTCATTTGCTTATTTGTTCCCTCAACAAATATTTTTTAAAAAGATTTTATTTATTTATTTATTTGAGAGAGAGAAAAGCAAATTCTGCACTGAGCGTGGGGCTGGATGCAGGGTGTGATCTCAAGACCCTGAGATCATGGCCTGAGCTGAAATCAAGTTGGACGCTTAACTTACTGAGCCACCAGGAGCCTCTGTTCCTTCAACAAATATTAATAGAATATTAATTGAATATCTGCTATGTGCTAGGAACTATGGTGTGTGTGTGTAATGGGGGGAGTGTTTATGGCTGGAAACAATGGAGACATGGTCTCTCCTGGAGCTACCTGCCTTCTCTGCCATTTACTAGTCATGGGATCTCAGACAAGGTGCCTCATGTCATTTGCCTCCGTTTCATCTAGTGTAGAACAGATGAAAAAAGGCCCAGTTCATAGAGCTGGTGATTGTATTATATGAGATAAAATATGTAGAGTACTTAGCAACGTGTCTACCACAGAGAAAAATGAGTGCAGATAGGTGTATTATCCTTTTTTGACTCTTGAACCAAAACAATCTGGAAGACAATAACATTATGAGTAAATCTAAAGACAAATCATTCTGGAAATATGACTATGGCCACCCCATTCTCCAGCCTTCGTCCTGCAGAAGATTGCCCCTTTGCGTTTGCTGTAAAATCATTATAGTTAGGATGAGGGAAATGAGGAATGACCTTAAGTCTTCTGTTCTACTTTATTTCTTTGGGGGCCTGTCACCCTCCTCCCTTGCAGGGCTAAGGAATGGAGTCGGGCTCACCTAACAGAAAGCCGAGCTGTCCTGGGATAGCCAGCGAACTGAGCTGACTCATCCATGTCTGTGGCGGCCATGTTCCTTTCCAGAGCCACCTGGTAGATCAAGTCCACTCTGCGCCATGGCATTGGGGTTGAGAAGTTCTTCCCTCTTGCTGTACCACAGGGGTAGAATGTGGCGGAATTCAGAACACAGCCTGGGGGGACACTCAGACTCTTGCCAGAGCATCTGAGGTATAGAATACGCACCTGACAATCCCCCCTGGCTTATCTCCACCTCCCTGTTGTATACCCCAATAATCATGGGATATAAAGGAAACAAAGAATCTTGAAATCAAGGAACTGGAAATCTGCTTGGAAGTCAGGAGAGATAATACATATACCACGAAAAGTGAAATAAACAGGCAAATAACAACACTAGATAACAACACTGTTTATTTACCAAGTATCGTTCGCTGGCACTGGGTTAGGGATTAAGATGCTGGTCTTAAGGAGTTTATAGTCTAGAGAGGAAGACAGGAACAAAGCAGCAATCAAAATGGAAAGGTCAAGTCTTCTGGTAGCAATTATGCAGGTGTTTTGCTGCTGACAATATCTGAAGGGTCACAGGGGAGGACAGAGAAAGAGGTAAATCTGAATGAGAAATAATTGCCATTATTTCTCTCTCTCTCCAGCAGGGAGAGAGATTGCAGGAAGCCATGATCTACTGGGGGAGGCTTGAGATGGGCCTTAAGGATAAACTTGTCAGACAGACAAAAGAGGGACACCTCCGCTGGTCCCTTCAGCCTGGTGGGGGAGGCAGGGCTGGAGGAGGTCATATGGTTTCCAGAGGAAGCCTGAGACGGACCTTGAGGGGGCTGTTGGCTTCGAAGCCCAGAGTTGGGAGTGTCAGCACTGATCTCACTGCTCTGATGATTTGTATTAATCACTTGGTTTCTCTGGGCTTCTCTTCCTTCTGCGTAAAATGAGGGGGTGGGGCTGGATAATCTGCAAATGTCTTCTGTGTGCGCATCTTTGCCTAGTTTCCTCACTGGGAACACATGGTTAATTCAAATGACAAGACTCTGAATGAAGGCTCATCAAGATTCGGAACATAGGATTTCTTTTCATGCCAGAGCAGGCAATGTGGGAGAATATGCGATATCCTAGGTATTTCTTTGCACTAGGAAATTTCTTTCTAATCTCTTGCAAATGTTTCATTGCTTGTATATTCCAGAAAGGACCTTTCTACCCCCCACCCCCACCCACGGGCTCTTTGTTGTTTTTATGCCCTAGGGAGCCAGTCCTCAATTATGCTTCACAGACTTGGAGAAAAGACGGACTGGCAGTTTGGTGGAGTTTTCTCAATCTGGTCTACACTGGGGCAGAAACACTGTTCTTCAGACTTCTCTGACTCGGACTTTTTTTCAGTTTTGCAAAAGCCATATGCCATACACCAGAGACCACTATGGGCTGGGGACTGGCTTGGCCTCTGGCACAAAAATATACGGTGCTTGCCGTGATGGACCGGACATCAGAACTTCTGTACAAGAATGAATTCTGTTCTTTTCTCAGAGCACTTTCCTTCGGTAGCCTAAAACGCAGTGTTTACACAGAGTCAAATAAAGTGACGATCTGTTCATTATACAGGCGTGTCTTGGAGGTACTGCAGGTTAAATTCCGGAACTCCACAATAAAGCAAATAAAGCAAGTATCACAGTAA
This sequence comes from Halichoerus grypus, assembly GCF_964656455.1. Lineage (NCBI taxonomy): Eukaryota > Metazoa > Chordata > Mammalia > Carnivora > Phocidae > Halichoerus > Halichoerus grypus. The sequence goes on along the minus strand of NC_135713.1, from coordinate 142,383,474 downwards.
AGGGAGTCACTTGAGTTCCTTGGCTTCCCAGCGCATATAAAAGTTGCGTTTATACTCAGCTGTCATCCGTTAAGCGTGCAGTGGCATTGTGTATTAAAACATGATGTACACACCTTAATTTAAAGATGCTTTGTTGCTAAAAGATGTTAGCCATGCTCTGAGGTTGCAGCGAGTCATAATCGCTGATCACGGATCACCATAACGAATGTCGTAACAATGAAAAGTTTGAAATACCGCAAGAATGACCAAAAGGAGACACAAAGACATTAAGTGGGGAAAATGCGGTTAGAAAAACGGTGCGGATAGGCTTCGTGGGGGCAGGGTTTGTGGCAATTTGTAAAGAACGCAGTATCTGCGAAGCGCGCTACAACGAGGTGTGTCCATAGGACTCTGTTGATCTTTGTAGATCATCGAAAGGCTGCAAACCCTTTAAAAGGCCGAAAATCTTCCTTGTAGTTTGATTACTGGAATTTCCAGATGGGTTGCTTGCATTTGGTTAGGGTCAATGGGTAACGAATGAAACTCACCTGGTTTGGTGTGATAGTTACAAAGCGAGCCACGTGACCTCCTGTGGTCCGCAGCGGGGTAAAGGTTTCTTGTCTTCACGCACCCAGGTTTTCTTTCATGTTCTTTCCTGCAGTTCTGCAAGTTTGAGAACGGTGGTGCTGCTGCCCTATTCTTGTTTCCCTGTTCACTGTAACAGCTCCGGGCTCTCCCCTCCCTGGGTCATCAACATTTGCCGCGAGGTAAAGGAAGAAGAGAGCGCCATTCAACACCATGCCTCCAGCCAAGGACTTCTAAAGGTCAGGGGAGGACCTGCCCGGTGTCTTCCTGGCTCCCGTGCCAGGCCTCCCGCAAGATTACCAGGTGCACGGGCTGGGTTGGTGTCACTTTTACAGGCAGGCATCAGATCCTGGCAACCGATGGATAGTCTGATCTGTGGAGGCAAACCCGGGACTTATGTCATTCATTCCAGAAAGCTCTCCAACATTCCCCAAAGCACAAATCAGGTCAGGGAAAACATGAATTAACTCTTGAAGGAAAGCACAAGGAGAGTAGAGCCTTACAAATGGGTGGAGTGGTTAGATTGCTCTAATCCCAAAGGCTAGGAGCAGAGAGGCGTATAGGTATTTTGTGCAGAAGCATTCCAAAGGCAGATGAGAGATGCACACACCTGCCTCCGGGGGCGGGGGGGGGGGGCTCAATGCGCCTTGGGTGGCCCCAGTCAGTGAACAATTACTGTTTCTCCCCGTTCTGAGGGCTCACCGTGGGGGCTGTTGGGTGCACAGGGTTCTTAGTGAGGCTGGCTCTCTCTCCTCTTTCCTCCTGGGGCCAGAGGAGGAGAAGTCCTTCCTGCATCCAGTGCTCAGACTGTCACTTTGGCTCTGGTTCAGAGAAACCTGGCCATCAGCAGGACAGGGTGGCTGTGGCAGGAGCCCATCCATCAACCCCAGGGACCCTGCTTCTGTGCAGATCCTCTCTCCGTGATCTTGGGAGGGTCTCCGCTTTGGCTAGCTCCCACCTCCCGTAAGGGTGGCTACCAGATGCCCATCCTTAGGTGTGTGTGTCTCTGAATTCAGGCAGTCAGTGCTGTTGCAGTGCGAAACGATGCTATGCGTTTCTGACAGCTTTGAAGGCAGACCCCTCCTGCTAGTTGTGAATCACAGGCCCCCTTCTCTGCCCAGCACTCTAGAGCAATAAAAAAGAAAAATACAAAAGTGCAGGCTGGGAAGCAGCGTGCGTGGGCAGGATCGCCTGGGGAGTGTTTCCAGGGAGCTCTGGCAGGAGGCATCTTGCTCATGAAGGATTTCCCCGGCCCGGCGCCTGGGCAGGATAACAGATGGGCTTCTCTCTGCCGCAGAAGGGAAAACACCTTTTGTCTTCGCCAGTGCCCTTCACCGCGGGCCAGCAGCTAGCGGGCACCCCTTCTGTTCCTGGATGCAGTCTCTGTCAGGAGGCATCCGATTTTTTTCCCCCTCTGTGAGAAGAGAAATCGTTTTCTCACAATATTCTGCTCCCGAAAGCTGTCAGCCGTGAAGAGTGCCCTGTCCTTGCTCAGAGGGGCAGGTTTTGGAATGATCAGGGAGAAGCCAAAGGCATTTTCATTTTTAGAGATTGTCAGAAAATATTCATAGGCTTTCTGTTTATGACATATGGCTCCTCGCCCCCGTTCCCCTACCCAGGGGGCTGACCTCATTTTTTTTTTTTTAAATCTTCAGGCTGGTAGCATATGTGAAGACCAGCGACCGGAGGATTTAGGATTACAATTGGAAAAGGTCTCCCTCGTTAGAACCAGACTCTGGGCTCTTGGTCCTTTGATGCTCCTCAGTAGACTCTAATGAGGGATTCATGAGCTGAACCTGGTTGTTTTCAAGTGCAGAATTTGGGCTTATACAAGTGTTATATATTCACAAGATTTTTAACTGCTCTCTCTTTGAGCTAGGATCCTTTTATACTTCTCTGCTTTTCTTCCTCCTTTTTTTCTTTCTCCATCTCCTGTCCCTTCTCGTCCTTTTGGATATTTTCAATCCATCCCACAGGTTTTAAACCCAACAAATGACCCACTTTGTTGTTGTTGTTGTTGTTGATGTTGTTTCTGAGATAGATATTTTGGAGGATCTGGCCAAAAAAATGCTAGGCTGCATGCTCCAACTACCTGATTATGATCTATGTGGAAATAATCCACGTGGAAATCTATGTGGGTCTTCTAATCTAGGAAAGCAGTTTGGTCCTGAAACGGGTTGATAAAAACAGCTTCCCAGTGTAACATTTGTTACCAGTGACTTGATCTGCCTGTGCTTTTGTCAATATCGGGTAAGCTGCTACATTGTCTGCCCTCTCCCGTCCCGAATTCTTCTTGGTGGCACGGATGTTCTCACTCATTTTCATACCCTCTATGGTGACTGGTAGACAGATTGGGATTTTAGCTAATTTAATTTAATTCATATAAAAAGTGTGATGTGTCAGAGAGCTGGGGAAGTGAATCATGCGCAATTGGAAAGGGCAAAACCATTTCATTTATGGCTTTCTAGCTACTAAACTATTGATTGGAAAGATTAATCTCTCCAGCAAAACTAGATGGAGAAGTGGATCCAGGGAATCACTCCAGGGTTCTGTTCTTTCCAAAACGTTGCCAGGCATATTTGGAGAAATTTGGAAAACTCTCGGAAACCTACTAGCTCCTGAAAGGAAAGGTCCAGAGGAAATGTTTCAAACGCTGAAGAATGTTTTCTTAACTCTCATAATGCCTGAAGAGGAAAAATGTGTTTACTACAAAAATGTTTTCTGGTGATAACAAGAAAGCAGTAAGGTTAGTTTTTTGAGAGGAACAGAAATTAGAATTAGTTTTTGTGAAACTGTCATGTGTATGGAGTCTTTGGTGAAACAGGGGACTCTTTTCCCCCCAACTTATACAGTACACAAGATATTGAAGACTATCATAGATAAGATATATGAAGAGAGGGACAAACAGTGATTGATTAACTGTCATAATTTAATGATTAAAATTTGTATTTTACTTAGCAGCCGATTCCTTTCTAGAAGGGACAGTGTTTGGTTGATGTGTAAGCCGATGAATGGCTGGAGCTAGTATGTGAGGCATGCAAAAGCATGTTTGTGACTCACAGCTTCTTATCAGTTCCTTTCTGAGGATGGTAGATTTAGGTAACGGCAGAGCTCTTGGTTGGCTGACTGAAGTTTGCAAGCTCTGTGCAAGAATTGAGATGCTTAGGACAATAGGGAGGGGTTTAAAAGAAGAAGGGAGGGGCGCCTGGGTGGCTCAGTTGGTTAAGCGACTGCCTTCGGCTCAGGTCATGATCCTGGAGTCCCGGGATCGAGTCCCACATCGGGCTCCCTGCTCGGCAGGGAGTCTGCTTCTCCCTCTGACCCTCTCATGCTCTCTCTGTCTCATTCTCTCTCTCAAATAAATAAATAAAATCTTTAAAAAAAAAAAAAAAGAAGAAGAAGGGAGAGAAGCATGGTCAAGTGTTTAGTGACCAGAGCAGAAGTGAAGGAGGAGAAAGCATGGTCTCTGGAGGATTTTTTTAAATATATAATTTATTCTTACATCTGATCTTTTAAAAAAATTTTTATTATTGAAGTATAGTTAACATGCAATGTTATAATAATTTCAGGTGTACAACCTAGTGATTCGAAAATTGTATACATAAACCAGTGCTCACCATGAGAAGTGTAGTCACCATATGACATTATTACAATATTATTGACTATATTCCCTAGGCTATCCTTTTCATCCCTGTGATTTATTTATTGTATAATTGGAAGTTTATACCTCTCAATCCCTTTTATTTTGCCTCTGCCCTTCTCCCCCCCAACCCCCCCAGCAACCACCAGTTTGTTCTGTGTATTTAAGAGTCTGTTTTTGTGTTTGTTTGCTTGTTCACTTGTTTTGTTTTTTTAGATTCCACATATAAGTGTAATAATGTATTTGTCTCTTTCTGACTGATTTTTTTCACTTAGCATGATTTATCTCTAGCTCCATCTGTATTGTTGTCAATGGCAAGATCCCATTCTTTTTTATGGATGAGTAATAGCCATTATATATCTATACCACATCTTTTTTATCCACTTATCTATCGATGGACGCTTAGGCTGCTGCCCCATCTTGGCTCTAATGTTGCAATAAACCTAGGGGGTGCATATATCTTTTCTAGTTAGTGTTTTCTGGGTAAATACCCCGGAAGTGGAGTTGCTAGGATCATATGGCAATTCTATTTTTATTTTATTATTTATTTATTTATTTTTGTGTGTGGGGGAGGTAATTCTATTTTTAATTTTTTGAGGAACCTCCAAACTGTTTTCCACAGTGGCTGCACCAGTTTGCATTCCCACCACCAAGATTCCTTCTCCAAATTCTTGCCAACACTTGTTATTTCTTGTGTTTTGGATGCTAGCCATTCTGACAGGTGTGAGGTGATACCTCACTGTGGTTTTGATTTGCATTTTAAGGAGGAATTTTTTTTTTAGTGATTTGTTTATTTATCCTAGAGAGAGAGAGCTCAAGCAAGGGGAGTGGGGAGGGGCAGAGGCAGAGGGAGAGAGAGAATCCCAAGCAGACTCCCCGCTGAAGGTAGAGCCTGATGCGGGGCTCGATCCCACGACCCTGAGACCATGACCTGAGTTGAAATCAAGAGTGGAGGGCTTAATTGACTGAGCTACCCAGGTGCCCCAGCAATTTTTTAAAATGAAATTTTGTTGCATGTTGTAAACTCCCTTTTCCACCACCCCTGCATCCCCCACTCTCCTTCAGTCTTCAGTAAAATGTGTGTTATTCACAATGAAGTTGGTTTTGCTTGGTTGGGAGTGTGACAAAAGGCTCAGTGTGGCATTGTGGTGAACACATGAGCCAAGACTGCTCATGGAAGATGAGATACATTTATATATTCAAGGAAACCAGTTCCTTTAATCCCCTGACATATGTCAGAGATGAGGAGAAAATTGGCTTTGATCTATTTAATGGACATAGCATTGGCTATATTAGATTCTAGTAAGCATCCATTACTTGAACCCTCCAGAATATTCTTAATTTATCTAAAATTTGCAGAGAAGATACAATAGGCCAAATAGTCCCTCAAAGATCTCAGGTCCTAACCCCTGGGACCTGAAAATGTTACCTTATATAGAAAAAGTGTCTTTATCGATATGATTAAATTAAGGATCTGGAGGTGGGAATCCAGGATAACCTGGATTATCCAGGTGGGTCCTAAATGCCATTGGATGTATCCGTATAAGGTGGAGGCAGAGAGAGGGGCAACTGGGTGGCTCAGTTGGTTAAGCATCTGCCTTCAGCTCAGGTCATGATCCCAGGGTCCTGGGATCGAGACCCACATTGGACTCCTTGGTCAGCAGGGAACCTGCTTCTCCCTCTCCCTCTGCTTCTCCCCCTGCTTGTGCTCTCTCGCTCACTTGCTCTCTCAAATAAATAAATAAATCTTAAAAAAAAACAACAACAAGGGGCGCCTGGGTGGCTCAGTCATTAAGTGTCTGCCTTTGGCTCAGATCATGATCCCAGGGTCCTGGGATCGAGCCCCTCATCGGGCTCCCTGCTCTGCGGGAAGCCTGCTTCTCCCTCTCCCACTCCCCCTGCTTGTGTTCCCTCTCTTGCTGTGTCTCTCTCTGTCAAATAAATAAATAAAATCTTTTAAAAAAAAAACCAACAAAAAAAAACATTAGAAGATGGAGGCAGAGAGAGAGTACACAAACACAGAACAGAAAGCCATATGAAGACAAGGCAGAGAGATATTTGAAGATGGTGGCCTTGAAGATCAGAGAGATGTGGCCATAAGCCAAGGAAAGCCAGCAGCCACCGTAAGCTGAAAGAGGCAAGGAATGGATTCTCCCCTACCGCCTCCAGAAACACGCAGTACCCCCCGATGCCATAATTTTGGCCCAGTGGTACAGATTTCAGACTTTTGGCCTCCAGAACTGGGAGAGAAGAAATTTCTATTATTCTAAGCCACTGAGTTTGTGGTAACTGTCCCTGAAGCCAGACCTTGGTATGTTGATGGTTGGCCTGAGTTTAGTGATTCTTGACAATTTTTTACATCTCAATGAGCACACAACTCAAAATGATATCAATAATGTTAATTATAAAGATTCAAACATACTATCCCACCAATATGGAACTTAAGCTGATTGCAAATGGCTTAGTTCAGTTCAGAGTTTTAGAAGAATTGCTGTGAGTCGAGGTGCCTCCCTTGTGAACCCTAAGGTATATGAAGGACGGGATGGGAAAAAAGGCCTAAAGGCCAACTGAAGGAGAACTTGAAGCTATACTACTCAGCTCTTTGATACTTAAAAAGTCTAGTAGCAACCTAACAGCTCCATTGTATATTAATCAATACACGACTTACTTTGGGCAGAGGGTTTGCACAATTCTTGGAGGGAAGAGGCATAATTACGAACCACAACGTTCCTGCCCTAGGATGCATGCTCACACTGCAGCTGTGTTCGGTTCAGCCCAGAACCATTTATACATTGATCCCCTGTAGCGTATCAGACATGCTGCCAGGCACGGGGGGATACAAGACGGGTTACGCATGGTTCATTCTTCAGAAAATCAAGAGAGTCACATATGAAGCCAATGTCTGGTTCTGAAGTCATGATTAAGGTGAACTGACACAGGAGGTCAAAATTACCCTTGAGATTCCCTAGGAAGGCACAATGTTTGTTGTCTATGCATCAACTCTCAGTTCAACCACGTGGTTTTTCTCCCAGCATTGAATCAGGCAACTATTTCTTTAGTTAGGCACTTGAAGAAACATTTGGCTCATGGCTTATATTACATATAGGGTCCATGTCATAAAAGGATAGTTTTTAACATTAGGGGCATCCCTGGTGAGACTTGGATTGGAAAGAGAGCATAACGTGTCCCACGTTCTCTTTACCTCTAGGATATTCCTGAATGATGGGCGGGAACTCCCTGCCATATGTAAATTGTGATCTCTCTCTCTCTCTCTCTCTCTCTGCACTTGGCCAAATGTGTCTAGTGAATCTGAATTAAGTGCTCTGTGATGGGATGACAGTTTTTGCCCTTTTATTTGTTCATCTGTTCACAGTTACTAACAGATAGTAGGGATGGGTAGTAGCTGGTATTGCTGAGGAAATGATTTCTCCTTATAAGGAGATTCCTGTCTAGTGGGGAGATAAACGTGCACGTTGTGGTATGTGGCATATTAGAGGGTGAGCATTGCCGACGGAGTTCAGAGAAGGGAGATTACTTCTGGTGGATGCAGGAAAGACTTCATGGGAGGAGGTGGTATTTTAGCTGGGTCTCGCCTGCAGAGTAGGAGCTGAAGATGCAAGGAAAGGTGTGAAATAACTCTCTACATGGAGGTAAAGTGTGAGTGGGGCACAGAATGCAGGTAAGCTTCAGGCTTGCTTGGGAAATAGATTTTTTTTTAAGGGAGGGGCAGAAGGAGAGGGAGAGAGAGAGAGAATCCCAAGCAGGTTCCACGCTCAGCACAGAGACTGACGCAGAGCTCGATCTCACAACCCTGAGATCATGAGCTGAGCCAAAGTCAAGAGTCAAATGCTTAAGCGACTGAGTCACCCAGGCGCCCCATAGCCCTACTTGGAAGTCTCATAAGTCATAGGGTTTTGGGTCTAATACTGAGAAAGATCGTGCCCCCATCATGGAACAAAATTAACTTTAGACCCCACGTTGCTCTGGTTTTGCCTTAAACAAAGCTTAAATATAAGATCCACAAGAATCACAGTGCTGCCAAGAAACTTAACTGGGTCCCAGAATAAAGCTCACGAATATTTACAGACATACACAGTATTCAACACCCAACAAGATAAAGCTGGTGTTGTGTCCTCTGCCAGATGCATCTCCCCTTTCTCTGTTCTCCATCCATCCCAGAATGTTCTAACTTCAAGACCCTGTGGCTTGACCCAGCTAAGCCCCAGGGTGATGATGTATATGGGTTCCTGTTAGGAATGGCTGCAGAGACTAGTTCTGTGGTAGACACACATCCTGGTTAATAAAATGGATGAGTGTTCTCTTCATCTGTGCCTGGTTCCTGCTGCCCTGCAGAATTTTATAAGTTGCCCCGCAGAGGTGGTGCACTCTGACAAGGCTTTGGAATAAGAACATTTAATTTTGTGATTTATTGGTACTGGGAGTGGAGGATGCCCTGGGAGAGCCTTCTCATTTCCTTTTATTATTCCAACTTTACAAGCGTGCAGCCCATCTGTCTTCACAAGGACCACTTAATGCAGAAGCTGGAACAATGATGAAGGAATGAAGATCTTGTAAAACAGCGATGGGTAAAGCCCAGGGCAGCGCTGGCAAAATTGGAAGAGATATGAAGCGGCAGAGGCGGCAGATGCGTGCTCTTCCATCCCGAGGACGTGGCTTAGTTAACTTACATGCTTGTTGGCAATTCATTTTGAAAACATTGTGGGAGAGAGAGCAGTTGGAGATAGTTTTAAGTAGAACGGTTCTTGGAGGGTAGGTTCTAATAAATTGAACTGTATTGACTCTGGAGACATGTGCAAGGTGCTGAAGTATAAAAGAGGAGAGAAGTAAGAAGCGTGCGGAGAGCGGCGGTAACTGGTTCTGTCCAGCCTGCCTTTAGAGTCCTTGCGTGGTCATTTATTAGCTGTGCGAATGTGGCCGACTTATTTAATGTGGCTGAGCCTTGGTTTCCTCATTTGTAAAATGAAGACCTAGTATCTCAGAACACCGTTGTAGAGATTCAAATAAAGCACTTAGCTGGAGCCTTCATTTTTTTTTTTTTAATTTTATTTATTTGAGAGAGAGAGAGCACAAGCCAGGGGAGAGGCAGAGGCAGAGGCAGAGGGAGAAGCAGACTCTCGCTGAGCAGGGAGCCAACTCGGGGCTCGATCCCAGGACCCTGAGATCATGACCTGAGCCAAAGGCAGACGCTTAACCAACTGAGCCAGCCACTAAGAAGGCGCCCCTTCTTAATAAATGTTATCTAATAGCAATTATTAAAGGAGAAATCATACCAGCCCACATTAATTGATATTTTGGGATGCAATCACAATAATAAAAAATAAATAAAGGGCTCCACATGGTGTCTCATGATCATTTTACTGACATTGCTCTATTGTAATTCTCTTGGAACTTGGCTTTGTTACAGGCACCATGATAAGTGAGCCAGAAGGGGTCAACCAGTGGAAATGCTTTCCTGAAATCTTTGTTGCTTTGCATTAGACATTTCCTCTCCACAGGCATCCGGTTGCTGAGTAGAGCAGGTGTATGGCGGAGGTTGGTAACCTAGGAGAGGTCCAGAACCTCTGGGATGCTTCTTAGGGCTTGTCATTCAAGAGAAACATTGGTGCATGAGTAAAATAGTGCTTCATCACAGATGCTAGATTGATCTTTCAACAGTGAGTCTAACCGAGGTTAGCACAACGGGGAAATAATCATATGAGACTTTTCTTTCTTCCCTCCTTCCTCCCTTCCTTCCTCCCTTCCTTCCTTTCTTTCTTTCTTTCTTTTCTTCCTTCCTTCTTCTTTCTTTCTTTCTTTCTTTCTTTCTTTCTTTCTTTCTTCTTTCTTTCTTTCTTTCTTTCTTTTTCTTCCTTCCTTCCTCTTTTTCTTTTTCTTTCTTTCTTTCTTTCTTTCTTTCTTTCTTTCTTTCTTTCTTTCTTTCTTCTTTCTTTCTTTCTTTCTTTCTCTTTCTTTCTTTCTTTCTTTCTTTCTTTCTTTCTTTCTTTCTTTCTTTCTTCCTTCCTTCCTTCCTTCCTTCCTTCCTTCCTTCCTTCCTTCCTTCCTTCCTTTCTTTCTTTCTTTTCTTTCTCTTTTTAAAAGATTTTATTTATTTGAGAGAGAGAGTGAGAGCAACTATCTACGAAATTAGAAAGTTTGGCTTCTGAGGATCAAAACGGATGATAAGGTTATAAATGGCTAATGAAAGACTTATAACTCCTGGAAGTGAAGCAGAAACGTGATTTATTGTGCCAAGAACCAAAGAAGGGATGTTCACAAGGGAGGCAGGTTAGCAGACCTGAGCCTGAGAATGCGAGCCTTGGGGATACATGAACCAGAGTAAGATGGAGACTCCAGGTAAAGGCTTAGGGGGAAACAGGGCAGGTTTGGTCACGTAGGGTTTGTCAACTACTTAGGGATGGCTTTGTCAGAGAGAAGCGGGCAGGATAGTAAGCTGAGGGGGTAAGACCCCCTAGGGATGAGAGATGGGGTGGGGTGGTCAGAGAGGTTTGGGGAGAGCAGCACCACACAGTGGAAATAATAGCTGCTCTGAACACAGAGGCTGTTCATTCTCTGGGCCCCCTGCACCATTTCCTGTTGGTCATGGAGCCTCTGGGCCCTTGGCTGTTAACTGTGGCCAGGGACGGGTCAGGACCCTCAGAAGAGCTTCACCCCTCATCAGGACAGAGGACGGAGCCACGTTACTGCCATCACTGAGCATCCTGGAATTTGTAAATGGTTCCTCCTTGGAGCCTGGGCTATGGTGTAAGAGTTCAAGGTTCACTTTTATGTACTTGCATCTAACTTGGAGCCAGCTGGCCATTATTTAGATCTGGATTTTGGTGTTTGCAGGGAGGAGTGGAAAGTTTATGTTTTTGTTTTGAGTGATGACTTCTATTCTAATTTGCTTATTGTTATTTAGGACATCACCATTTTTGGTCCACAGATGTTCCTCCTTATTTCTTCCTATGGCTGTTACTGATTTTTTTTTTTAAATCTCATCTTTTTCTTTTTTCTAATTTCTAGAGATTTTAGATATGAGACAAGGTAGGTCCCATCTTGAGCCAACCTGGTTGGTTAAGTTAACCTGTTGGTTAAGTCGCTAGTGACTTAAATTTTTTTTTTATTTGGGGGTGCCTGGGTGGCTCAGTTGGTTGAGCATCCGACTCTTTTATTTTTTAATTTTTTATTATTTTTATTATTTTTTTTCTTTATTTACATTCAATTTATTTAACATATACTGTATTATTAGTTTCAGAGGTATAATTTAGTGATTCATCAGTTGCATATAACACCCAGTGCTCATTACATCAAGCGCCCTCCTTAATGCCCATCACCCAGTCACCCCATCCCCCATCCACCTCCCCTCCAGCAACCCTCAGTTTGTTTCCTAGAGTTCAGTGTCTCTTATGGTTTACCTCCCTCTCTATTTTCATCTTGTTTTATTTTTCCTTCCCTTCCCCTACGTTGATCTGTTTTGTTTCTTAAGTTCCACATATGAGTGAAATCATATGGTATTTGTCTTTCTCTGACTGACTTATTTCACTTAGCTTTATACTCTCTAGCTCCATCCACATTGCTGCAAATGGCAAAATTTCATTCTTTTTGATGGCTGCGTAATATTCCATTTGTGTGTGTGTGTGTGTGTGTGTGTGTGTGTGTGTGTGTATGTGTATGTACACCACATCTTCTTTATCCATTCACCTCTTGATGGACGTCTGGGCTCTTTCCATATTTTGGCTATTGTGGACATTTTGAGCATCTGATTCTTAAACTCAGCTCAGGAATTGATGTCAAGGGTTGTGAGTTCAGGCCCCATGTTGGGCTCCATGCTGGGCATGGAGTCTACTTAAAATTTTTTTTTTAAGTTTGTAAGTAAATTCAAACAGCAAAAGTTACAGAAATAGTACAAAGAATTTCGGTATACCTTTACCCAGATTCACCTATTGTTAACATTTTAGACCATTTGATCTATTTGCTTTGTCCTTTGCTCTATCTATCTATCTTTCTATCCATCCTGTCTATCTAATTTTGGAACCAACTGAAAGCTGCATAGTGTATAATTGTTTACCCCTAAATACTTTAGTATAGATTTCCTAAGAATAAGACTATTATATATTCACAGTACAGTGATCAATCTCAGTCAGTTTCACGGTGATACAATACTTTTACCTGATCTCCCTTCTCATGATCCAGTTTTGCCAATTCACTCTGTGACGCCTTTTGTAGTCTTTCTGTGCATATGCACGTACCTTCCTCCTGCACGACAGGATCCAGTTTAGGATGAAGTAACGCATTTAATTATCTTGTCTTTTTAGGATCCCCAATCTGGAACAATTCCTCAGTCTTTCTTTTTCTTTTATGACATTGAAATGTTGAAGACTGCAGTCCCCTTTCAAAGCAGAACGTTCTTCATGGAGGGTTTGTGTATGTTTTGCCATGATCAGTTTTGGGTTATGCACCAACCCCCCACCCTGGTCAGAATACTACAAAAGTGATATTGTGTCCTTCTCAGGGTATGTCATCCAGAGACACAGTCTCCATTGCCTCTATTTATAGTGATTTTGATCAGTGTCGACTGATTTCACCACTGTCTAGATCATTTGCCCTGGCTCCTGATAAGCAATCTGTGGTGAGGTGTTTTCAGGCCATGCAAGTACCCTGCTTCTTACCAAAGTTGACTCCCTATACACCCACTGGAAATACCTATAATAAAACAAAGAAGGACAATACCAAGGATCCGGAGCAACTATAATTCTCGTACATTGCTGTGGGAATGTAAAATAGTGTAAGAATTGCAGAATATGTGGGAGTTTTTTTAGAAAGTTAAACATGCACTTTCCAGATGACCTAGGATTTTGCTCTCAGTTATTTGTCTGAGAGAAATGAAAGCATGTGTCCATACCAAGCCTCGTGCACAAATAGACGTGGCAGCTTTGTTCATAATAGGCCCAAACTGGAAACAACCCAAATGTCTGTCAACAGGTGAGCGTGTATACAAATCATGGCATATCCATATGATGGAATACGACTCAGCCATTAAAAGGAACAACATTCTGATATGTGCAACAGAATATATGAATCTCAAAACCATTATGTTCCATGAAAGTAGCCAGGGACCCAAGAATGTGTGCTGTGTGATTCCAGTTATGTGAAATTCTAGAGAAGGAAAACTAATGTCTAATGAGAGGAAGTACATGGGTGGTTGCCTGAGGCCAGGAGTGTGGGGAGTGTTGACTGCAAAGGGACATGTGGGCATTTTTAAGGTGATGGAAAAGATTTTACTCTTGATTTGAGTGGTGGCTACATAGGTGTATACATTTGTCACAACTCATCAAACTCTACCAATAATGGGTGCATTTTGTTATGTGCAAATTTTCCTGTATAACGTTGGCAATTCCCTTCCTAGATTTAGCCCTTATTTATGATTCTGCCCTGAACCAACCATTATTGTGGTGGTTACAAAATAATGATTCCTTAACTCCAACATTCTCTCCACGTTTACCACTTGGTACTTGGCATTCTTCTGGAAGCGAGTGTCCACCCTTCTGCTGCATCATTCTTGCCTTGTTGGTTATCATTATAGACTCAGCGAGTCCCATTTCCCCACCAAAGGCTTACCGTTGATTAATGCCTTTAATTGCTTTGGCACTGAAATTGTCTTGTATTTGTCTCGTATTTGGCTTGAGGTAGCCCCTACCTACAGGCTGATGCCTGTGTCCTTGTGATGTGCCCCATCCTTTGTTTTTGAGGACTTCCTTGCTTTCTGGCATAAGATGAAGTTCCAGACTCATCTAGTACCTTCTCTGCCACAGGCCAGGAATGGCCATGTTTCAAATTGTCCTGCTTCCTCTTATCGAGGAATGTAATAGAAATCAGGATCTGGCTGGTAAATGTGCTCATTGCTCCTGGGCCCCCCGTGCATCTAGGCCCAGCCAGAGCTGTTCAGTTTGCTTTCTACTAGAGTTTTTTTTTTTTTTTTTTTTTTTTTAGAAAGGAATGAAAGGAACAGGGATTAATTACTAGAACTCTCTGCAAAGAAGGCAAGGAAGAGGAGTAAGGCCAAAAGGGGAGAAAATCACTCTTGAAAAAAACTTCTTCTAGAAATCATCCAAAATCCAAAGCTAAAGCAATAATCGCTTAATATTTGAGTGCTCTAGATTTTGCTTTAGCCCCTTTTACTAATTGTGATCCTCTTGTATTCTTCCTCCACTTTGTGGATTTTCATGTTGACTGTCTGGGCCTGAAGACAAATGCCATGTTCCCATTGGAGCCCTGTCGGCCACTCTGCTTCTCAGGAAGCAAGCTGCCTCTGTGGGGTGTGTGCGTGAGCATGTGAGGGTGGGCGTCTGTGAGCGTGGGTCTCCTCGTGTGCATGATTTAGGAAGGAGACGCAAAGTGAGCAGAAAGTGGAGGTGGATCTTGGACAGCAGGCTTTGGAATTCTGTTTCCAAGTAAAGTAGGGCCAGGGAGGAATCGGCCCATCTCTTTTTCTTGAATTACCATTTATAATTTCACAAGCTTCTTCTTTTTTTTTTTTTTTTTAAGATTTTATTTATTTATTTGACAGAGACACAGTGAGAGAGGGAACATAAGCAGGGAGAGTGGGAGAGGGAGAGGCAGGCTTCCCGCGGAGCAGGGAGCCCGATGCGGGGCTCGATCCCAGGACCCTAGGATCATGACCTGAGCTGAGGGCAGACGCTTAACGACTGAGCCACCCAGGTGCCCCAATTTCACAAGCTTCTATGAACCGTTAGCAAGTCAGCCTCCCCAAGGGTGTGTGAGTGCTGAGACATGGTTCCTAGATTTTCTTCTTGTGACTCAAATTATCCATCAGTGAGCCCCATCTATGGCATCCCTGTTGCTTAATCAGAGTCCAGTGAGCTGTGGTGTGGCCGGGAGGTCACCTTAGAGCTCAATAATAAGGCACAGATGGCCTCTCCTCACATCCTAGTGCATCTGTCACCCCATAGAGGTAAGGAAATGGTTGGCTTCTATACTGGGAAAGAGACGAAACCCTGATGCTTGAGTCATTTAATCCTGAACTGAAAGAACCCAGGAGAATATACACAGGAAATGTGGACAGGAGATGGGAGGCCTTCTCTAGCTATAACCGGTCTTATTGAATAAGGAGAAGGCAGGGATGCCCATTAAGTGATGGAAATGGCTGTCTCAGCTCGTGTTTCCTGTAGTGAAATCAAATTTACGGAATGGAAACTCCATTAGAGGGTTTTCTTTGACTCATCCAACAGACACACTGAACACATTATAATGGAAAACTCATCATGGTGATGCTAATTGTTTTCTCCTTTTCTTCTCGTTTTACTCCTCTTCTTATTTTTCATTTTGCAGGCAGTGGACTTCATTGGTTTTGTAAAAAGGATATAAACTTTATAAGAAATTTGAGTCATAACGAAAAAGAAAACGGAATTGCTCAGCAGTCCCATTCAGAAAGAATGTTCTTAATGTTTGGCGAACCCTAGGCTGTAGGGGTTTTAATTCATATATTCAGGCAGGACAGGTAGGAATCTTTTGGAAAACTGAGATCATACGACACATGCTAATTTATATGAAATGTATTAAATAAACTGGCCTTGACTTTCACTTGGTTCTGTGGAAAACACACTAATGTTAAACCGAAGGAATTGCTGAAATCCAGTAAATATTTTTTCACTCTCTAGGATTTGGAAAAATGAAGATATACATGTATGTGCATGTCTGTATGTATGCATGTGGCATGTGTGATGTGTTTGCATGTGCATGTGTATTCATGTGTGTGTGTGTGCAGGTGTGTGCACACGTGTATTTGTAAAAATGAGTGTTTGGGACCAGAATCCCTAATTCGTACATACATTGAAAATGCCTATTTATGCAAGAAGAAGTCTTAAGTCAAACTTTCTTTCCCTTAGAAATTTGTGGACATCACTAGCAATACTCTGATTTTTTTTTTGCTCTGTAGGACTTGATTTATAGGTGTGAATGTCTATACAATTTTTTTATGAGCTTGAAGCCCAGAAACTTCCTTGATACATGTTTCAGAATCGAGCACTCAGTCCTTTTCACAGCACCTGGTATAGCCTTTTGAGTTGTACATTCAAACATTTCATGGGGGCGTCTGGGTGGCTCAGTGGGTTAAGTGGCTGCCTTTGGCTCAGGTCATGATCCCAGGATCCTGGGATCAAGTCCCACGTTGGGCTCCCTGCTCAGCCGGGGAATCTGTTTTTCCCTCTGCCCCTCCCTGGCTTGTGTGCTCTCTCTCTCTCTCTCAAATAAATAAATAAATAAATTCTTTAAAAAAACATTTCTTGATTTCAGGAGAAATACTAACATACATGTGATATGTCAATATTGATTTTGATAGATTGGTAGATTATCTTGTCATGTGTCATGTCAATCCAAAATGACTGTTGGATTCCTTCAATTTGATGGTGTAATTAATGCATGGCACTGGTTTCCTAAATGTCTTTGCATTCCTCCAATAAAATACTTCTTGGTCACAGTGTCTTGTTATTTCGATATACTACTGTATTTAATTAATTATTTTATTTTTTATTAGATATCAGTGAGGTCATATGATAATTGTCTTTCTCTGATTGACTTATTTCACTCAGCATAATACCCTCTAGTTCCATCCATGTTGTTGCAAATGGCAAGATTTCATTTTTTGATGGCTGCATAATATTCCATTGTATATATATACCACATCTTCTTTATCCATTCATCTGTCGATGGACATCTGGGCTCTTTCTAGTTTGGCTATTGTAGACATTGTTGCTATAAGCATTGGGGTGCATGTGCCCCTTCGGATCCCTACATTTGTATCTTTGGGGTAAATACCTAGTAGTGCAATTGCTGGGTCGTAGGGTAGCTCTATTTTCAACTTTTTGAGGAACCTGCATACTGTTTTCCAGAGTGGCTGCACCAGCTTGCATTCCCACCAACAGTGTAGGACGGTTCCCCATGACTATAAACTTTTGAGGAAATCTGTATTGTAGGGGCCAAGAGCAGGCCACCCCAAGATGGGCCACTTTGGCATTGAACTTTATTCTAAGTTAAAAGCAATCAAAACCCAGCAGATTCAGGAAAAACTCTTTACCTCCCCCTCAACTGCCTGCTACGTGGAAGAGAGCTATTAACAGATACTCCCCTTTATGGGAGAAACATATCTACATAACAGGGCAACCCCTTTGTTTTCCAAACATCTCCTCTCACCTTCCTGCTAATGGTCTTTCTCCCATTTGTATCCTCAGACCCCACCCCTCTCCTTAGCTCATGTAAGTGTCATGTTGCCTGTCTTTGGAATTTCCACATCTGTGTGGAATCCCCGTACATATGCTATTAAATTTTATTTTCTCTTGTTAATCGGTCTCATGTCAATTTGATTCATAGTCCAGCTGGAAGAATCTTGAAGGGCAGAGGAAATTCTTCCTCCCGAAACTATCTTGCTGGAGGCATGGGTCGGGTGTTCTGCTCACTCCCTTGTCTTAACCCAGACTTCACAGGATTTGGCTGGTAGGCCTCAGAATTTGTAGTTAGTGGTCCTATGTTTATTCCCACTGAACGTTTCAGAGAGCAGAGGAAAAAGCAGATGAGTGGGCGTTCAGGTCCACCGAAGAGAAAGGCAGCAGCGGAGAAGAGGAATAAACTAGGAAAATCTACCAACCGGTTCATCAGTCCTTGAATTACTGAGAAATCTGTATTCACTTTAGAGCAGAGAGGCAGACCATTTATACTGGGAAAAAATGACTTATTGGGATTGATTTTGTTATTCTTTGAAGTCTCAGAGTGCTATGGCCCAATTTATATTTATATTTTGTCAGTTAAGATGCTTCATGTGATCAAGGTTGTGTTTATTTATCTCTGGCGTCGGCCTCCTTGCTTCTGTTAGTGGAGATTTAGTGGGTGACTTGTGTGCTCTGTTTCAGTATTAATAACCAGAAGTCCGTATCTGTTTCCGGAGGTACACAAGTTGAATTCCTCCACTGAGCAGCCTCAAGCAGTCGCTGGAGTGAGCACGTACCTGAGCCCTGAGACCAGGTGGGAGGGAGGTGTGATCTTGTTTCTCAGTTGCAAATGCACCTGTCTAACCGCTCCCCCCACCCCCCTCTTTGTAATGCTGGGGCCTGGACGCTGCAAAACACCTCTTTTGTCTGCTGGCTTTCTGTTAGGTCTGCCTATAGGCAGCGCTAGAGAGCAACCAGAAGGCGGGAGGAGGGAGAAGGTGCACGCTGTCCAGTGTGTTCCTTATTCCTGCCTCTTCACTCGGGCAGTGTACGTGGTTTGAGTCTCCAGCTGTTATTTCCACTTTCTGAGAACCATCCTCATCATGCCTGTTTGGCTGTAGTAGCCCCGCCCCGCAGCACCCCTCCTCACAGGTCTGAATTCTGAGAAGTACAGTTGGTATTGTGCATGACGCATGACCTATATATCTGTAAGCAAAGTTTGTCGCTGAAGTCAATGCTTTGTTGACCTTAAGTCGTCATGAGTAGGGAACTCTAAAACAGAAAGACTTAAAATTAATAAATCATAAGGGAGAAAGGAGAAGAGGGTGGTTGGATTCTGGTGTTAAAATTCTTCTCTTTGGATCTTTAGCTAGTTGTGGTACAAACACAACAAATAGGAGCTTTTAATACACTTTTTTTTTTTTTTTTTTTTTTTTGCTGAGAAACACCTGGGTGGCTCAGTCGGTTAAGTGTCTGACTCTTGATTTTGACTCAGGTCATGATCTCAGTGTCCTGAGATGAGCCCCAAGTGGGGCTCTTAGCTGGATGTGGAACCTGCTTAAGATTCTCTTTCCCTCTCCCTCTACCCCTCCCCACTGATGCACTCTCTTTGTTTCTCAAAAAAGAAAAAAATATTTTTTTGCTTGTAGCTGCTAACAATTGTATTGCTACCTTTGGGGTGATATTTGAGTATACTATAAAACAAATGCAACATTTCAGGTGAGGCTGAGCATAGCAGGTACAGTGAGGAGAAGAGAAGGATCTAGGTTCAGAAACAAGATCCTCATACAAACTAAAAATATGAAAAGCATCAGTAATTTCACAGCCTACCTCCCATGTATGAAATACTTGACTAAGACAAGGGTCCTAGAGCAAGGAAGAATACCCTTTCCAGAGCTGCTGGGGAGCAGAGCCGCCATTTTGTGGTGGAACACTGGTCATCTTGTAACCCACATCATGATGCTGGTGAGAAATAAGTTGAGGCACATTTAAACCCAAGGGCCTTACGGGCTTGGAAGTGTGATATTATTATTGTTACATTTAAAAGACCCATGTGAAGCATTTTCACTCATAGCTTTTATTCACAGTGAAATTTATCAGATGGTAGTTGAAGGTTCCCCCATAATTGGTGCATTCTTTCCTCCTGTGTCTAGACTGCTGTTGTACTGAAGTGTGTAACTTGGAAATTCTTCAGTCTTGCATATAGATGGACACAAATACACATCTATGCTTATGTGATGACTTTCCCAATTACCTCCCTTTGTTATAACACATTGTTATAATTTAACTTTCCTATAGGGCATGATATTTACAGGATCCTGTGGAATAATTTTGATTTTATTCCTTTCTAATTTCAGCTTAGCAGAAGTGATTTATAAAATGTTTGCTTTTATGAAAAACATCCAAATCTGATCTACGCTGATGAGGAAATGAGGCCATTCTGTGTTAGTTTCCCAGATGAACTGGACGAGTACCGCTGACAGCCTTCATCTGGCAAACTGGGTTATTTGTGTGGCTTAATCAGTGATGTCAGTGTATTGGCTGGTTTCTATGTCCTGCTCCATTTCAGAGCTCGGGGAGCTCATACTTCTGTGTCTTTATATTGACTCCTCTAAATAGCTTGGGCCATGTGATTACATTTGAAATTTCTGGAGGATATAGCTTGAATAATTCCAGCTTGTGGAGAATGTCTTGCTTATATGGATTTATTCCTTAATTTATGCAACAAATATGGTCAGTGGCTGTCATGTGTCAGGAACTCTGTGAAGCTCTGGGCGGCAGTCAACACACAGATAAGATCTCTATGCTCCTGGAGCTAACATTCTAGTGGAGAGTAGTAAAAAGCATACTGAAAAGATTCATGATAATTGTAATAGGTGCTTGGAAGGAAAGTAAACAGGGTCTCGTGATAATAACGATGTGGGGAGAGGCTTCTGGGTGGCTCAGTTGGTTGACCATCCGGCTCTTGATCTCAGCTCAGGTCTTGATCCCAGGGTCATGAGCTCAAGCCCCACGTTGGGCTCTGCACTGAGTGTGGAGCCTACTTTAAAAAAGTTAATAATTATGTGGGGATATAATGGTCTGGGAGGTCTCTCTGAAGAGGTGGCACTTGAGCTTGGGATACATGAGTCGCAGGAGATTAGGGAGACAGAGCATAGGGAGCAAGGAGGAGCATGGGAAATAATCATTGTCATGCAGGAGCTTTTAGAAATTTAGATTTTATTCATAGAGCAGTAAGATGCCAGTAAAGGAGTTTAAGCTGGTGAATGACAAAATCTGATACATAGCAATGGTTATGTTCCTAATCATAAGCCGAAGGGTATAAAGCGGATATTTGTTCATGTTTTTGTAATCAAGTTTCTAGTCCCTAAAAAATGCTTAAGATTATTATTATTTAAAGTCTAAAATCAGATTGGATGAGATCCTGGGAAACCAAGGACTGCGGGTCATGAGTGAAGTGTTTCTTTTCACTCTTGCCTATCTTCTGTCTTGGATAAAGTGGAAATGTTCATTCCAGAGCAGTCCTTGCTAATGCTTAATAATCCGATGAGGTCCTCAAGGAAGCCTTGAAGGCTCTGGAATAACCTAGTTTACCTGTGGGTTGAGCGGGTAGGGGAGGGTGGGAAATGGCAAATTTATCCTCTCCTTGGCAGCTGCCTGGTGCTCAGAGCATCCCTTTGGTGGAACTAGTAGGACTCTGAATCAGGACATGATGTCAATACTCCCTTACCGTCTTCCTTCTTCTTCCCCTAGGCTATACCTAGGCCTTGGAAACCCCTGAACTGATGCTGCAGTGTAGACTGTCATTCAAGGAAGATGTGGTCTAGTCTCCAGTTTCTTAGGAAATATGTATACATAAAAAAAGAAGCTTATTTCCTGCTTATTGTTGTCAGGCACATAAATATGCCAACTGGGCATTAGGATTCGGTTGTATTGGGGGATTAGGTTGTACAGGGGAGTTGGGGACAGAAAAAGGGTGACCAGCAGTCTACCATCTTCTGCAATACTTTGGCATTATGGAAACATGAGGGCAGTACAGAAACTTTAGTCCTACTTGTTGACAGTGGTAAGGAGGAACCCCAAAGGTAAACTTTCCCCACACATTTAGGGGAGGTAAAAGGGACCAGAGCAGCACCCTGAATCTCTTTGAACACGGTTTCCCAGCCTTGACTTTTGGGACCTTATAATTCTTTCTTTGGTGGGTGAGGTTGTCTTGTGCATTGTAGGATATTTAGCAACATCCTTGGCCTGGATCCACTAGATGCTAGTAGCATCCACTTCTTTGTGACAGCCAAAAATGTCTCTAGCCATTGCTGTTTTAGATCCTCAGCCAGATTATCCATAGTCCCACTCTTCTTCCTTCTGTGTCTTGACTCCTTAAGCCATCACTTACATTGGTGAACATCCAGGACCTTTTTAACTTTTTTCCTCAATTCCTTTCCTTACACCCAATAATCTTGGGAATTGTGCCATGTGTCTGCACTTGCAATCATTCCAGTTTCTCTCTATTTAGTTTATGTTATATGTTCAAAGCCCTGAATTTGCTCTGATTATCAGCTAGGAGAATTTAGAAAAAATTGCTTGGAAAGGTGTTAAGTGTTATCTCTGGTAAACATGAGGCGAGAGCAAAGATACCATCAAGAGAATGAGGTGGGGAACTATCTTTTTTATCTTATCAAATAAGCTAACATTTGGTCATATAATTCCTTAGGGTGAATGGAACCAAATTTTCATTTCAGTTCTATCAGATGAGAGAAAGAGAAAGCAACTTGAAAGATGAACTTCAAGGTTTTAAAATATTTTTATAAAACTGACCTTAACTTTCTAATTTTCTACCAATGAAATTCATCCATGAATATGTTTAGAAATTGATGGCATTCAACTGATGACCTTAAATGTGTGATATGAGGATACTCTGGAATGACAAAATGGGCAAAACTGGATTCTGGTAAAATGCGATTTGGGCACTTAGTAGCTGGGTGATCTTGGACTTTCATTTTTCAATTTAGGGAAAAAAAGTTACTCATTAGGTATGCATATACGTAATACCTTCAATTTGGATAACCATCCTTTTAAGGCCCTTAGTGGAGGCATATATGTGGTATTTCATAACCAACAAATATGTAATAAGATGGAGAAAAATATACTTTCTCTGTATTTCAGGAGCAGGAATTCAAGGATTTAGTGTCTAATTGACTTCACCAGAGTCAAATGTTGACAATATCATAGACAAAAGTCTTATTGGATCAACTGAATCAAATCAAGTTTCAGTTTTGCAATTAATTTTTTAAACTTAATTATCTTAATAAGTATATAAATTTAACTGATATGCAATCCAGGAGAGAGATCTAAATTTTTGCTAGTTCCAACCTACATAACCAAGTTCAAATAATGCCTCCAGGTGGTTCTGACTTGGAAGGAGCTTTATTGCTCTTTCTGAGGTACTCTTACTTCATTCAAAGATTTAATCTTTCCTTTCTCAACAGGATAATTATGTTTGTATATGGAAAACGACACACCCTTTGGGCCCCCCAAGTCCAAATCTTTGTGTTTCTAGTTGTCTTTTTTTTTTTTTAAGATTTTATTTATTTGAGAGAGAGAGAATGAGAGACAGAGAGCATGAGAGGGAGGAGGTTCAGAGGGAGAAGCAGAGTCCATGCTGAGCAGGGAGCCTGATGTGGGACTCGATCCCCGGACTCCAGGATCATGACCTGAGCTGAAGGCAGTCACTTAACCAACTGAGCCACCCAGGAGCCCCTCTAGTTGTCTTATTGGGGAATTTGGTTTTCCAATATGGTGACATGACTTTGTGAAGTCAATTAATTCAAATGGGAACCGGATTTCTTGGTGGCTTGTCAATGGTAGGCCATTAAAAAATACCCCACCTGGCACTGCATGGCCCCTGGGTATCTGTACCTTGCCTTGCCCCAAGCATTCTGTACTCTATCCTATTCCCTCTCAACCCACTTGGCTTCCATGGCTAGTTTTATGAATGTATTCATGGTTATTCCAGTGCCTCATTTCCTTGACAAATGCTCCAGTCTGTCTCAGCTGTCCCTTGAGTCTTCTTCTACCACACTCTTACCACCTGCCCCCACTTCACTCCCACTCCTCCCTCAGCTCTGATGGTATCTTTCATCCCATGGCCTGTTCTGGTGACTGTGCAAAAGGGGCAGGAATTCTCACTGACCATAGTGGCCAAGTTAGTGAGTCATTATTAAATACTTAAGAGTTCTGGGCATCTGGATGGTGCAGTTGGTTAAGCGTCTGACTCTTGGTTTCCGCTCAGGTCATGATCTCAGGGTCATGAGCTCGAGCCCTGTGTTGGGCTCCATGCTCAGAGTGGAGTCTGCTTGGGACTCTCTCTCCCTCTCTGTCTGCCCCTCCCCTCTCTGTGCGTGAACACACTCTCTCTCTCTCTCTCAAATAAATAATAAAATAAATCTTTTAAAAAAACACTTACGGGTTCTTAGCATGTTTCAAGCACCGTCGGCTGGATAGTGGCTCCCCCCGGAGACTATACATAGTGGGGAAAGCAGAAATCAAACAGGCATGCAAATAACATAAATAACTATGAAGTGTGTGGGAGGAGGAGGAGATCACTACAGAAAGAATAGCACAGATAATGGCCCTGAGAAGGGACAGAGTATAGCTTGACTCAGGGTAAGGACAGAGGCCCACTTGGTTGTGCTGTAGTGAGTAGAGGAAAGTGAGCCACGTTCCACTGTAGACTGTCCCCCTTACCCACTTCACCTGGCTGTCAGTCAAGCACATCCAGAGTCAACAAAGCAAGGAGATTCTTAAGGATGGACAGGTACCCTGGGAGTTGTGGTGTGTTTAGAGAGTTCCATCAGGGCTCTGCTTTTCTGTGAGGCTTAACACAATCTTGGTCAAATGTCCGAAATGGTATATCCTGTCTGCTTTGTACCTCTTGCTCTGATTCCATTTCTCTACAGGCTTATTCCCTAACTTACATCTTCCTTCCTTCCTCAAGGGACAATACCTTAAAACTTTCCGAAATTAATAACAGAAACCAAATTACAAATCCAGGAATCTCAGACAACAAGAAGCAGGATGAATAATTTAAAAAAATCAATGCCTAAACATATCATATTTAGACTGCAGAAAGCCAAAAACAAAGAGAGAATCTTGAATGAAGCCAGAGTGTGGGAAACTGTACCTATTGTAATATTATGATTTATAATAAGAAATACATATTTGGTTTTCACTCCCATTTAGAGAGCAATAAGGGAGTCTTTTGCTATGTTAATGAGGTGAATTTTGGACACCACTTAAGGATGGGGGTTGGTTGCTGGGGAAACCAACCTTGCAACTAGAGGGTTAGGGGGAGAGGAGTAGAGCTGGAGGTTGAATCAGTCACCAATGGCCAATGATTTAATCAATCACGCCAATGAATTGAAGCCTCCATAGAAATCCAAAAGGGGTGGAGGCATCTGGGTGGCTCAGTCAGTTGAGTGTCTCTGACTCATGGTTTCAGCTCAGGTCATAATCTTGCAGTTGTGGGATTGAGCCCCACTTCGAGCTCTGTGCTCAGTGAGGAGTCTGCTTCAGATTTTCTCTCCCTCTCCCTCCTGCTCACTCTCTTTCTCTAAAATAAGTAAATAAAATCTTAAAAAAAAACCCACAAAAACCCAAAAGGATGTGGTTTGGAGTGATTCCAGATGGTGAGCTTCCAGAACTCAGGAAAACTAGTTTACTCACTAGATTACCCATTTATTATAAATGATATTAAAGGATACAAATCAACAGCCAGATAAAGAGATACATAGGGCAAGTGCACAAAGGAGCTTCTGTCCCCTTGGAATTTAGGGCCCATAATGTGGCATGTGGATGTGGTCTGTTTCACCCACCTGGAAGCTGGTCTAATAGGTAACTGCTCAAAGTAATTATAGCAATAATGTATTGGGTGGATATAGCTTATGGATAAGTCAAAGAATGGAGGCCATGTTGTAAGGGATGAGAAGGAGGATTGTGAATGCTCCATTATGAGGTACCATCCATAGTGTTGAAAACACACATAGATTCATATACCACAAACTCTAGAGCAACCACTAACAAAACTTAAAAAAAAAACAAAACA
Source organism: Halichoerus grypus (assembly GCF_964656455.1). Classification (NCBI taxonomy): domain Eukaryota; kingdom Metazoa; phylum Chordata; class Mammalia; order Carnivora; family Phocidae; genus Halichoerus; species Halichoerus grypus. The sequence continues at coordinate 142,357,949 of NC_135713.1, read as the reverse complement.
CTAAAGAAGTTGATAGAATTCAAACACTTATTTTATCTGCTGCTCATATGTGAAAAATACCTTTAAATTCAAGTGTGAGCTCTTATAAGAGTAAACCCTGGTTGGATAGTGGGAAGTGACGTACCTGGCTTTGGGGAGTGTGAGCTCTTGTTTTGTCTCCATTTTATATTTCAAGATATTAGGATGTAAAGAGGAAACAGAAGACTGGACATTTCTCTCCGTGTGTTCTGGTATTGTTACTTTACCTCTCTGAGCCCCGTTTCCTCGCCTGTCGTGTGGACATAGCACTACCTGCTTCACCTGTTGTCAGCTTACGTGAAACAATAGATAGTGAAGGCTTTTGGGAATCCTAGGACTTCCTTCAATTCTCTTTTTTTTTTTTTAAATTTTTTTATTTTATGCTCATTTTTTTTTTTCAGGCAATGGGAAACCCTCAATAAATAATCACCAAACTTTCTATCTTTTATGGCTGCTTAGCAAATGTTAGTTATTTCCCTTAGAATGCTGACATTGAAGCAATATTCATGAAAGAAATGCAGTATTTTGTCTGGAGAGTTTTTGCCACCCGTTACCCCCTCAGTGTAAACTATAAAAACTCAGGGTCCTGGGGTCTAATATTCTGGTTGCTGATTTTACTGCAGAAGTTTTCAAAGATGAAATATGTGATAAGAGTTCAAAGAGGATCGAACATATCTTAAGTATTCAGTGAGGTTTCAAGGATCAGTTCTTGACTTGTCAAAATGAATCAGCATTAACTACTCCCATTTGGTTTGGTTTGGTTTGGTTTCAACTGTTAATGGAAATAAAATCTTTCGGAGAGGCCTGTTAGTCATCAATATACACAATTCCCACTCCATTAGGTAGACATCTTGGTTCTTGATTATGGTGGTAACATCACAGAGATATTTGGATCCTCACAAAGAGTGGAAATTTGCCTTTCCAAGTGCCGTCGACAAGCAAGATGAGGTCATGCAGGAGTTCACAGGCTCTGCACCTAGAAGGTTGTACATTGAGGGATTAAATGAGGAGGACATGGTAAAGTAGGTAGGTCAAGGTCTTTGCTTACTTAAGAAGCTTTATAGTCAAAGCTCACAGGCCTGCAGCTACTAAGTCTCACCTCCATATTCCCAAGGGAAGGAAGTGAGGTGGAGAGTGACCTCGAGCAGGGCAGAGCTATTCTGCTGTCCCCCTTGGATGTGGGCATGCAGAGAGCTGTCCGAGGAGGGGAGCCTAGAGATGCCTGGAGATGCATCTCGGTCATGGTCTCCGTGAAGGAGATGGTATAATACAAAGGACGTATAAATATACAACAGCCCCATTCCAAAGCCATGGGGTCTCAAGATATCCCGAGGGAAGGAGTGTGAAGAACTGGAAGAGACTGAAGTTAGAACCATCGATTCTCTGGGGAAACTAAAAGCTATGGTTGGGGACCTTGGAAGTCATTACAAGTCCTGTCCAGGATATTCCCTGAAATCGATGGGCGGAAGCGTGGTGTTTGTGAGATGCAGTCAGTTCTGTTCCCAGGGAAATTATCCCTCATCATAAACACAGACCTCAGTCCAAGGCATGGAGTAACTACAGCTTTGCCCAAGGGCTGAACTGACTGCAGGGATCACTCAATCCCCGGGACGCCCACTGTGTTCCTAAATTTTTGGATACTGATAGGATAATCCCCACAGTTTTTAAAGCAACCTCCCGTATGACTGCACAACTATTTAGACACAAGACATAATCAGACTCACCTCATGGTACTGTTTATTGACAATACTTTAACTCCCAAGGTGCACAGGCATGCCCTGGGCATAGTCCCCAGGAAGACTCAGTGACAAGAGTCTCTTTTGGAGGCAAAGAGAAGTTCACGGTCAGCTCATCTGTTCAGTCTTCTGTTTCCTCTTTACATCTTTTTTTTTTTTTTTTTTTTTTAGAGAGAGAAGTGGGGAGAGAGAGAAGGGGGAGGGGCAGAGGGAGAGGAAGAGAGAGAATCTTAAGCAGGCTCTATACCTAGCTTGGAGCCTGACTTCGGGCTGGATCTCACGACCCTGACATCATGACCTGAGCTGAAATCAAGCGTCAGATGCTTAACCCATGGAGCCATCCAGGCGCCCTTCCCCTTTACATCTTAATGCTTGGAATAGGAAGCAGAGACAAAGCAGCCACGCTGGGTCACTGGTGCCTGTCCTTCTCATGGTCCCCTCCTTGCTGTGCCCTGGTTCTGGTGGGGGTTCAACTTGCCCGCTGGCTCCTCAGGGTTTCCACTTAAGCTTGACTCCCTCTCCCTGGAGATCACAATCCTCTTGGAAATTCTAAGTAGTCCAAAAAACCTCCTTTAAATCTATTCTACTTTCCTTTCTCCAGGACACAAAGGATGTCCTGTTGTCAAGCTTGGCCAGTGCTTTGTGCTGTCCTCTCCTCTTATACCTTCCTTCTTTCTGTTTCATTCTCCTGTCAAAACTTGAGTTTGCCAATCTGTTCCTCCTCTCCTCTCCCGATGGTCAGTTTTCTCTTCTTCAGTCTGGATGAAATCTACTTTGTGTCTGCATACAGACCTCATAGAACACGTATTTTAAGGACCCTCCTCCCCGATCCCCCACACCCGTTTTTATAAACCAGATCCTAGAAAAGTCAATTATTTATTTGTCTTCAGTTCTTTCTCTACAGCCTGAGCCAATAGGAACCAATAGGCTGCATCATAAGTGTTTTTGAGAAAACGATATATTAGTAGCTTGGTGGAATTTATGTTTCCATCCCGTCCATTCAATCTTCTTCTTTTTTTTTTAAAATTTTATTATGTTATGTTAGTCACCATACATCATTAGTTTTTGATGTAGTGGTAGTGATCCATGATCCATTGTTTTCGTATAACACCCAGTGCTCCATGCAGTACATGCCCTCCTTAATACCCATCACCAGGCTAACCAATCCCCCCTCCCCCCTCCCCTCTAAAACCCTGTTTGTTTCTCAGGTCCATAGTCTCTCATGGTTCATCTCTCCCTCCAATTCCCCCTGCCCATTTTTCCGTTCCTTCTCCTAATGTCCTCCATGTTATTCCTTATGTTCCACAAATAAGTGAAACCATATGATAATTGACTTTCTCTGCTTGACTTATTTCACTTAGCATAATCTCCTCCAGTCCCATCCATGTTGATGTAAAAGTTGGGTATTCATCTTTTCTGATGGCTGAGTAATATTCCATTGTATATATGGACCACATCTTCTTTATCCATTCATCTGTTGAAGGGCATCTCGGCTCTTTCCACAGTTTGGCTATTGCGGACATTGCTGCTATGAACACTGGGGTGCATATGGCCCTTCTTTTCACTACCTCTGTGTCTTTGGGGTAAATACCCAGTAGTGCAATTGCTGGGTCATAGGGTAGCTCTATTTTTAAATTTTTGAGGAACCTCCACACTGTTTTCCAAAGTGGCTGTACCAACTTGCATTCCCACCAACAGTGTAAGAGGATTCCCCTTTCTCCACAACCTCTCCAACATTTGTTGTTTCTTTCCCTGTCCATTTTTGCCATTCTAACTGGTGTAAGGTGGTATCTCAATGTGGTTTTGATTTGGATTTCCCTGATGGCTAATGATGATGAACATTTTTTCATGTGTCTGTTAGCCATTTGTATGTCTTCTTCAGAGAAGTGTCTGTTCATCTCTTCTGCCCACTTTTTGACTTGATTATTTGTTTTATGGGTGTTGAGCTTGAGAAGTTCTTTATAGATTTTGGATACCGGCCCTTTATCTGTAGTGTCATTTGCAAATATCTTCTCCCATTCTGTGGGTTGCCTCTTTGTTTTGTTGACTGTTTCCTTTGCTGTGCAGAAGCTTTTTATCTTGATGAAGTCCCAAAAGTTCATTTTGCTTTTGTTTCACTAGCTTTTGGAGATGTATCTTGAAAGAAGTTGCTGTGGCCGATGTCAAAGAGGTTACTGCCTATGTTCTCCTCTAGGATTTTGATGGATTCCTGTCTCACATTGAGGTCTTTCATCCACTTTGAGTTTATCTTTGTGAATGGTGTTAGAGAATGGTCGAGTTTCATTCTTCTGCATGTGGCTGTCCAATTTTCCCAGCACCATTTATTGAAGAGACTTTTTTCTATTGCATGTTTTTTCCTGCTTTGTCAAAGATTATTTGACCATAGAGTTGAGGGTCCATATCTGGGTTCTCTATTCTGTTCCATTGGTCTGTATGTCTGTTTTTGTGCCAGTACCATGTTGTCTTGGTGATCACAGCTTTGTAATATAGCTTGAAATTGGGCAACGTGATGCCCCCAGCTTTGTTTTTCTTTTTCAACATTTCCTTGGCGATTCGGGGTCTTTTCTGATTCCATACAAATTTTAGGATTGTTTGTTCCAGCACTTTGAAAAATGGCATTGGAATTTTGATCGGGATGGCATTGAAGGTATAGATTGCTCTGGGTAGCATAGACATTTTAACAATGTTTATTCTTCCGATCCATGAACATGGAATATTTTTCCATCTTTTTGTGTCTTCTTCAATTTCTTTCATGAGTGTTTTGTAGTTCCTAGAGTATAGATCTTTTACCTCTTTGGTTAGGTTTATTCCGAGGTATCTTATGGTTTTTGGTGCTATTGTAAATGGAATCGTTTCTCTAATTTCTCTTTCTACAGTTGCGTTGTTAGTGTATAAGAAAGCAACTGATTTCTGTGCATTGATTTTGTATCCTGCCACATTACTGAATTGCTGGATGAGTTCTAGTAATTTGGGGGTGGAGTATATTGGGTTTTCCACATAAAGTATCATGTCGTCTGCGAAAAGAGAGAGTTTGACTTCTTCTTTGCCAATTTGAATACCTTTTATTTCTTTTTGTTGTCTGATTGCTGTTGCTAGGACTTCTAGTACTATGTTGAACAACAGTGGTGAGAGTGGGCACCCTTGACGTGTTCCTGATCTTAAGGGAAAGGCTCTCAGCTTTTCCCCGTTGAGGATGATATTCACTGTGGGTTTTTCATAGATGGATTTTATGAGCTTGAGGAATGTTCCCTCTATCCCTATACTCTGGAGAGTTTTAATCAGGAAAGGATGTTGTATTTTGTCAAATGCTTTTTCTGCATCAATTGAGAGGACCATATGGTTCTTCTCCCTCCTCTTATTAATGTGTTCTATCACATTGATTGATTTGCAGATGTTGAACCACCCTTGCATCCCGGGGATAAATCCCACTTGGTCATGGTGGATGATCCTTTTAATGTATTGTTGGATCCTATTAGCTAGGATTTTGTTGAGGATTTTGGAATCCATATTCATTAGGGATATCGGTCTGAAATTCTCCTTTTTGATGGGGTCTTTGCCTGGTTTGGGGATTAAGGTAATGCTGGCCTCATAGAATGAGTTTGGAAGTTTTCCTTCTGTTTCTATTTTTTGAAACAGCTCCAGTAGAATAGGTATTATTTCTTCTTTGAATGTTTGGTAGAATTCCCCAGGGAATCCATCAGGCCCTGGACTCTTGTTTTTTGGGAGGTTTTTGATCACTGCTTCAATCTCGTTACTGGTTATTGGCCTATTCAGGTTGTCAATTTCTTCCTGTTTCAGTCTTGGCAGCTTATAGGTTTCCAGGAAGGCCTCCATTTCATCCAGATTGCTCAGTTTATTGGCATATAGTTGTTGATAATAATTTCTAATAATTGTTCTATTTCCTTGGCGTTAGTCGTGATCTCTCCCCTTTCATTCATAATTTTATTAATTTGGGTCCTTTCTCTTTTCTTTTGGATAAGTCTGGCCAGTGGTTTATCGATCTTATTAATTCTTTCAAAGAACCAACTTCTAGTTTCATTGATCTGATCTACTGTGTTTCTGGTTTCTAATTCATTGATTTCTGCTCTAATTTTAATTATTTCTCTTCTAATGCGTGGCTTAGGCGTCGTTTGTTGCTTTTTCTCTAGTTCTTTAAGGTGTAGAGTTAGTTGGTGAATTCGGGATTTTTCTATTTTTTTGAGTGAGGCTTGGATGGCTATATATTTCCCCCTTAGGACCATCTTTGCAGTATCCCATAGGTTTTGGACCGATGTGTTTTCATTCTCATTGGTTTCCATGAATTGTTTAAGTTCTTTGATTTCTTGGTTGACCCAAACATTCTTGAGCAGAGTGGTCTTTAGCTTCCAAGTGTTTGAATTTCTGCCAAATTTTTTCTTGTGATTGAGTTCCAGTTTTAGAGCATTGTGGTCTGAGAATATGCAGGGAATCATCTCAATCTTTTGGTATCGGTTGAGACCTGATTTGTGACCCAGTATATGGTCTATTCTGGAGAAAGTTCCATGTGCGCTCGAGAAGAATGAGTATTCTGTTGTTTTAGGGTGGAGTGTTCTGTAAATATCTATGAGGTCCATCTGGTCCAACGTATCATTCAAAGCTCTTGTTTCCTTGTTGATTTTCTGCTTAGATGATCTGTCCATTGCTGAGAGTGGAGTATTGAGGTCTCCTACAATTAACGTATTGTTATCAATATGACTCTTTATTTTGGTTAACAGTTGGCTTATGTAGATGGCTGCTCCCATGTTGGGGGCATAGATATTTACAATTGTTAGATCTTCTTGTTGGATAGACCCTTTAAGAATGATATAGTGTCCTTCTGTGTCTCTTATTACAGACTTTAGTTTAAAATCTAATTTGTTTGATATAAGAATTGCTACCCCAGCTTTCTTTTGAGGTTCGCTGGCATGGAAGATAGATCTCCATCCCTTCACTTTCAGTCTGGATGTATCTTTAAGTTCAAAATGAGTCTCTTGTAGACAGCATATGGATGGGTCCTGTCTTTTTATCCAATCTGCAACCCTGTGCCGTTTTATGGGAGTGTTTAGGCCATTCATGTTGAGAGTGATTATTGAAAGATATGAATTAATTGTCATCATGTTGCCTGTGAAGACATTGTTTTTATAGATTGTCCCTGTAAATTTGTGTTGTAGATCACTCTTGGGGTCTTTCTCCTTTTATAGAACCCCCCTTAATATTTCTTGCAGGGCCGGCTTAGTGGTCACATATTCTTTCAACTTCTGCTGGTCGTGGAAGCTCTGCATCTCTCCATCCATTCTAAATGAAAGCCTTGCTGGATAAAGTATTCTTGGCTGCATGTTCTTCTCATTTAGTACCCTGAATATGTCTTGCCAGGCCTTTCTGGCTTGCCAGGTCTCTGTGGATAGGTCTGAAGTTTTTCTGATGTTCCTCCCTCTGTACGTAAGGAATCTCTTCCCCCTAACTGCCCTTAAGATGGTTTCCTTGGTTCTAAGATTTGCAAGCTTTACTATTACATGCCGGGGTGTTGGCCTGTTTTCCTTGATCTTGGGAGGGGTCCTTTCTGCCTCTAGGACTCGAATGTTTGTTTCATTCCCCAGATTAGGGAAGTTCTCAGCTACGATTTGCTCAAATACATCTTCTAGTCCTCTCTCTCTCTCCACTCCCTCCGGGATTCCAATTATTCTGACATTGGAACGCCTCATGGTGTCACTTATTTCTCTGATTCTATTTTCATGGATTCTGAGTTGTTTTTCCCTGGCCTCCTCTTTTCCCTTTTTATCTATTATATTGTCTTCCAGGTCGCTTATTCGTTCTTCTGCCTCAGTTACCCTAGCTGTTAGATTATCTAGATTGGATTGGATCTCATTGATAGCATTTTTAAGTTCTGCCAATTCCCCTTTTATTTCTGCCCTTAGAGACTCTATGTTGCCATTAATTGATTTCTCCATTCTAGCCATTGTCTTCACAATTGCTAGCCTGAATTCCATCTCTGACATCTTGGTTATATCTGCATCCATTTGTAAATCTGCAGCATGAGTCATAATCTCTGAGTCATTTCTATTTTGGGGCCTCTTCCTCCTAGTCATTCTGTTGATAGGTGTTTGAGGGAATGTATAGAGTCCAAATTATTGACCAGAACCCAAGCAAGATGCACCTGTTTTCTTGGGACCTTAGGGTTGCTGGCCTCTTGTTTTCCCAGCCTGTCTTCTGCGGGTGGGGCCTGCCGTGCTGTTACTCAGGCAACCCTGTTCGGGCGGAGTTGCCCTGCGCCCCTGTGGCGGGGGATGGGCTCAGTGGGAATCAGTCTTTGGGGCTTTTGTTCTCTGGCGCCTTTCCCTGGAGACTTTCCGCGTCTCTTCCGCGAGTCAAAGCAGAAGAGACTGTTTCCAACCCTCTGCCTCAGAGCAGAGAGATCGCAGTCTGTTCTTCAGTGAGCTCTCCAGGCCACACCGTCTCCGTTTCTGTCCGTGCTGCTATAAACTGCAGCGGCCTGGGTTGTGCGCCCCTCCGCAGCGCCCCCAGTCCTGCCTCCAGGTCGGGCATGTCTCTGCCCTTTGTGCCTCTAAAACCGCCAGCCGCTCCCAGTTCGCGCGCGGGACTCCGCCGCTCGGGGTTCCCACCCTGGGGGTTGCAGTTCACCGGCCTGACCCCAGTGCACCGGGTTTCCGTCTCAGAGGCTGCAGTTCGCATGCGTGTGAGCGTCGCTCCGGTTTCTGTCCGGGGGGCTGCAGTTCGCGTGCGCACGACCCTGCCGGTCTGGTTTTCCCCCCGGGGGCTGCCCTAAAGTCCTTTCCTGCCGCTACCGGTCTGCGAGTCTGTGCCCCGTCCGCAGCGCGCGAGGCTGTCACTCACCGGCGGTGTAGGATTCCCACGGCCAGGCACCTTCCTGCTGCCGTTTATCCTCCGATATCTGCCCGCAGAATCACGGCTCTCTGCTTCGTACCTCAAAACCAACTGCCTGCGATATTCTGTTCGTAGAGATCCAGATCTTCTTACATCTCAGGCTGGTTTCGTGGGTGCTCAGAGTGGTCTGGTAGATATCCAGCTCAGTTCCGGGGACCAGTTGGAATAGGGTCCCCTACTCCTCCGCCATCTTCCCCCCCCTCCCCCGTCCGTTCAGTCTTCTGATGAAGGTTTGGATTTATTTTTCTTGACCTGTAATCTACAGATTTAATTACAAGCGCATCCTGTATCCTCTTCTTCAGCCTTGCGTGTGGCAGAGTGCTGTGTGTCGTCTGCAGCAATACAACCACAGGGGAATTTTCCTCTGCTGTGAACGGCAGCAAGGGTAGGCAAGGAAGCCCCATGCTTCCCCTATCTCCAGGAAAAAGAAGAGGGAAATTTTGCCAGACCAAGCTTTTATCTCAACAGGAGTACAAGTATTCATTAGAAAGAGGGGTTTCTAATAGTGTTTTTTTTTTTTTTAAGATCTTATTTATTTATTTGAGAGAGAGAGAGAGAGCACAAGCAGGGGGAGGGGCAGAGGGAGAAGGAGAAGCAGACTCCCTGCTGAACAGGGAGCCTGATGTGGGACTCGATTCCAGGACTCTGGGATCAAGACACCAGCGAAGAGCAGAAGGCAGACACTTAACCGACTGAGCCACCCGGGCACGCCTTCATTATTGTTTTAAAAGCGATTTTCTTCCTCACATCCAGTGAGGGAATGCATCATGCACTCAGGGACCTGGCATCTTTCTCCTTAAGCTTTGTAAGCTATGCTAGCTGCATTTAAGGGGATCTTAACAACATTTCCTTATGTGTAAAATATTACATGATGTGGGAAATTAGGACTAGAGACACAGTTTTTGGCTTCATTTTTCTGGTCATACTGTAGAAATAGCAAAAGGCTGAGAAGAGAGGACATGGACTCTGTTCTTATATCTGTCACTAAAATACCACGTGACCTTGGGCAAGACCTTTAACCTCTACGAGCCACAGGTTTTATAGATGGGTGAAACTCAAGATTCCCAAGAATTCCAAAATGACTCTGCCATTTGGAAGAGGTAAGCTTGTCCTTCGGATCATCTGCACAGGCTCTGTCCTTCAGTAGGAGACTTCAAAATGGCCCCCACCTTCAAACCAAAATGCCTTCCTAAATCTACATACTGCCCAAATTTGGGGGGGCTCCCTTTCTCTGTGTCAGACTGCTCCAGGTTTTTAAATCTCTTTGAGAATGAGCCCTGTTTATTTCTCAGTAAGTGCAGTATCTAAACAATCCTTAAATACTACCTCCTTGCTTCCAGCCTCTGAAATGGAAAGTTTCAATGCTCTTGGCCTCCAGCTGAGCCTCCACGTGGGATTTCTGATCATGGTTCCTCATGTCTTTACAACAAGACATCCTTCCTGGGCATCAGAAGGCAGGGTGGTAGTTTAAAATTGAAATTTATTCCCCTCCTCTTGGGCTTAAATCCATTAGACAAATGCCATCCAAGACAGTCTTGTTTGGGGGCGCCTGGGTGGCTCAGTCAGTTGGGCATCTGACTCTTGATTTCGGCTCAGGTCATGATCTCAGGGTCAGGAGATGGAGCCCTACGTTGGGCTCCATGCTCCGTGGGGAGTCTCCTTGAGATTCTCTCCCTCTGCCCTTCCCCCTACTCTCTCTCTCTAAAAATAAATAAATAAATAAAATCTTAAAAAAAAAAAAAAGACAGTCTTGTTTGACCAGCCAACGATTCACCTCTTTCTAAATAGAATAGTGGGGAGAAACATTCACTAGAATGACAGTTTCATTTTTTTCCTCACATAGCCACTAAAAGAATTTTGAAAAATTATGTAACTGCACCCTACCGTTTTTATGTTGATAACTCTTTTTTTCCAATATCAGTTTAAATATTTGAAATGATTTGTAATTTCTGGTGCACTGTGATTGTTCCATTGCTCGCAAATGTTTCTAGCCTTGGTGATTTGATTCTCTTATCAATTTACAAGATATGTAAGAAGTTTCCTTTAACAGAAATTTTACATCATTCCATTTATCCTGGACTCATATTTCCATTCTACTTCCTGCAGAGAATTTTATACCAAGATAATATATTTCAGGCTTGGAATCCTATTATTGATCATTCTACCACATGTCTGTGCAAGAAAAATATTTATATAAATTGGAATTTAAATTGTTCTTCCCAAACTTGACTTTACTGTGATATTTTTTGTAGATGATTTCTGGGGGGAAAAAAAGTTTCTTCTGGATTGGATTACCATAACAACCAATTATTCCTGCACAATTAATCAAAATAAAATAAATAAAAATTTTGATGAGTGACTTTTAGACACAAATGGTAAAATTTTTGAGGACACGTATCTCTTGATAAAACTACTAGGACTTGTTGTCCAGTTAGTTTATGAGTCCATAGATAAATATTACTCATTGCTGGAATCAAAATAGGGCTGAACATCACTTTTATTTATATTTTTGTTTTCTAGATATGAGTACCAAAAGCCATATCCCCATATAAATAAAGTATATGGAAGTGGAAGGAGTCACATTATGCAAGTTGCAATGAATTTTTGAACTCCTTCCAAATTATGCATCCAAATCACACAGTTACATATCATCAAAAATGATTTTAATAATATATCAGCCAATAACTTGATTCGGTGCTCCTTCAGTTTTGTTGAAATTAAGGCATGGAAAACCATCCGATTTCCAAGGGGATTTGTTACCAACTCATCAGAACCACCCTCCTTCCCCATTTCTGGAATGTATGTCAAAAAAGTTTTATCAAGACTTACCAATGATTATTAATTGTACCCATGATTCTTGACTCTTAGGGACCTTGTTGAATATATCCTCAGAAAGGGTTGGGAAACAGAGATATTATTCATTTACGAACATTTTTGTCACTTCTGTACTGGTGTGCTCCTGGCTTTGAACTCCAGGGACTCCCTCTCAGGGAGGAGACATAATTGTGGGGTGTGGAAGAGGTCAGATCCTTGGGCCTCCTGGAACTTTTGAAACCCTAAAGTGATGCACCCTGGTAGGACTGGGGGAGAGAGGTACTCTTTCCTATTGTAAAGGGCAAAGGGTGACTAGGAAGTGGGGAGAATCAGCAAGATGTCTCCACTCCAGAGACATTCTCAGCTGCTCCATTTTTTTATTGCGATCTCATTAACAGAACATTTTATTTGTTTCAGGTGTACAACATAATAATCCAATATTTGTATATACGGCGGTCAGCTGATCCACTTACGAAGGAAGAGATAAGAGTGGAGCCTGGAATTGATTCCCTCAAAACCAACCATGCTTATGTTCCCTTGGGAATACTTAATGGCCCTCTGGAAGTCTGTGTTTTCCAGTTGGAAAGGGCACACCTCGAGGGCATGCCACCAAAATCCTTAATATCCATATTTGTTATATGTTTTCTTCAAGGTAAATACATAATTACCATTCATAACAAGTTCTGTGTGACTTTTTGGCATCCTTTCCTTGGGAATGATGAACAATGCTCACAGAATTTATCTTCACTTGTTTCATGAGAAGGAAAAATGGTCATATTCCTGGCTCCAGAGGAATTTCTGCTTTCCATGGAGTGTACCCTGAAAACACCCCCCATAACAACATCTCCACGTGGTTCCTGGATGAATGACCCCAGTCGTAGACATGAAATCTCCAACCCCTCCCTTCCAACATCAGACTCCGGTTCCATTAGCGCTGATGCTCCTCCCTAGGGAATCCTAATAAAGTATAGCACCCGAGCCAGACCCTGAGGGTAGCCTGCCCAAGCTCCTCATTCCACACGACGTTTCTCACTTGGCAGCTACCATTTGCTGCTTGACCTTTCGGGCGACATAAAATCCCGGCCACCCTGCGCCACTCTCAGTGACTCCCGACAAGATTGGAGCCAAGCTGATTTATGTGCACTCCTAACTCAGTAATTGCCCGAACCTGTGTATTTTATTTTAGAGCCGCAGAACCTTTTGCTTTTTTCCCTTTAAATGAACAGTTGAAAAGATGAAAGCATAGTTGCTTTATTGTCATCAGGGAAGGGGGCCTGGAGTCCTGCCCACTTGCCTATCCTTAAGTTCTGGGCTGCTCGGTTTATTTTTATTTATTTTATTTTATTTTTTTTTAAAGATTTTATTTATTTATTTGACAGAGACACAGCTAGAGAGGGAACACAAGCAGGGGGAGTGGGAGAGGGAGAAGCAGGCTTCCCACTGAGCAGGGAGCCCGACGTGGGGCTTGATCCCAGGACCCTGAGATCATGACCTGAGCCAAAGGCAGACACTTAACGACTGAGCCACACAGGCGCCCCTTTATTTTTATTTTTTAAAAAGATGTATTTATTTGAGAGAGTGAGCGAGTGAGAGAGAGCACGTGCATGTGTGAGCAGGTGGAGGGGAGGGGCAGAAGGAGAGAGAGAGAGAGAGAGAGACGCTCAAGCAGACTCCCTTGGGAGCGTGGAGTCCCAACACGGCTGGAACCCATGACCCATGAAATCATGACCCGCCGCAAAACCAAGAGTCGGTCACTTAACCGGTGGAACCACCCAGGGTTGTCCCCCTCCCCTCCCGGTAACTAGGTTTATAAAGCACTGTCTCAGGTGGCTTCCCAGTCTCGCTTGTCTCCAACACCTTTGCTATAGATCACCAAAGCACGATTGGTATACTTGGATACTTACTGAAATCACCTGCAAGCTTTAAAAAATACTGATGCTTAAAAAAAAAAAAATACTGATGCTTGAGACTTGCCCCCCCCCACCCCTAAGAGCTTCTGTTTAAGAGCTCTTGGGTCTCCTGTCCTAGATGATTATAATGTGCAGCCAAAGTTGAAAATTACTGCACCAGAGGGGTTTTTAAATGTAAATTTGATTATGCCACTCTCACTCTTTTTTTTTCAAAGATTTTATTTATTTATTTGACAGAGAGAGAGAGACAGCAAGAGAGGGAACACAAACAGGGGTGAGTGGGAGAGGAAGAAGCGACTGAGCCACCCAGGCGCCCCTATGTTACTCTCACTCTTAGTATCTTAAAGCATCTCAGTGGTTCTCAAAGTGTGGTCCCCCAGACCCACAGCTTCAGCACCACCTGGAACTCGTTAGAAATGCAAATGACCTGACTTAACCCCAGGCCTATTAAATCAGAAACTCTGGGCATGGGATTCAGCAGTCTATATTTGAACAAGCCCTCCAGGTGGTCCAAACTGGAGAGCCTAGTCCCCTCACCGAGTCCCACCAATAGAGTACTCACTCTATAGTCTGCTTTCTGTTATTATGGTTTTACGTTTGTTAGAAAAATATTTAAAATCAGATCATTTCACGTAATCACAGTCTTTATATATCCAACCTTCTGGTGATTTTCAAACCTTACTGAGTAAGAGCAACTCTCTGAAAAACTCGTCGTAAATGGAGATTCCTGAAGCCATCCCCAGAGATTCTGATTCGGTAACTCTGGGCGGAGCTCAGATGGGCTCTTTTTTAAAAGCACCACAGCTGGGGGCGCCTGGCTGGCTCAGTCAATAGAGCATGCGACTCTTGATCTCCGGGTTGTGGGTTCGAGCCGCACGTTGGGTGTAGACATTACTCAAAAATAAAATCTTAAAAAAAAAAAATAAAAGCACCTCAGCTGATTCTGATTGTCAGGAAAGTACCCACTCAGAGGGTCACACCAAAGAAAGAGCAGGGACGAATTTAACTCCTGATGACCAGGTGGGCCAGTCTGTGAGTTAGTTTAAGAGAGGACATCTGGGGGTCTGCTTCACCATCTCCCTATGTGGGTGAAAAACAAAGCCCGAGGAGGAGACATGCCCTTCAGCATTATGGTAATTTGTGAAAATACCTGGTTACTCAAACATATTGCCTGGGCTTTTTTTATTTGCATTTTTGAAAAAAACAAAGCAACAGGAGAGAAGGTATGTGACGACGTTAAATGTCAAGCAAGTGAGGCATACTTTAAAAACTTAAGAAAGAAGAGCAAGAGAAAGGTCTTTCTGTTTAAACAACTTGAGAATCAGGCTCCAGTGATTGGAGTTGTTTCCTCAAGTCACAACGGGGTTGTTTTGGAAGCCGAGCAATGAGGGTGAGGTAAGGATCAATGCTCTATATTTTTATTTTTTATTTTTTTGGCAGATCCAGTTGTTACAGCAGACTTTATCCATGGAATTACCTTTACATCTTGGTCAAAATCAGTTGCTTGTAAATATGCAGGTCTATTTCTGAGCTCTGTTCTGTTGATCTCTGTGTCAGATCTCTCCCTGCTGCCAAACTGTCTTGACTAATGGAGCTTTTTCATAACTCAGTTACTGTGTCAGTTCTCCAACTTTTTTTTTTCAAAATGATCCTGGCTATTCTAAGTTCTTGATATTTTCACAGACATATTAGAATCAAGTTGTCAGTAGCTACGAAAACAGCCTCCTGGCACTTTGATTGGGGTGTTGAATCTTCAGATCGATTTGTGGAGAATTGATAACACTGACTATTAACATTCACGAACAGAACTCTCCATTTGTTTAGGTCTTTTAAAATTTCTTACTGGAAAAAAAAGGTTTTTTGGTTTTCAGGGTGTAGCTCTTACACATAGTTTGTTAAATTTGCCCCCAAATATTTCTTGTTTTTTGATGCTGATTATATTGGTAATAGTATTTTTTAAATTCCTGTTTTAATTCAAATTTTGCTAGCCTATATAAATTGCTCTTCATGTATTCACCTAGTATCCAGTGACCTTACTAACTTGTATAATAGGTCTAAAAAGTTTTTTTGTTGACGTGTTAGGATTTTACATGTAGACATGCTGTCTGGGAATAAAGATAGTTTCACCTCTTCACCTCTTTCTTTCCAATCTGTATGTCTTTTTTTTCATGCTTTATTACGGTGACTAGAAATTTTTTTTTAAGATTATTTATTAGCCTGTGCGTGCACGCATATGCTCAAGAACATGGGGGGAGGGACAGGGGGAGAGGGAGGGAATCTTCAAGCTGACTCCCTGTTGAGCCCGATGTGGGGCTGGATCCCATGACCCATGAGATCATGACCTGAGCTGAAACTAAGAGTCCGACACTTAACCGACTGAGCTACCCAGTGACTAGAAATTCGAATACAATGTTAAGTAGAAGTGTTTTGAGCAGGCATCTTCTTCCTGCTCGTAGGGGAAGAGAATTCAGTCTTTCACCGTTAAGTACGATATTAGCTGAAGTTTTTTTTAAGGTAGTCATTATCAGATTCCGGTAGTTCCCATCTATTCTGCTTTGCTGAAAGATTTTTACCTCTTGTGGGTATTGAATTTTGTCAGATGCTTTTTCTGCGCCTGTTGAGATGATCCTATGGTTTTTCGGCATTTGTATATATTATTGTTGGTGTTGATGTTCTAGCAGCTTTGCTTGGGTAAGAGAAATTACCTTCTGACTTGAGAGGCAATTTAAAAAATGGAACGATCATTTATGATCAAAAAAACCTCTTTGTGTCATAGACTATTTCCCTCTGATGTGCTTCGTGGCTTTAAACTATTGCAGTGGATTAAAAAAAAAAAGTTGGATTTTCCTTTCATCTATGCTAATGCTTTCCATTAGGAATCAATAAGATTGGGTTATCCAAATTTTAGTCCTGGCATTTTGCTAGGCAGAATAATGAAATGCACTCGTTTGCCAGAGAGGAAAGGGAGTTAATGTTGATTAAGAATTCACTATTCTTAGATAAGCTCTCTGTGTGTAGTTTATCATTTAAAATTGTCCTCACATAGACCCCGTACGTAGCTGAGTCCTCTTCATTTTTCAAATGAGATAGACTCAGAAAAATTTACTCATACATTGAATCAGACTCATGCATTTTTTAGTTTTAAAAACAATTTTAAAACATTACAGAAGATTTGGACAAAGGAAGTAGTGAATCGCTCATTATCTCAGTGCCCTTATGCAATACGTATTTTTGGGAATAGATGTTGATTTTCTTTTCTTTTTCTTTTTTTTTTTTTGCTAAATATCAGTATGAAGAGCCATTTTGTTAAATGCTTATATATATTCTTCTAATACTTTCTACTTACCCAAGTGTATAGGGGAGAAGTGTCAGTAAAACATCTGGTATTATATCGGGCACTTGATATGAACCAATAAATGATAGTTATTTTTATTCTCATCTCTATTTTGTGTCTTGAGCACAGTATGGTCTCCCCGAAGGTACAGGCCGTGTTCTCTATAATAGTCATCATAGCGCTGAATGGGAGCTCTGGGTGTTAAGAAATACTGTGGGATCAGTGACTGGTGGATGAACGAACTAACCCGGGACCTTAGTTCTGCAGAACAGGAACACAATCTGTCCAGCCGGATCATGAAAGAGAAGGTAGAGGAGGAGGGGGAGGAGTAAGAAAGACTGTAATATTCTGGCGATGGTAACAAACAGAATTTTGGAGCACATAATATTGCCCGTCACTCAGAATACTAAAATCAGGATAAAGGAAATGCTCAGCTGGTCGTAGGAGCAGAGCATTGTGGGTGTGGCTTCATGTTCCCAACTCATTCCCAGCCAACTGCTGCTCCCCAGGAAATTCTCAGTCCCGACCCACCAGTGAGAGTCCTGTTTCCTCCAAGGAGGAGGAGGAAGAACATGGCACAGTGGGAAAACAGGTGGAAGGCCCTCTGAAGGGCCTGCATTTGAATCCTGATTCTGTGTTTCAAAGGCATTTTTAGGATGCTTTTTGTGGCGAGTTAAAATAAAAATCAGAACACCCCAAAATGCTCTCAGTTGGTGTACCAATAAGGTAATTAATTGCTCATTTCACCTAATGGGTCTTTCAAAAGCGGGAAGGGCTTTGGAGGTGCTGGGACGCCATCGAGAACGTAGGTCCTGCCATCCCTCCATTCTTCTACCTTTGTGTCAGCTTCATCGGCAGACCAGCAGCTAGGCGGCCGTGCCGTTCCCACACCTAACATTCACATACAGCAGTGACCGGGGGAAGAGAGAGACTATGTATCTCTCAATTCTTTCTCAGGACTCACATGCTGTTTTTCAGGAGGCCCTTGGCAGGCATCACAACAGAACTGGACAGAATTGGGTGGAGAGTCTGCTCCTAATCCAATTGCCTGCAAGGGAAATGCATCATCACAAACCCAACAGGTGTCCCCTGGAGGTGGAACTGGGACCAGCTTCCCAGAAGACCCATCTGTGCACAAAATCCTGGCTTTAGAGAGAAAAAGGGGGAAATGGATGCTGGGTAGGAAAGCTCCGTGTTTGCATTATGGGGTCCCTATAGAGCTGGGTGTCGTGAGACTGGAGTCACAGCCTTAAGTGCTTTTGAGTTTCAGTTTATCGCCTGTCAAGTGGGAATAGTAATGCTCTGCTCACTGGATCTCTCTGTATGGCAGCTGAAATTGTACCTATAAAAGAGCTATGGAAAGGGGTATCATTATTGTCTGATCTCCTCAGCTCACACGGACATCCTAATGAGTTTACTAGTTCAATAATGGTTTTATGTGTGTTAGTCAAATTTCCAGTTGGGTTGTAAACATCCTGTAAGCGCTTATCCTTCTGTGATCTATATTTGCTAGAATATTGGGCCCAGAGTATGTTCTAAATGTTTAGTTGATGGTAGTATTTAGAAAGCATCTTTTAGAGGTGCCTGGTGGCTCAGATGGTTGAGCATCTGCCTTTGGCTCGGGTCATGATCTCTGGGTCCTGGGATCGAGCCCCACGTCGGGCACCCAGCTTGTTGGGGAGTCTGCTTCTCCTTCTCCCTCTGCCTCTCCCCCTGCTTGTGCTCTCTCAGTCTCTCTCAAATGAATAAAAAATAAAAAGCATCTTTTACAGATAAAAGTCCTTGTTGAAAAAAAATCCTTTATTTTGGAGTGTTACAGTCTTCTGACTTCACACAACGTATAGATTCATTTATTAGCACTTTTGCAAATAATTGAAAAGTACATTCAGTTCTTCCATGATTTTAATGGCTCTGCAAAATTTCCACTAGGATCGGTGATAAAGTACCTGATGGAAATCGGATCAATAGGCTGAAAAATGATCAGGTTCAGGGCCTGTATATATCATACTGCAGGTTACCCAACCTCTTTCTAAGATTTTAATCCTGGTAAAATTGTGGCTCATGAGAAACACGGTTAATGAGAAACATGATGCATAGTGCTGGAGGGAAAATGAGCTCATGTGGGTCCCTAGGAGGTTGGGGAATGTATGTGCACACAGGGGTGGAAGTCAGTCTGCTCTTGTTTTAATCAGAGGCTCTATGGGTTTTAGGCCTGATCTCTTGAGCTTTTTGTATCAACTGAAAAAACATTTCTCCTCCCTGTCTCAAAGTTACTGCCCTAGTCCAGGGTCACCACCCCATTTCACAGTTTATCCAGTATTTTCTCAACTTTGGACCCTTTAAATATACCTTAACTGTGGAATATAGTCAGGAGGGTTGTAATAGCGTTGTATGGTGACAGATGGGAGCTACACTTGCGGTGAGCACAACATTACCTGTAGACTGTTGAATCACTGTGTTGTACATGCGAAACTAATGTCATTGAGTGTCAATTATCCCTCAAAAAAAATTAAGTTAACCTCACTTTACATTTACATTTTGCAGCACCTACTAAGTTACTAGGCATATGTAATAATAATTGGTACCATAATTAATTGATGTGTAATGTTCACACTCATCTTAAAATGCTTTCTAAGTTAACTTAAAAAAAATGATTTTATTTATTTTAGAGAGAGAGAGAGAGAGCAAGCCAGGGGAGGAGCAGAGGGAGAGGGAGAGAGAGAGAGAGAGAATCTCTAGCCGACTCCCCACTGAGCATGGAGCCCAACGTAGGGCTTGATCTCAGGAATCTGAGATCATGACCTGAGTGGAAACCAAGAGTCAGATACTTAACTGACTGAGCCACCCAGGCACCCCCTAAGTGAACTTTTATGAGTCCCATTTTATAGATGAGGAAACTGAGGTCAAGGGGTTTTAGTAACTTGTTCAAACTAAGTGGTAGATGAAGGACTTGAACCCAGGTAGGTACTTGAGGCTTTAAAGCTGCTCTTTTTGGACTGTATCTCAAATATGATCTTGCTGAGTCTCCACATTCTTGTTGTTAAACTGAAGTTGGCCAGTAAGCTCACCAAGAGATTTCCATGCCTTGACACTCTAAATTTTATGAATTCTAAGATTAATCAAAATCTTACAGGGAAATAAAATTCTTGGCATCCCTACTCCTGATTTAAATACATTGGATAAAGTGGGTATGTTTAAAAGAAAAGGACTTTACTTACATGTGAATATGTACATATGTTTATATATGAATATAGATATATAGAATATCTTCTTTACTATTGAATATTTAGAAGCTTTTTTTTTTCTTCAAAGATTTTATCTATTTATTTGACGGACAGACACAGCGAGAGAGGGAACACAAGCAGGGGGAGTGGGAGAGGGAGAGGCAGGCTTGCTGCAGAGCAGGGAGCCCGATGCGGGGCTCGATCCCAGGACCCTGGGATCATGACCTGAGCCGAAGGCAGATGCTTAACGACTGAGCCACCCAGGCGCCCCTGAATATTTAGAAGCTTAACCAAGATTTTAGAAGTTGTGAGGTTTAGAAACTGCACCCCCCTCAAAGTGCCATTAACAGTAGCTTTCCTTGGAACTATAGAAAATATTTTGGTTATTATTTGGTAATGGACATTACAAATATTAGGTACATTTTCTGTGAGATAGAATAAATAATCTCATTAATAATCATTTTTATTTATTGGATTGATGGGCTTTACTATGGGCCAGCATTTAAATGCTCTAATAAAAACTAATGTATTTATTATTGTTATTTTTAAAGATTTTTATTTATTGAGAGAACGAGAGAGAGCATGCACGAGCTGAGGGAGGGGCAGAGGGAGAGGGAGAGAGAGATTCTCCAGCAGACTCCATGCTGAGTGCAGAGCCCAGTGTGGGGCTCCATCTCACAACCCTGAGTTCATGACCTGAGCCAAAATCAAGAGTCTGACGCTCAACCGACTGAGCCACCCAGGCACCCCTAATAGAAACTAATTTATTCAACAAATCACTATTAAGTGAATCTCAATTTTTCTGGTGTGTATGGAAAATCTAATCATGAGCTGTTGAGTTTATGTTGGTAGAGGAAGGCAAGGTATCCTGCTAACTATAAAAACCTTATCTCTCATTTTGAAAAGTTGGTGAGCAAAACCACACTTAAGCTGGAATAACTTCTGTAGTCAATGAAAGGGAAAATACAAATCCTGTTTCCAGGGAAAGTGTATTTGGTGATGACTCAGACCAAATGCTGGGGCCTGATAAGAGGGCTCCTTCAGGCTTTTAATTGAAATGTGACTGTAACAAGGGATCGACAGAAATCACTTCTGATTTCCAGATAAACACATCAATCCAATGTCATTGAAAGCTGATAAGACAGATTTCCAGCAAAGAGATTTAAATAGTACCTCCTGCCCTGCTTCTTCTGAACTAGGACGTCAGCGAGCCTTTATTCATTTGACAACTGAATTTTTAATGGCTCTGCGAATGTCACTGGCAGTAAAGGAGGATTATTTCCATTTTCGCAGATGTGTTAAAGGCCTTTGCTCTCTGGAGCTATCTAAATGTGAAATAATAAGATAATATCAACAGCTAGCTTAAGGGTTTCCATTTTAGTTATTAGAGTAGAGGTTGTTGGTTTCCCAGTGTGCGAAGACCTGCATCCTTCAATGCAGGGTCTACTGTCCGCATCATCTCGATCAGTACACATGCACCTCGGGGCAACTGTTGCACCCTACGACTTGACTTGTGCTTTGGGAAGCAAGCAGAGTGGGTCTCCCTGAATGCAGCTTCTGGTCCTTGATGCAAATCAGATGGTGTTCTGTCACCTCCTCCCTTTAGTGTCTCCAGTGAGACAACTTCATTTGCAACTGCAGGAAGGAATATTCTGATTCAGTGGAAGTAGCTGATTAACTCTAGAGGCGGAGGAAGAGGATCCTGTTTGGGGCAGAAAGGACCGCCATCCTGCAAGCCTTTCCCTGTCATTACGGATTGGGTTCCCCACCCATGTCCATGTCCCAGCAGACCCCAAGATGGATATTGGTGTGTGGAAGATTTCTTAGGGAATACTGCACACTAGGGGAAGAGAGAAAAAGGGAAGGAAGCGGGAGTGGTCAGAGGAAGTTGGGCTGCAAAGCAATCTTAAGAAATTCTCAGCTAACCTCACAGGAAGTTCTGAAACCAACAGGGTGTTATTCCACATGGCAAAGGACATCCCCTATGTGTTCCTGTGCTGACCAGTCACTGGATTCATGCTGCTCCCAGAAGGAGGTGTGGCCTGGGGTAAGGAGCTGTCTTCAGCCAATTTCTGGAGCTGACCATGGGGAGCTGTCAGCTTCCATGCTCCCCCAGAGCATCAGATACTTCGGTCCCATAGGAAGATCTGTGGCACATAGCACAGCCTTCAATTCTCCAGAGCCATTAGTTTTGGACTGAGCCTCTCAAGGTGGAGCAGCAGATGGGAAGGATGTATTTTTTCCAACGGGATTCTACAAGAAGAATCTGGAGACACTCCTATGTATATGAATGACTCTTAAGTCCTTTCTATCTTGAGATAAGATGGTGTAAAACTACTTTTCTCTACTTCCTGCCTGATTGCATATTGTCCTTCCTGACTTGTTGACTTTTTAAGTCCAAGCTCAAAATTTATCTTTGTTTTTGTTTTTTAAATTAAGTGGGCTCCGGGCACGTGGTTGGCTCAGTCAGAAGAGTGTGTGACTCTTGATCTTGGGGTTGTGAGTTTAGCCCCACATGGGGTGTAGAGATTACTTAAGTAAAAATAAAACTAAAAAAAAAAAAAATTGATTTCTTAAATTAAGTAGGCTCCATGCCCAATGTGAGCCTTGAACTAAAGACCCTGAGATCAAGAGTCACATGCTCTACTGACAGCCAGCCAGGTGCCCCTAAACTCAGTATTTGTTTTAACCTCACTTCATGTGTATGAAAATGTTGAGGAAATAGAGTTTTCTCCTGGGCTTTCCTCTATCCCCAGGAATATTCTCAGGCCCCTTTGAAAACACTTAGGAGGAGATCTTGGAGCTGTTTTTCACAAATCTGTCATCAAATCATCTGAGTCAGAAATGTCTGAGGAAATAAAATTCTGATTCCTGGGCTCCACCTCAGCACTAAAACATAATAACTTGATGGTAGCTGACACTAACGGGCTTATGCATCTTCTAGGCCTGGGAATATGCATTGAACACATTTCCTAGATAGATCTTACATGTGGTAAAGTTTGAAAACCACAGGCCTAGAAGAATATTATCTTCTTTAGATTGTTCTGAAGTATGGATGTGATGGTTAATTTTGTATCTCCACTTGGCTAGAACACGGTACCCAGATACTTGGTTCAACATTATTCTAGATGTTTCTGTGAAGCCGTATTTAGATGAGATTAACGTTTAGATCAGTGGGCTGTGAGTAAAGCAGATTACCCTCCTAATGGGGGTGGACCTAATCTAGTCAGTTGAAGGCCTTAACAGAGGAAGGACTGGCCTCCCCTGAGGGGGGTTCAGACTCAAACTGCTGGTTCTCTCTGGATCTCCAGCCTCCTGGTCTACCCTTGCTGGTTCTGTTAGGTCACAAAGAAAACCTTGATAAATTTTTTAAAACGTAGAAATTGTCAGAGCTTACTCTCAGATCACAATGCAATAAAAGTAGGAGTTAATGACAAAAATAGGAACAAACAAAAACCCCTCCCAACCAGTTGAAAATTTCAAAATCCAGGAGACCTACTGAACGAGAAGAGAAAATTCAAAGTATTATTACAACATTAAGAATATAGTTGTAATTGTCATATTACCTATAGAAACTCATAGCGAAGACCACTAATGAGTTCAAAGGAGAATTTGTAGCTGTACAGTCTTCCTAAACAATGAAGAATGGAAATAAAATATGCATTCTACCCAAGAAATTTGAAAAAACCTACCATGGGAAATCGGAAGAAAAGATGTAAAAAAAAAATTAAAACAGGAATCAATAAACATGTGGAATCTAAAAGCAAACATACGGACTAAACAGAAACAGACTCATAAATGCAGAGAACAAAGTGGTGGCTGCCAGAGGGGGGTGGAATGGGGGGGATGGGTGAGATAGGGGGAGGGGATCAGGAGGTACACACTTCCAGTTATAAAATACGTAAGTCACCTGGATGAAAAGTATAGCCTAGGGAATATAGTCAATAATATAGTAATAACATGGTATGGTGACAGATGGTGGCTACACTTGTGGTGAGCACTGAGTAATGTATAGAGTTGTTGAATCGATATGTTGTACACCTGAAAGTAATGTCATGTCATATGGCAACTATGTCTCAATTAAAAAAAAAAGATCTCAGGTACACAACTTATACCTCAAGGAACACAGAGAGCAAACTAAACCCAGGGTCAGTAGAAGGAGATCATAAAATTTAGAGCAGAAATAAATGAAATAGAGAATAGGAGACAGTAGAAAAAGTCAACAGAACAGGGAGGGTTTTTTTTTTTTTTTTTTTTGGTAAGAACATTAACAAAACTTTAGCTAGACTAAGAAAAAGAATGAGAAGGCTAAATAATTCAGAAAGGAAAGAGGAGACATTGCACCTGATAACACAGAAATTAAAAAGGATCCCGAGAGACTCCAGTGAACAGTTATACCCTGACAAACTGGACACCCTCTAAGAAATGTGCAAATTGCTAGAAACATCAACTGTCTAAGACTGAATCATAAATAAAGTCTGAACAGACCCATAATAAGTAAGGAGATGGATTCAGTGATTCCAAACCTTCCAGAAAAGAAAAGCCCAAGGCCAGATGGCTTCACTTGTGAATTCTATCAAATATTTTTAGATGTATTAACAGCAATCCTTCTCAGACTCTTCCAGAAAATCGAAAAGGAGGGAACACCCTAGACTCATTTTATGAGGCCAGCATTATCTGATACCAAAGCCAGACAACATTACACAGAGAAAAGTGCAGGCCACTATTTCTGATGAACACAAATCCAAAATAGTAGTTAATAAAAATACTAGCTGTCCTCAACAAAATACTAGCAAACCAAATTCAACAGTATATTAAAAGGATCATTCACCATGACCAAGTGGGATTTATTCCTGGGATTCAAGGAAATCATAAATGTAAATCAGTAAACATGATATATCACATGAATAGAATGAAGGATAAAAATCCACATGACCATCTCAATAGATGAAGAAAAAGCATGTGAAAAAATTCAACACCTTTTCATGATAAAAACTCAAACCCAACAACGCTGGAAATAGAAGATTACCTCCAAATTATAAAGGCCATATATGAAAAGCCCACAACATGTAGTCTCTTTAATAAATGAGGAAAAAGTAGTCTCTTTAATAAATGGTGTTGGGAAAACTGGACAGCTACATACAATAGAATGAATCTGGACTCCTGTCTTACACCCTACACCAAAATCAACTGAAAATAGATTACGGATTTAAATTTAAGACCTGAGCCTAAAACTTCTAGAAGAAACATAGGGCTGAACTCCTTGACATCAGTCAAGGCACTGATTTTTTGGAATGATACCAGAAGCAAAGGGAACAAAAGCAAAAATAAGCAAGTGGGACTATGTCAAACTAAAAAGCTTCTACGCAACAAAGGAAATCATTAACAAAATGAAGACAACCTACTGAATGGGAGAAAATATTTGCAAACCACATATCTGATAAAGGGTTAATTTCAAAGTACACAAGGAACACTTACAACTCAATAGTAAAACACTCCTAATAACCTGATTTAAAAATGTGCTAAAGACTTGAATAGACATTTCTCCAAAGAAAACATACAAATGGCCAGAAGGTATATGAAAAAATGCTCATTGTCTCTAAACATCAGGAAAATGCAAATCAAAACCACAATGGGATCACCTCACACCTGTCAGAATGGCTAAAATCAACACAAGAAACAACACATGTCGGTAAGGACCTGCAGAAATTGGAAACTTGTACACTGTTGGTGGGAATGCAAAGTGGTACAGCTGCTATGGAAAACAGTATGGAGGTTTCTTCAAAACATTAAAAATAGAACTATTATATGATCCAGGGTATTGATCCATGAGTATTGAAATCAAAATCCCAAAGGGATATTAGCAAGCTCGTGTTCATTGCAGTGTTATTCATAATAGCCAAGAGGTGGAAACAATCGAAATATTCATAAACAGATGAATGGATAAAAAATATATATATATAATTCAACCTTAAAAAAGAAGGAAATTCTATAATATGCAACAACATGGATGAGCATGTTATACTAAGTGAAATAAGGCAGTCACAGAAGGGCAAATATATGAGATATCTAAAATAATCAAACTCGAGTGCCTGGGTGGCTCAGTAGGTTAAACATCTGATTCTTGATTTCAGCTCAGGTCATGATCTCAGGGTCGTGAGATCAAGCTCTGCGTTGGGCTCTGTGTTCAGTGGGGAATCTGCTTGGGATTCTCTCTCTTCCTCGTCTTGTGCCCCTCCCACCCACACAAGCATGTGCGCGCACATGCGTGCTCGCTTGCTCTCTCTCAAATAAATAAAGTATTTAAAATAGTCAAACTCATAGTACCAGAGAGTGTAAGGTGTTTGCCGGGATTGGGGGAGGAGGAAATGGGGAGTTAGTAATCTACAGATACACAGTTTCAGTTTTGACAGATGAATAATTTCTAGAAATCTGGTGTACGATGGTGTGCCTGTAACTAACAATACAGTATTGTACAGTTTGTTACTAAAAATTTGTGAAGAAGACAGATCTCATGTTCAGTGTCATTGCCACAATAAAATAAAAATTGAAAAAGTAAGAAGGTAAAGGAACTACCATTGGAACCAGAAG
This sequence comes from Halichoerus grypus, assembly GCF_964656455.1. NCBI lineage: Eukaryota > Metazoa > Chordata > Mammalia > Carnivora > Phocidae > Halichoerus > Halichoerus grypus. The sequence continues at coordinate 142,331,422 of NC_135713.1, read as the reverse complement.
AAGAGAGTCATTTAGAAAAGGCCACCTTGAGAGGAGTTGTGACTTTTTGTTCTACCCTACAAGGAGGAAGATGGAAGATACCTATTCCAATGTCTCTTTCCTCTCTGAATATCACCTCCTGCTGGGACTGCCACATCCAATGAGAAGCGGAGAGCAAGGGCTATTGGTACCCAGCAAGTCAGCCTCTTAGAGCAGAGAGTGGGGTAGAGAAGGTTGGAGAGAGGACATGAAAAAGCAAACAGAAGATACACAGCACAGGTGGGACCTCTCAGTAATGTAGGCTTGCTTGGATAATCTTTACACCTTTGTTTGCTGCCCCGGGCAGCTTGCTGGTAGGAAGATGCTTGCTTGCCCGTACAGATTGAAATCAAAAAGCAAACTACCTCACTGGTATGGTGTCCTCTTTGGGGCTTCTTTTGGAGGGCTGGCACAATTGAACTGAATCTGACTCAACTCAGCCAGCCAACAGAGCAGATTCTGCCCACTGGTTGTATGAGGCCAAAGGGGATGGAAGCAAGTCAATCTTATGTAAACATCCTTTGTTCAAAGGAAGTTTCACCTTGAGCTCTAGGTCTTCACATGTGAAGATGGAGCTGCTCTGGGTGAAGGGGAAAGGGAGTATGGAGGCCTCCAAGGACTTTTGGGCTGGAGCTGTGGGAACACAGTTTTAAAACCGTGGATCCTTTTAAAGGCTCTCCTTGTGCACACAGGGAAACCAAGAACCAGTTGAGTAGAAGTCTACTGTTCAAGGTCACCCGAGGAGCTGGTGGCTACTCCATGTTCAAAGCCAAGTCTCCTCATTCCCGGTCTCATGGTCTTCCCATCTTCCCTTGCTGCCATATCATAGCTTAGGCTATTTATACTTTTCACTGCAAATGTTCTCTATGCATAGGCTGCCTCCATGGTATATTTACTTCTCGTGGTGCTGAGGCAGGAGAGCTGCCCATGCTGTTTGCTCATAGATGTCAAGGATGCATGGATTCTGTACCCTCTTGAGGTTGTGGACAATTTTTTAAAAAGATTTTATTTATTTATTTGAGAGAGAGCAAGCAAAAAGCAGGGGGAATGGCAGAGGGAGAGGGAGAAGCAGACCCCCTGCTGAGCAAGGAGCCTGATGCGGGACTCGATCCCAGGACTCCAGGATCATGACCTGAGCCAAAGGCAGCCGCTAAACCGACTGAGCCACCCAGGTACCCCTGAGGTTGTGGACATTTAACATGAGCCAGACAGCCTTTGATGTGATGTCCTTTCAGGCTGATGTGGCTTGTAATTGCCATAGTTTTTCTCATAGTAATTCTCTTAATTTTATTTTCTGGGTCTTGACTGTGACATGAACTGTCATTTTGCCATCTTAATTTTGCAGATTTTGCCTTTAGGGAGCTGCTCTTCTGACTTCCTGGTGCTTTTCCAGAGGGCCAGACAGAGCCCCGGGACGTAGGTGCACAGCCAGGCCTCTGCCCACCTGAAGATTTGGCGGGTGGCCTCCCAGAGCTAGTGGAGGCTGCTCCCCTGTATCTTCACACTAGAAATACTACTTTTTAAAAATGAAACAACTATGGGGCACCTGGGTGGCTCAGTCAGTTAAGTATCTGCCTTCAGCTCAGGTCATGATCTCAGGGTCCTGGGATCGAGCCCCGCATCGGGCTCCCTGCTCAGCAGGAAGCCTGCTTCTCCCTCTCCCACTCCCCCTGCTTGTGTTCCCTCTCTCGCTGTCTCTCTCTCTGTCAAATAAATAAATAAAATAAAAAAAAAAAAAAAAAAGAAACGACTAGAATGACCCAACGTAAAAATAAACCGAGATGGCGCTTTTAAAGTAACCATTTACAGAAATAAGATGCCGAGGTACAATTAGAATTTGTACCATGTTCAAGCCAAAAAAAGGATTGGTATTTATTTCTATTATTTATTATCGTCTTATTAAGATGATCGATGAGCTATTTTATTAAGCTGATATCTTAATAAAGGAAAGAAGAAGAAAACATGATTTCTTTCATTCATAGTCTTCTATATTTGTGTCTGTAGCTGAAAAGGGATGTGAATAATTTTCTCCCCCTCACTCACGAAATCTCTCTGAGCGTTGTTAATCTAGACACGTCATTGTGCAAAGCAAGCATAAGATACAGTTGTTCTGATGCCCTTCTAGTCTATCTTCTGGAAAGGGAATCTCTCAGGGAATTATAACTCCCTGTGTTTTATCCTCCCTAACCCCAGGAAGAAGAGGAAGGTGTCAGGTCCTATTGCAGGTGACCCTAAATCTCCACAGAGTCTTCTATGAACGCGAACAAAGAATTATACTTTGTTGTCTTCAATCTTTTTTTTTAAACTCTCTCCGAAAGGAAATCACTGTCAGTCTGTACCCTCTGGTATTTTACCCACTTATTTACTTATTCAACACATATTTTCTCAGGGCCCATTAGACGTCAGACAATGTGCTAGGTGCCAGTCATCAAACAACACAAGATGACAGAAGATTGACTAACAATGCAACTAAATGGGCTATTAGTCAGGATGGACTAAACTGTGTTCTGATAAAAAAAAACCACAATAAAAAACCACAGAAAACAAAAACCAAGGGTTCCGTGGCTTAACACAATTAGGGTTTATTTCTCACTCATTTAGAAATCTTACAATTCTTGGGGCGCCTGGGTGGCTCAGTCAGTTAAACATCTGCCTTCGGCTCAGGTCATGATCTCAGGGTCCTGGGATCGAGTCCCACATCGGGCTCCCTGCTCAGCGGGGAGCCTGCTTCTCCCTCTGCCTCTGCTCCCCCCCTGCTTGTGTGTGCACACACACCCTCTCTCTCTCAAATAAAAATAAAAAAATCTTTAAAAAAGTCATCTTTCACCTCTGAAACAAATAATGCAATATATGTTAAGAAAGAAAAAAAGAAGAAGAATGTAGCAGGAGGGGAAGAATGAAGGGGGGGAAATCGGAGGGGGAGAAGAACCATGAGAGACGATGGACTCTGAAAAACAAACTGAGGGTTCTAGAGGGGAGGGGGGTGGGAGGATGGGTTAGCCTGGTGATGGGTATTGAGGAGGGCACGTTCTGCATGGAGCACTGGGTGTTATGCACAAACAATGAATCAGGGAACACTATATCTAAAACTAATGATGTAATGTATGGGGATTAACATAACAATAAAAAAATTAAAAAAAATAAAAATAAAAAAGTCATCTTTCATTAATGCTCAGTGTTGGAAACCTCTGTCAGTCCTATGAATCTGCCTTGTGCTGAAACAGTTAAATTTTCAATTCTGTCAAACAATGTTCTGTTCTAAAAAAAAAAAAAATCCAGGTGTTGGAGTTGTTGCTCAAGGAATCTGCCACACAGGACTGAAAATGACCTTCAAAACTGAAAGCAGAGTTCTGGTCCAGCAAGCTACTCTTGTTCTGGTCAGGTCACTAAGGGCCTCCAAAGTAAATGCTCAACTAACTGAGCCACCCAGGCACCCAGAACGATGACAGTTTTAAGAAGGTTTCGGAACGAGCATGCCATGGGTACAACTGTGATCGAAAAGTGAAGCCATGCATTATCTTAGTATGCCTTTTTACTGGTTCCAAACCTATGGTCTCCAGTTTGCTCTTTTATTGAAAAATGGCACAGGCAACCAGGGAGACTAGAATGGTAGAGATTCTCAAAGGGGTGAATTAGAGGAATGGTTCCGTGGGGCACATTTCATGATGTTATGTAGCCTGTGTAAGATCCTTGTAGTCATGTCTATAAAGAAGTACAGGGAGAAGGTTGACTAGCGGCTCTTCATCCCCATGCAAGACCGGAGGAAGAAGAGCGGGGCTAGAATTGCTGTCAGAGAAATGGGGTTGATAAGAAGAGCTTTTGGCTGGAAGTGATGAAGAAAAATGAGAGATTTCCCATCTTACATTTAGCCAAAGCGTTGGCAGGCATGTGAGGTTCTGTCATTCTTTAATGGGGTTCTCCGGGAATGGGAGCACATCCTGCATCTCTAAGGGATGTCACTGGTAAGGGGTTCTCTTGCAATTTTTTTTTTTTCTGCCTCCGGAAAGCTTTTCCATATTGTTGAGCTGCTTCCCTGTGCTGGAAGGTTTTAATTGGCTTTACTGAGCGTAGGGCAACAAGGAGGAGCGGGAGAGATGGATTATACTGCAGAAAAGGAAAACAAAATTGGATACACATTATTTTGCTTCTGGAGTCTGTCCATGCACAACCTACAGGCCCCCTTCTGACCGTTTTTCTTCTTGGTTCTGGATTTCGGCCATGTTGCTGGCGGCCATTGATTTCTCGTGCACTTTCTCACTTCTGCTTTTGGGGGTCTCAAGGCCCCAACCCGCTTCCTGATTTGCCTTAGAAGAAAGCAATAAACAAATCACCTCCTAATCATCAGCTTTTTACAGTTTAAGTTTGGCTGCTTGTTGACTTAACTGTGTGGTTCCAGAATAGCCTTTGTTTTCCTTTGTAGAGTAAAGCACACCAGGTGTTCCTTCCGTTTTGTACTTTTCACCAGCACAGCCCTGGCTCTTAAAAGGATGAGTTATTCTTAAAGACTTTGAAGGTCCCAAACCAAATTAGTAAGTGGAGTCAAGTACTTGAAACTTGTCTTTCCCCAGATCAATTTCTGCCAGTTTCAGCAGGTGAAAAATTTGTTTCTCAGAATTGCCAAAAGTTAAATTTCTCCCTATCACATGAATATTCCTGATATTGCACAATCTACCCGATAGGGGTGCTTAGTGGAGGAGAATACGCAGACAGAAGCATATTCATACAAAAGTTTCGAGAAGAACCTGGGGAGGAATCAAAGGGAGTGAACTTCCCTCCTGATCTGCCATATCTATCGATCCTCAGGCCCTGTTGATATTGCCTCCTTGATGTCTCTCAAATATGCCGCTTTTGCCAATTCTGCCCGTTACCCAATCTCTGCTGTTTTTGTATTCCCAGCTCCTAACCAAGACTGGCAAATGCGAGGTACTCCTTCAAAGATTGTTGCATGACTGGATGGGTGGAGGAAGGAATGAGAAAGGACTAGTGATTCTAGAAATTTGAGGGTGGAATCCTACATAAATGGACTGGAGAGGCTGCCCCTCCTCCCCTTTCACCAGAAAGCTGGAAGAGTAAGGGAAGCAAACAGAGGGGTCAAAAGAAAGCAAATTTGAAAGAGGTAGAATGTGAAGACTGCAATGAATTTTTACAAATCAGTTAGGCAGGAGAGGGGAAGTGTGGTTCAAGTTCCTGTGTAAAGATAGAAAGTTTGTATTTTATTTACAGGCTGAACTTGAGCCATTATCAGCAAAGAATAAATATAACCAGCACCATTGTTTTATCAGATGCTTGTTAGTATCTAACATAATATTGTGGCATGTACATCACTGTCATTATCGTGATGATATTGATGAACGTCAACATCATTAGTCCTTACATCAAATGTATACGGGTAGATATAATTATCCTCATTTTTTACAAATGGCGAAATTGACATTTGGGATATTAACTAACTTTCCCAGGGAGACGTGACTAGTCAAGGATGAAGTTGGGATTTGAACCCAGATCTGTCAGAATCTAGATATTGTGCAATTAGCTTCTGTACTACGTTGCATATAAATACTGTTCAGACATAGCATAAGGTATAGAGATGTTGAACCATGTTGTACACCCAAGACTAATGTAACATTGTATGTCAACAGCACTCAAATAAAAAAAATGCTGCTCATACATTGTATCCCCCTAACTTCGGTGAGGCTTGGTAATCATGTTTGCAAGAAGGAAGCAGCATGAAGGCCAGAGTGTAAGCTTAAAGAAAAATGAAAAAATGCAGGGAGAAGGGGCTCTAGGTAATCTTGACTCATTGCATAATTTTGCCTAGGGTTGCTTTAATTATTCCGGGGTGTGGGCTCAGATTTTTAATGGGAACTGTATATCAGGTGAACACCTAATTCTCCCACAAATTCATTTCTTAGATGAAGAAGCTAAGGTTTGGAGAGGTCCCTTGTATATAGATTCATACAGCTAATACCTTAACTGGGATCCCGCGCCCGACCTGTTAGTCATAAGGCCACCTTCCTACTGTAACCCCTTAGTGACCCTTTGTGTGATAGCGAACATTTATCATAGGTAGATTCATGATATTTTATAGTGAAGGAAGAGCACAGGGATTGTGTAATTCAATTCGTTCATTCTGTACTTGAGGAGATGGGGTATGAAAGCAAGTTGACTTGATAGTGATCACAGAGCTAGTTAATCAAAAGGCTATGCCAGGATCCAGACTTCTTGCCCCCAGAATAAACTGCCTTTTTGAATTTCAAGGACATTCTTTGATGAAAGCCATATCCAGATCTATAAACAAACATGGTACAAGGAAGGGTGAATCTTTCCTTGTCTTGGGGCAGCTCTCTCTGGGAAAGTGCATTACAAAGGGCTCCTCCATGGGCTCTGATCCATTTTCTTTGGTGGCACCAGGTGTGCGGAATTAGATACTATTGACTTGCCTGGGGGCTTTCTGTTAGACTTTTGGGAAAAAAAAGTCAGCTGCTTCAAAATGAGGCCTAATTATTCTCCATTCTGCAGTGACAGACGTCACAGTGATAGCGTATTTGCGTTCAAAATACTGCAAATACTTGACATACGTTATATCCTCAATATTTGAATATATTTCACCCAAGCAGAGCGTGTTTCCCTGCTAATATCTGCTGAATTGTAGAATTTAGGGATTTTATGAAGCTGAGGGGACACTGGAGAAATTAAGTTGAGAACAACAGACTGCTTTTTCAAGGATAATCCTCTGTTCTAAATTATGTATGTATTATTGTCCTTCATTTGCATGACCAATTATAGGGAAGTTCCTCATTGCGAGATGCAATAATTTTATATAATTGCAGCAGCTTCAGCAGTTCTGAAGGAGGTTTCCCTAGCAGAACACAGGCTCAGGGAAAACAAATTATGTTGATTTACTAGCAAATCTGCAAACGGATTGTCTGGGGGAATTAGAGGGTGTCTTTTTATGGAGCACAAAGAAACTGCTCCCTATTTGACATTGTAAATTGCTTGCTTGGAATATGCAGAGCTGCAGACCCATAATTGCATGTCGTCGCCTCTGAGGAGCCACCATTTTGCACTTGGATTTGGAGACTTTCCGTGTGATGATTAAGGGAGAGAGATGATACTCATTGACCCCGTAGTAGAGGGCAGTGCAGGGGCTAAGCACATCCAGGAAAAAGCAGAAAAGAGCAAATCTATGGTAACGTCCTGTTTAAGAGAGTTTCAGTAGCTCTGATTTTCCTGAAATTAACTTGTCACCAAATGAGCAGCAAGAGAGGGGAAGATACTTGGCTACTGGAAAACCTCCTAGTCTCCTAAAATCTAGGACGAGATGGATTTTAGAGACCGTCTAGGCTCTGCTGCCGTTCGCTCCGTAGGCAGGAAAGCTGAGAGGTTTAAGGCCATGTCTGGCGGGGGCACATCTGGACGGTGGAGGAGTCAAGGCTGAGTTTTGCTGGCAGGTTGTTTGAGGTCCCAGCAGGGTGGACGGTTGCCGGCAGGTGGGTGGTATCGAATCGGATCTTGCAGAATTTTACAAGCTCTGTGTGGCATTTTATTTATTTCCCGTGAGACCCAAGAAATTGACCATGGTGATTTTAGGGCCCAATGTGAGCAGTTGCTGAAACAGCCCTGCAAGCTGCTTTCTTGACAAAGCACCTGCTTGTTCTAGAATATGGTCACGGGACATGTGGGGTGGTGAGGATGCCTTATGGCTTCCAAGGTTTAGAGCGCCCTTTTTTGTGCTGATGGTATGAATGGGGGGTATAAGGATTTGAGGCTTCTGTTCTTCCTCTGATGCTTCCTTCTTCCTCCTTCCAACACGTTTAAGAAAACTTGACTTCTTTGGGGGAATTTCTGGCCTGGAGGGGTGGAGTACCACCGATAAACCTATGCTTTCTTCATTCCTTTAACCGGAATCAAGTTTTTAAAAATTAAAAAAAAAAAAGTTTTCTTAATCTGCTGGGTGTCTTAAACTCTTTATTAGTATTACTCACATGGGACTTCTATGTGCCATTTGATCTCATTTTTGTTTTACACTAGATACGAATATCAAAGAGGGTAGAGCCTCAATCCGAAACAGCTTTTTTTTTTTTAAGATTTTACTTATTTATTTGTGAGAGGGAGAGCATGAGGGAGAGAGAGAGAGAGCGAGTGAGCATGAGCAGGGGCAGAGAGGCAGAGGGAGAGAGAGAGAGAGAGAGAGCATGAGCAGGGGCAGAGAGGCAGAGGGGGAGAAAGAGAGAGAGCATGGGCAGGGGCAGAGAGGCAGAGGGGGAGAGAGAGAGAGAGAGAGCATGAGCAGGGGCAGAGAGGCAGAGGGAGAGAGAGAGAGAGAGAGCATGAGCAGGGGCAGAGAGGCAGAGGGAGAGAGAGAAGCAAACTCCCTGCTGAGCAGGGACCCCGACATGGGACTCGATCCCAGGACCCTGGGATCATGACCTGAAGGCAGCTGTTCAACTGACTGAGCCACCCAGGCGCCCCTGAATCTGAAACAGCTTTACTTCTGCTGTCCTGCTTAGTGTGTCCTGCCTCACACACAGTAGGTTCTCAGTAAATGGTGCTAAATGAATGGACACATCCCTGGCCATCTCTGGATCCTTCCCTTTCTGGATCTTTCCCAGTAGCTAAGATTGCACAAGTAGGGTTTCTGCCCACAATCTCTCTTCCTCTGAGATGTGGTGAGTCATGGCGTGGAGATCTCTGCTTTGCTCCTGACAACCCCTCACTCACGTATTCACTCTCTTCTTCTAGGACGTGTCTAGTAAAGAGAAATCTCAAGGCGGTCCTCCAGACCTGGAGCTTTGTGCCCATCAGTCTTCTCTTTTCTAAGTTCAGAAACTCAGTAAAAAAAATTTTTTTCGCTGCCCAAACAGAACAAACTATGCTTATTATATTTCTAGTGAGTTTGCTTAATGGGAAATACAACTGTCATCCTTTTAGAGAATTAGGCCCCTTTTTTCATGACACTGCAATTTTTTTTTTAGGAATCTTTATTTTTATTTTTTATTTTTTAAACATTTTATTTATTTTATTATTATTATTTGAGAGAGAGAGAGCACTGAGGGAGAATGAGAGTGAGAAACAGGCTCCCCACCGGAGTAGGGAGCCTGATGTGGGGCTTGATCCCGGGACCCTGGGATCATGACCTGAGCTGAAAACAGACGCTTAACCAACTGAGCCACCCAGGCACCGCACCCCCCCCCCCCGCCCCCGGCTTTTACAGGAATCTTGCTAGAACAAGGAAACTGTTTTTAGTTTTTCTGGAGCTACTATCATTCTTCTACCCCTTAAAATTTAGAATACCGTAGAACCATTATTTTGGCAATATCTCTATGAAGTAGATTGAAGGCTAATGTTCTGAAGACCGATTTTATTAATTGGATTCTTTCAGAAAACTTAGTTTTAGATTTGTAAATAAATCTTGCCATGAAGTACATTATATAAGTCTCCCAGATTCTATGTGTGTTCTGTGTGCACTCCTATTTAAGATCAGTCATTTGATTATATCTTCACTTCTTCATTCTAAAATAGAATTTTAGTAAGTCATTGCAATGCAGATGGAGTAGGAAGAATTTGAGGAGGCTGCAGAGGTAAAGCTGAAGACGAAGTTTGGATAAACTTGTTACCAAAAGGAGGGAAATGAAGGGAAAAGATTAAGATGGTGGAGAAGAGAGAACTGAATAAAGCATGCGAGGAAGGGTCATTGTTGTAGAAATTGATTCAGACTGTGTGTTTAGGAATTACAACAGGTGTAAAGTATGTGATCTCAGTCGTTAAGCGTCTGCCTTTGGCTTGGGTCATGATCGCAGGGTCCTGGGATCGAGCCCTGCATCGAGCTCCCTGCTCAGCGGGAGTCTGCTTCTCCCTCTCCCTCTGCAGCTGCAGCTCCCCCTGCTTGTGCTCTCTCTCTCATATAAATAAATAAAATCTTAAAAAAAAAGTTATGTGATCTGGGGAAGAGGAGGAATACGTTTGTCTATGTTAGATCACTATGGAGGTGTGCAATTTGAATGGAGCCTGGGAGTTGTGTCCAGAGTTTAGCCAAAAAGGACCTGGCATTCTACTAGGTACTTAGGCATTACAACTGATTCAGAACCATTGAAACCTTTTACTCTCTAAGCATAAGCAAGGCCAAAATCCCTCTGTTCTAGTAATTTTATAAACCAGAGCACTCCCAAGGACTCCTAAGGAATAATTATTCATCCTTGAAGATGAACTCATGTTTAAAATAGACAAATTACATAAGGGAGATCCAGCAGATGCAACCAATAAAATAATTAGTATCCAAAGACACACATTTTTTAAAAAAGATTTATTTATTTATTTGAGAGAGAGAGCTAGCATGGGGAGGGACAGAGGGAGAGAGAGAGTCCTCAAGCAGGCTCCCTGCTGAGGCTCCCAGCTCAGGGCTCCATCCCAGGACCCTGAGATCATGAACTGAGCTGAAACCAAGAGCCAGCTGCTTAACCGACTGAGCCACCCAGGTGCCCCCAAAGATGTAAACAATTTAGGGATGCCTGGGTGGCTCAGTTGGTTAAGCATCTGCCTTCGGCTCAGGTCATGATCCCGGGGTCCTGGGATCGAGTCCCACATTGGGCTCCTTGCTTGGCAAGGAGTCTGCTTCTCCCTCTCCCTCTGCTTCTCCCCCTGCTTGTGCTTTCTCTCTCTCTGACAAATAAATAAAATCTTAGGAAAAAAAAAGATGTAAACAATTTAAATCAGAGAGATGTTATAAAATGTGAATATTTTGTATGAGTGTAGAGGTAAAAAATATAGTAGAAAACACAATGAAGGAACAAAATAGTATGAAAAAGAGCAGGTGGATTAGAGAAGAGGAACCAAACAGATGCCTAGCAAAAAAAAAAAAAAAAAAAAAAAAAAGCAGTCCTTGAAATTCACAGCAGGAGAGGTGATTTACTGAGGGGATTAGGTATAGAAGAAGAGAGAATTAGTCAAACTAACACCATTAAAGGGAAAATCCCTAGGATGTCTGACATAGAGATGATAAGATGGAAAGAGCGAAAGAGCAATCAATAGGTAAATAAGTCACAGGAATAAAATGTACGGTATAGGGAGTATAGTCAATGGTATTGTAATAGCATTGCATGGGGACAGATGGTGGCTATGCTCGTGGAGAGCACAGTGTAACGTGCGAACTTTTCAATTCACTACATTGTATACCTGAAACTAACATACATTGTATGTCGACTCAATTTTTTTTTTTTTAAAGAGCAGTTCATAGATAAAGATGACAGGATACGCAGTATAAAGTATGCAAGAAAGAGAATGGAGAAGAGGTAATGTCAGAAGGGATAAGAATTTTTTATAACTGAAAAAAGATGTAAGTCATATTGGAGAATCACAGTATATTCCAAGTAGAATTAAAAAAAACCCTTTCCCTATTCTTGTGTTATTTAATATTATCCTCTTCATTGCAGACCTCATATTTTTTTAAAAAAATTTTAAATTCTTTTAAAGATTTAATTTATTTGAGAGAGAGTGAGCGAGAAAGAGAGAGAGAGAGCGCACAAGCCAGGGTGAGAGGCAGAGGGAGAAGCAGGCTCCTTGCTCAGTGGAGCCTGATGCGGGACTCGATCCCAGGACCCTGGGATCATGACCTGAACCAAAGGCAGACGCTTAACCACCCAGGAGCCCCACAGACCTCATATTTTAAAAAATATGTCCGTGATATGGGTGCCTGGGTGGCTCAGTCAGTTAAGCATCTGACTCTTGATTTCAGCTCAGGTCTTGATCTCAGGGTTGTAAGTTCAAGCCCTGCATCAGGCCCCCTACTGGGCTTTGAGCCTACCTTAAAATATATATATCTGTGATATTATAAGTAATGTACCATGAATAAAATATGGACTAAAATAGCCCCTCCACTTGGGGAGTTCACAGTCATCATCATTATATTCAGTCATTCTCCACATCATCAGCGAGAACATATCTCAAGGGTCAGAAACTGAGCTAAGCATTTTAGGTCAATTACTTCATTTACTCTTGGAGCCCTATTTTATAGCCTTGCTAGACTAACTGAAAGATGATATCCTATATGTCTTTTTCTGAATAAAACAAGGGGACCAAAATTAATTTTGCAGTAAAATGTTATATCTTTTCTGACATTCTATGAGAAAATCTTTTTACAGATATGTTTAATGTGATTCAAATGGATGACCAGCACAATTAGATTATTTTATTTAAGAAACTCAGTAGGCATTTATTGGTCACCTACTATGTACACTAAGGGGTGTAGGTGCTTTAAGGTCTGAGGGTTTTTTTTTTCAAGTTTTTAATTTTGATACCATTATAGTTAACATACAGTGTTATATTAGTTTCCAGGTGTACAATATGGTGATTTAACACTTCTATACATTCCTCAGTGCTCATCATAAGCATACTCTTTATTTTTTTTTATTATTTTTTAAAAAATTTATTTGACAGAGAGAGAACACAAGCCAGGGGAGGAGTAGAGGGAGAGGAAGAAGCAGACTCCCCACTGAGCAGGTAGCCTGATGTGGGGCTTGATCCCAGGACCCTGAGATCTTGACTTGAGCCTAAGGCAGACACTTAACAGACTGAGCCACCCAGGCACCCCATAAGTATACTCTTTAATCCCCTTCAAAGGTCTGAGGGTTTTACCAATCATAGCACACATGTCAATATAACAAGACTTAGTGGCTCAAAACAATTTATTTGCTTTTAATTCTGTAGGTTGGCAATATGGGCGGGGCTCAACTTGGGACAATTCATTTCTGCACCACATGTTGAAGGCTGGGCTCACACATGCAGTTGGGCTTTGGTTCAGATGCCAGGCATAGCTGGGTCAGCTGGAACAGCAGAGACCTCACTCTACATACTCCACATCTCCCAAGAAGCTACCTGGGCTTTTTGCCATGATGGTAGAAGAGTTCCTTGCAGGCAAGCACTCTTCAAGCCTCTATTGTATCACGTTTGCTAACATTCCATTGGCCAAAGCAAGTCACATGGCCAAGCTCAGTGTACCTGGGTGTGTGTGGGGGGGGGGTGGGGGGTGAGGGGAATAGCCAATGGGCATGGATACAGGGAGACTAAATTCACAGGCACCATTTTTAACATTGTTTACCCCAAGGGTAATTAAAATTTTATTTTATTTTTTGAAAGATTTTATTTATTTGTGAGAGAGAGAGCATGAGCAGGGGGAAGGGCAGAGGGAGAGAGAGAGAAGCAGACTTCCCACTGAGCAGGGAGCCCGATCTGGGGGATACAGGGCTTGATCGCAGGACCCTGAGAAATCAATCCTTAACTGACTGAGCCACCCAGGCGCCCCAAGTGTCATTACAATTTTACCTGGAGTTGAAATCTCAACCTAAAGTTGTGGGACAAATACACCTGGAGTCTTGCTATCTTTTTAAGATTATAAACCTTCATCATTTCTTAGATCATGATGGTCCACCTTGAAGCATTTGTCTGGGGAATTTAGTCTAGATGGGCAGCCAGTCTGAATTCTTCAGGTAAAAGCAGGCGCCCATTACAACAGTGTCCAAGAATCTGTCCATTTCAGCTGAGTGGATAGGTCTTATACAGTCCCTCAAAAGTGCTCCTTTGGAGAGCTTGCCTTGGAAGCAGTGAATTATTGCTTCTGTGGAAGGATCAAGTGACTAACCTTCCATTCATATCTCACTGCCACAGGCAAAGACTCTCTTGACCTCCTTAGAAGCTGGAAGAGAGATGATGCCCTCCAGGACATTGGACAGCTCAGCCTACAAGAATATAATTAATCATTACTTTCTGGGTCAGCTCCTAAAAGGGCTCCTTTATCATTATCCATCTTTTTCTAGAAGGGATCTTTAAGTTCTCCTTTGTTAAAGAATAATGTGGCTGCCTTTTGTGGGTGGGGGTGGGATATGAGTTTTGGAGGGCATCATTCTTTGGAGAGAGAGATTTTTAAACAGCCGTTAAGTATATTGGTTAAAGTCTTTTAACGTTTTTCGGGATACGTGTGTCTTCAGAAAAATTATCACTGTACGGGGGCGCCTGGGTGGCTCAGTCAGTTAAGCGTCTGCCTTTGGCTCAGGTCATGATCTCAGGGAAAATTATCACTGTACAGACTATGATGGACATTGGCTGCCAACCACGACTGCCCCTTTGTTTCTTCCCAGTCACCCCAGATTTCCATGTGGGTATTGACATGTTTCCTGGAAAACTGGGTCTATCTCTAGCTTCGAGATTCCAATCAGGCAATCAGTGAATTTTATTCTACTGGCCGCAGTTCAAATGTGGCCAGGTAACCTAAACTATTATAATTAGATTGAATTTGTGGGAGTGTTAGGGCAATTATGATTTTCTTTTCGGCAAGATGAAGAGGAAAGAGCCCATAGCACGTGGAGCTACGGATCGCCGTGTCTCTCAAGACCACAAAGCGGGGCTGGTGCCAGATGAGGAAACCCATGCTGAAGGCAGAGTGGCAAGATAGGAAGAGGTCAGGTCCAGGGTGTCATCAGTGAGCTGCTGAATCAAGCTTTACCTGAGCACCTTTTCAGTTATGTGAGCCAGTACATTACCTTTCTGTTTCATCTAGTTTGAGTCAGGCTATTACATTATCTGTAGCTGACAGCATCCCAACTGACGTCCAGCAGACCTCAAAGGACAGATGAAGTTCTCCTTTTGTGAAATCCCCTTGAAGCCTACAGGTGAGCAAGAGGATACTTTTTAAAAAAAATTTTTTGTTAACATATAATGTATTATTTGTTTCAGGGGTACAAGTCTGAGATTCATCAGTCTTACAGAATTCACAGCGCTCACCATAGCACATACCCTCCCCAATGTCCGTTACCCAGCCACCCCATCCCTCCCACCCCCCTCCACTCCAGCAACCCTCAGTTTGTTTCCTGAGATTAAGAGTCTCTTATGGTTTGTCTCCCTCTCTGGTTTCATCTTGTTTCATTTTTCCCTCCCTTCCCCTATGATCCTCTGTCTTGTTTCTCAAATTCCTCATATCAGTGAGATCATATGATAATTGTCTTTCTCTGATTGACTTATTTCACCTAGCATAATAGCCTCTAGTTCCATCCACGTCGTTGCAAATGGCAAGATTTCATTTTTTTTTTTTTTTAAAGATTTTATTGAGAGAGAGAACAAGCATATGGGAGAGGCAGAGCGAGACGGAGAAGCAGGATCCCTGCTGAGCAGGGAGCCCGATGTGGGGCTCGATCCCAGGACCCTGGGATCATGACCTGAGCCGAAGGCAGACGCTTAACGACTGAGCCACCCAGGTGCCCCAAGATTTCATTTTTTGGATGTCTGCATAATATTCCATTGTGTGTGTGTGTGTGTGTGTGTGTGTGTGTGTGTGTGTGTGTATATGTATATGTATATATACCACATCTTCTTTATCCATCATCTGTTGATGGACATCTAGGCTCTTTCCACAGTTTGGCTATTGTGGACATAGCCACTTTGGATCACTACATTTGTATCTTTGGGGTAAATACCCAGTAGTGCAATTGCTGGGTCGTAGGGTAGCTCTATTTTCAACTTTTTGAGGAACCTCCATACTGTTCTCCAGAGTGGCTGCACCAGCTTGCATTCCTACCAACAGTGTAGGAGGGTTCCCCTTTCTCTGCATAAGAGGATACTTTTTAAGGATGTTGGTGAAGGAGAGGATGATTATGACCTAGAGGGGAGGGAACTATGTCTAACACACTGTTCCCAGCAGAGCCTTGAGTAAGAAAGAAAGACAAGCTCACAGCTCCTGGACTCTGGGTCTCTCCAAGCAGACACTCTATTGGGATTAGCAGATGGTTGTTGGTGTCATTTGCCCATTCCAAATGAAAACAAAACGCAAGAGCAAGTAAACTGCCATTTGTATCCACATCTCAAGGCTGGACTTAAATTGAGGCATAATTGAGTGGAAAGAAAATCTTTGTGCTTGGCAGGAATTTTGTTGGAGGTCCAGATCCTTGCTTATTAGCTATGCATCTTGACCTCTTTGGTCCTCAGGTCAGGTGCCTACTCCATCTCAGAAAATTGCTAGGATGTTGAAGTGAAATGACATAAGTATAGCCCAGTTGCTCGCCCATCACAGATGCTCACAGACTGGCACTTGGCTCCTCCAGATGAGAATGGCAGGCCATTCTTATTTCCCCTCTGCGGGTTCCAAGGCAAGAGTGCAAAGGGAAGCCTGTGCCCCACACGTCTAAATTCTTCAAAGTTCTAAATCAAATAAGCAAACTTAAATACATATGTCATAGACTTCTAGATTGGCAAATATACCTTCCCAGCGAAGAGCTCAAAACTGTGTAAAGCAAAAGTTCCTAACAAATAATTGTGGATGGCACAGATTTCAAATTAATTTCATTTCATCATTGCTGAAGACCAGGATTCTTTCCAGGAAGACTCACTGCCACTGATCTAGGAGAGAGAAAGGAGAGATTTCTCCTTCACTGGTTGGTTCAAAGAAACCTGAAACTGGAAGGCCATGGTCTATCTCCTTGACTCTCCGTAGCTGACTCTGCCCTGAAATAGAGTTTCTTGTGCTGGACGTGCCAGCCTGTAGGTCCAAGCTCTACCCACACACATTGCAATAGCTGTCTTTGCCTGTCTCTTGGGCCAAGGGTATACACAGTGGTGGCCTTTCAGGAAGCTGGATTGGGGAGAGACCCACGCAGGACCTGGAATTGGAATTAGGACCACCGGAGCAGGAATTGCAGAGTCCCTGTACCCCAAGCGTTACAGAGAAGGGGAGACCCAGCCTGCAGATGGTATGGATGGTAGGGGTATGGATGGAGGAGGGCAAGAGTGGGGCACTTTAAAGCATAGGGTTCAGCACAAGGAGCTTCTTTCGTGGGTTGTAGGAGGTGCTGGGTTTAAAGGGCAATTTTGAGCACTAGCCTCTTCCCTCTTACTCCAGCCCCCTTTGAGTGCCTCTGATAATTTTTTCTTCTTTGTTTTCCCTTTCTCTGTGTCCCGCTTTGCTTACTCTCTCTTCCTCATTTCTTTGGACACTGCAGATAGTGGCATGCTCTTCTCCATCCTCCTGGATGTGGAGTTTCTAAAACAGTTGATCACTTTGCATAGCATGTTCATAATAATTAGGAAAATAGGACCTTCCTTCACTCTTCTCTCCACTTACGGTTGTTCCATTCTATGACGCAGGAATCCCACTCTTTTTTTTTTTTTTTAAGATTTTATTTATTTATTCATAAGAGACAGAGAATGAGAGAAGCAGAGGGAGAAGCAGGCTCCCCGCTGAGCCGGGAGCCCGATGCGGGACTCGATCCCAGGACCCCGGGATCATGACCTGAGCCGAAGGCAGACGCTTAACCATCTGAGCCACCCAGGCGCCCCAGGAATCCCACTCTTAATTATAATGTGGAGGGGACATGTAGAAGGGGGTTCATCGTGATGTTGTATGGGATGATGACGTAGGGGAAGTAGAACTTGACCTTTACCGATAACATCGGGTTTTCAGTTCTTTAACAAAAAGACAGATTGACGAGAGAAAAACAGTTTCTTAACTTGTGCAGTGCAAGGCACGTGGGAGAAACCTCAGTGAAAACTCAAAGCAGTACATTTGTAGGAAAATGACAGGATAAAGGAAAGCGATTTTAAGCCTCCGGGGGAAGCCGACTGTCTTACCTTTAGGAAGCAAAGGGGAAGCTTTCTCAGTGTTTGCTGTTTCTTAATTACCTTCAGTTCACAATATTTTTGCTGTCAGAGAGGCATCTTTTTGGGGGGATGTATTCTGATATCCTTCAGTGGGGAGTTGGAGGCAGTTTGGAAGTCAATTACTGGAGGAGTGGATAGGCAAAATGTGGTGGGTACACAAACAGCGACATAGATGGATCGTAAGAGCATGTTGATGACTGAAGTAGCAGAGAGCGTCTTAGCATTATGTCGAATAAAACTTCATTTATAAAACAACATAGATTTTATGAGAATAAGAGCAACAGAGGAGCATCATGTGGACTCATGATGCTAATATGCCATGGACTACAGGTGTGATGAACTCGTACCATTTTTTGGCAGGCAATCCATGTGTGGTCATTGAATTCCTTTCTCTTCAGCCTACCAGCCATCGTCTCGAATCGCTTCTTGGGATGACAACCTCCTCAATATTCATTGTGCCCTTGATCCTACACACCCTAGGAAGGCTATGTGGGCAGGGGGCCAGATTATACCCTGCTGGGGAATCATCTGGTTCTCCCCTGAGGACTCTGGGAGGGCTTTGCTATACCTGCCCTAAAAAAGAAAGTCAGGTTGTAGAACTGTGTACTCCCAGGTGTGGGGGCCATGGGTCCTTGGCCCAGAGTGTTCCTGGCCTCATTTACTAGTTTTATTTTATCTTATTTTTTAAAAGATTTTATTTATTTATTAGAGAGAGAAAGAGAGGGAACAGAGGAAGAGTGAGAGGGAGAAACAGACTCCCCACTGAGCAGAGAGCCCGATGCAGGGCTCAATCCCAGGACCCTGAGATCATGACCTGAGCTGAAGGCAGATGCTTAACTGACTGAGCCACCCAGGCACCCTTCATTTACTAGTTTTAAAAAATGATAGTAAAGGTTCCTTTGGGTTTCCCTTTTCTCTTCCACGTTAGCACAGTGACCAAATAAAATAAAAATAGAATTATCAATGGAACCATAATGAGAACCAACCAATTTAGACCAGGACTGCCTAATGGTTTTGGAGAGTGATCTCCAAGGTTGGGTGGGCAAGAGAATCCATTGAGTTGTCAAAAGAAAGTTAGAAATGTCTATTTACTTTGTATCTTATTTTTAATTTTTTCTGTATTTTTTAAGCAATAGCCATAATACATTAAAACATATTAATTAAAGGTGCAAACTAAAAGGTATTTGGAGACCACTGCTTTAAGGAGACATTTGTTTGCTTGAACCCTTAGGATCCTTTGAGTGGTGATTTGGCATTGGCCTACACAGAGGAAAATCATGCAATTTTCCATGAGTCTTTTTGGGTGATTTATACTTTTTTGGGAGGTTGGTGGGAAGGAGTTACCTGCTTGCTCCCAAACATTTAATGGCTTGCCTGTTATTTTCTAAAATGTAAGCTCTTAGTTCCAGAACATCTCTTCTTGGTTCCGTAATGTTTCTCAACGGAGGGGTGCTGGTGGAAATTTGGGAGGACAGCCCTCCCTGGCATGGGACTTCCTGGATCTCAGGAGATTTAACTCCCCCTGGCCTCCATTCACCCACTTGAAAGCAGAGGGTCTTTCCCATTCTTGGTGATAACCCCAAATCCCCCCAAGCATTTCCTCTAGCCCTTGGAGGGAGGGGTCATTACTTGCCTCTTTAAGAGCAATTCTCCTTGATGCTCTGCCTCTGTTTTCTGGACTTGTCACAACCCCTGGATCTTCTGCACCTCCACCTGGATCCCCTCCGCGATTGTACCAACCCACAAAGATCTCTCCCTCCTATGAATGCATAATGTCATGTATTCGACCCTTATAGCTTATCTTGTGGTATCTTTTACACTGTTGTCTTAGGTCATTATTTAGTATGCATATGCTTTATAAACTTCCATGTGTCCATATATTATGTTTTCAATCAGCTTATAAACCAGGATTCCTGAAGAGTGGGGGAGGGGAAAGAAGGCCTCCATCACTTTTACTTTTCTAATCAATGACTCCTTCTAAATAAAGGTGCTACACCAAAAGCTTTCATTCTAGGAAAGCTGGGCATAATTGGCCCCAGGCAATTTAGGAAGGACCAGAGAAATTTCACTGTGGATTGAAAACTTTATTTCTTTGGGGGACTTGAGTTTGCTTTGAGCCACTTTTCGACAGTAAGCTTCAATAAACACAAGTTGGATAGGATAAGTGAATTCAAAGTTGTAGTAACCAACCTCTTGTGAGATCTTGGTCAAAACAGCTTCCTTCCCTCGCTGTGGTAATTGGCAAATTTCCATTTCTCCATGAAAAGAGGAAAGAATTTTCTCTCCCTTTCATGTCTCTGTCCTGACACTGAAAATCAATCACCTAGGATTTTGGTAGCATTTTTGCTCACACCAAAAGCTCTTTTTTTCCTTAATTTGGTAAGTGAGGATAAAAGCAGTGATGATTTTAAACAGTTTCTTTTACCCCCACTAGCCTCTTGGAGGAACCTCTCCCTTGCTTCGAAAGACCTTTTTACAACTTCATGCTTGTTACTTTGAGCTAACAGCCGATTAAATTTGCATGGGGAAAGAATCTATGGAGAGCTTCACGTTGAAAGAACAGAAATGCTAGGGAACATTTAATAAGTTGTCAGCATATAAATCATTATGGACCGGGCCTTGTAAGCTTGTTAAGCTTCAAGCTGAATTGGCAAGATTTACCAAGTCAAGGGGCCCTCGCCCCTGTATCTGTGAGAGGTGAGAGTCTGCACTGATAAAGGGGTACAGCAGCAGGGAAGTGGGGTGCTGGTTCCATTCTACCAGCTGGGGGACGAAATACTACCCCAAAAGATGCCGTTTGGCATAAGGATTTGGAGCTGGAGGGAGAAAGATGTCTTTCCGAGCCTTCCTTCATTTGACTAAAAGCAGAAACTTCTGGAAAATGGGGGGAGGGGGTTGCCATTTATCTCCTCTTCTGGTAAAAGTATATGGCCATGAAGAAGCAGCACAAAGATGGACAATCTTTAAATAAGAATAAACAATTTTTACTTAGTTTCCCCTATATATTTACCTCCCCGCCGCGTGCCACCTTTGAAAGCTGATGACCCTTTTCCTTTGCCTTGTCACTTCCCAGCAAACATGGAAGATACTAGAGAAGCCCAAATTCTAACAACGCCTTAGCCTTACTCATCTCTGCTGCATACTTCCAGGGGTTCACGCAATGCACACGTTAATAAACTTCGGTCTGTGTTTTTTTTCTTGTTAATCTGTTTTTTGTCCATCTCATTTTCCAAGACCCCAGTTGGAGCAAAGGAATTTTTCCTCCCATTAGTCCATTGCATTTGTTCTATGAAAAGGGATGCACTGCTGTAGAAATCCTGCTCCTGGGCCAGTGGAGCTGAAGCCGAACCAGCAGCAGAATTCTCTGCAGGGCGTGTATGAGTGCAAAAATAGTTTGGAATTCAGGGACGCAGGTTAGTGTCCGGCATGCGCCACTCACAGTTTGGGGCTCTCCTGATCTGTCCCAGCCACACTGGCTGCTGGGCTGTTCCTTAGTGCATGCCCATGCTCCTACCCCAGGGCCTTTGCACTTTTAATTTTCCCTGCCTCCGTGGCCCTGGCCCGGAGCATCACATGGCCCACCCACTCACTTCCTTCTGGTCTTTACCCTTAAAAAAAGAAAAAAAAATTCAACCGATATAATAAGTCAATCAGAGAAAGACATGTATCATATGTCCTCACTGATATGAGGAATTCTTAATCTCAGGAAACAAACTGAGGGTTGCTGGAGTGGTGGGGGGTGGGAGGGATGGGGTGGCTGGGTTATAGACATTGGGGAGGGTGTGTGCTATGGTGAGCGCTGTGAATTGTGTAAGACTGTTGAATCACAGATCTGTACCTCTGAAACAAATAATACATTATATGTTAAAATAATGGTACACTGCATTAATACTTAATAGCTAAAGCAAGCAGCATAATAAAAATATGTATAGGTAAAAAAAAAAAATTCAACCGAGTAAATCTGAAGATCTAATTGTCTTTAATAAATGAATCATGAATTGGGCCGCATCCCATCTAGCAAGTGGAGGGGAGCTCTGTGAGGCTGCAGAAAAGGAAAGGTTTTCCAAGGCAGGGGCAGAGGGAGTGAGGGGTGGAGGGAGTGAGGGGTGGGGTGGCCCCCCCCCCCCCCAGGATAAGAGGGGATGGTTGGGGGTGGGGTGGGAATGGTGGAGGGAGTGAGGTTGGGGTGGGGGGCGGTTATTAGCAAAGAATCCATTGTTTAAGGCAGGGTGGCCCTCCCCTAAGGGGAATGGAAGGGTAGGTCAGTGGGTTACCTCCTAGTTGTTAACCAGGAAATTCTAGTTTGGTTGGTTAAAGGTTACATTCCTGGGGGCAGGGGAGGGGGCTGAAACTGCAGTCAGGCTAAGTACTAAGTCTTAGTTTATTGCCTTGGGGCCTTAACTTAAGTGATGCCATTTTTGTGCCTCTGGTTTTCTTTTTAACATCTCAAGTGACACTTTTTCAGGGAGGCCATCCCTGGACACCCCATCTAAAATTGCCTGGTCCTCTCCCCATTATTTTTCTCTCAGATTCTAAAATGTACTGTCTCAATCTTTTTTTTTTTCTCCACCTCTGCTCCAAAACAGAGTATCAGCTCCATCCGAGGGAGGTTGTGTCTGCTTTGTTCACTGTTCTATCCTCCATGCCTAGAATAGCGACAGGCACATAGTAGGATCTCAATAAATATCTGTGGAAAGAACTGAGTGACTGGCCCCCTGTAGCTCTCTGCAGCTCTCCACTGGCCCTTCTGTCACTCTGCACTCCCAGAGCTCAGCCACCCCCCATGGCTCCCAGCCACCCTGCCTCCCCTAGCTCCTAGGTCCTCAGCTCCATGGGCTGTCCTCTTTGAGGTGAGGTGCCACCCCCCCCAAGCTCTCAGCTCTCTCAAGCCACCACAAAACTTTCAAAAATAATTTTTGCTGCTGGAAACTACGTAGAAGAAGGCAGGATTTGCTAATATGATGATAGTGGAGAAGTCTCAGGTTATTTATAGCTTGTGAGATTCCCTATCAATATTGCCCCGGAATTCCAGCAAAATTTGGAGGATCTAGGCTTGCATCTGTTTTTCTCTCTACCTATATTTCCTTTATAGAAGAGCCTATGAAAGATCTCGGTCCTTTTGTTCTATTTTTTTGTCTTTCTACCTTCTTTTTACCTTCCTGCAGAGCAGGATGGTTGTCCCAACTGGAAAGAGTTCGTTGGCGGCGTGCAAGGGAAAGCCAAACACTGTCTTTCGCGGAGAGAGAGATTTATTGCAAAGTGGTCATACAAGAAGAGACAGGAGGCTGGCTCAAATCTGTCACCCCCAACTGAGAGTAGAACAAGTTTTTTATAAGCACAGGGGTTGGGAAAGGGCGGGTACATTGATAGTTACTCAGGAAGAATGATGGCACATGCGCATTGAGCAAGCACCTATATAACATACATCCTGTGTCCACTTTGGCGTGGACACTTAACATTAAAATGAGGCAAAATTTGCTCCCCTTCCAACAGCCTCCACGAGGTCGCGGGTAGAACAAGGAGGAGGCTGTGCGCATGCTCCAAGAGCTGGTGTAAGCTGGATGGAATCTTGGGCTCCCTGTCCCTGGTAAGGAATGCAGGGCCTTGCTTGCTCATAGGCTGGAATCTTACCAGGGACCCTCGTTTGTGTCAGTTCAGGCCTCTGCTCAGACAGCTAGTGGGGTCTGGAAAGAAACAAGAGCTGATCAGGGAGAAACAGGTCTCTGAAAATCAACCTGTAAATTTCCTGTGCGTCTCAACCTCTTTAAGCCTGGGGGGCGTGGTTTCTGTTGTGACGTCACACAGGGGTGCTGGCGGGGAGACAGGAAATCAGGGACCATGATTGCAATACTTCGTTGTATTATTTCTAACAGGGTCTAACATTATTTTGCTCCAAATAGTAAGGATTCGGGGCAGCAGCAGGAAGAAGGGAGACTCCGTCAAAGAGATGGGGTTTAGGAGATAAAATAATTTGGTTTGGTCCACACTGCAGGTTCTTAAACAGTATTTAGGAGAGCGGATGCCTCTAGTCTTCAGGGAAGTTCTTGCAGAAAAGGGAATGTGTCACTGAGTATGCGCCTACTGTAGACTATGGAAGGAAGCCAGGAAACCGAATTAGAGCACCTGAGATAAGACTCCGCTCAAACCCCCTCTACACCCCTTCAAGCCACCTTGCAGTCCCTTTATTCCAATTTCCTATTTTACGGGGGACCCCACAGTGAAATCTTACTGTCTTACCTACGTTCCTTTTTCTCAGAGCTTCTTCAGGTTGGGAAAGGTGTCCTGACCTTCTGTGTTGCTGAGGATACAGAATAAGAATCTGGGGGTCTAAAAGAAAGGGTGTATCTTGTTTGAGAAGGAAACCGGGAAAATGAAATTGTATCAAGTCTGTTCTGATTTAGAGTAGAAGCTGGTTTGGGTGGGGAGGTTTGCAAGGGAAGCAGTCACCTTGGACTACATTGCTTTGTGTATTCAGGTGGTGTGCTTTCTGATAAGAATGGGCAAGGTTGAAGAGCGTCTTTGACTTAGTGAGCTAAACCCAATTCATATTAATTGATTAATTAGGCTGAACAGGCCTTAGATAAGATTAAATTGGTCCCTTATCATAAGTTAGAGACCTTCTCCGTGCCCTGACATTGAATGCAAAGGAGTCAAGACTCTTAAGGTCAGTTTGTTTTCTTACAGCAACAAGGTCTGTCTTAACTGGAGAATGTAGCCCCTTCGCCCCCAGCCTTCTCTTTTTTTTTCTTTTAATTTTTTATTGTTATGTTAATCACCATACATTACATTATTATTTTTTGATGTAGTGTTCCATGATTCATTGTTTCTGCATAACACCCAGTGCTCCATGCAGAACGTGCCCTCTTTAATACCCATCACCAGGCTAACCCATCCTTCCACCCCCCTCCCCTCTAGAACCCTCAGTTTGTTTTTCAGAGTCCATCGTCTCTCATGGTTTGGCTCCCCCTCCGATTTCCCCCCCTTCATTCTTCCCCTCCTGCTATCTTCTTCTTCTTCTTCTTCTTTTTTCTTAACATATATTGCATTATTTGTACAGATCTATGATTCAACAGTCTTGCACAATTCACAGCACTCACCATAGCACATAACCTCCCCAATGTCTATCACCCAGCCACCCCATCCCTCCCACCCCACCCCCCACTCCAGCAACTCTCAGTTTGTTTCCTGAGATTAAGAATTCCTCATATCAGTGAGGTCATATGATACATGTCTTTCTCTGATTGACTTATTTCACTCAGCATAACACCCTCCAGTTCCATCCACGTCATTGCAAATGGCAAGATCTCATTCCTTTTGATGGCTGCATAATATTCCATTGTATGTATATACCACCTCTTCTTTATCCATTCATCTGTCGATGGACATCTTGGCTCTTTCCACAGTTTGGCTATTGTGGACATTGCTGCTATAAACATCGGGGTGCACATACCCCTTCGGATCCCTACATTTGTATCTTTGGGGTAAATACCCAGTAGTCCAATTGCTGGTCGTATGGTAGCTCTATTTTCAACTTTTTGAGGAACCTCCATACTGTTTTCCAGAGTAGTTGCACCAGCTTGCATTCCCACCAACAGTGTAGGAGGGTTCCCCTTTCTCTGCATCCCTGCTGACATCTGTCATTTCCTGACTTGTTAATTTTAGCCATTCTGACTGGTGTGAGGTGGTATCTCATTGAGGTTTTGATTTGGATTTCCCTGATGCCGAGTGATGTTGAGCACTTTTTCATGTGTCTGTTGGCCATTTGGATGTCTTCTTTGGAAAAATGTCTGTTCATGTCTTCTGCCCGTTTCTTGATTGGATTCTTTGTTCTTTGGGTGTTGAGTTTGATAAGTTCTTTATAGATTTTGGATACTAGCCCTTTATCTGATATGTCATGTGCAAATATCTTCTCCCATTCTGTTGGTTGTCTTTTGGTTTTGTTGACTGTTTCTTTTGCTGTGCAAAAGCTGTTTATCTTGATGAAGTCCCAATAGTTCATTTTTGCCTTGCTTCCCTTGCCTTTGGCGATGTTTCTAGGAAGAAGTTGCTGCGGCTGAGGTCGAAGAGGTTGCTGCCTGTGTTCTCCTTTAGGATTTTGATGGACTCCTGTCTCACATTTAGGTCTTTCAACCATTTTGAGTCTATTTTTGTGTGTGGTGTAAGGAAATGGTCCAGTTTCATTCTTCTGTATGTGGCTGTCCAATTTTCCCAACACCATTTGTTGAAGAGACTGTCTTTTTTCCATTGGACATTCTTTCCTGCTTTGTCAAAGATTAGTTGACCATAGAGTGGAGGGTCCATTTCTGGGCTCTCTATTCTGTTCCATTGATCTATGTGTCTGTTTTTGTGCCAGTACCATACTGTCTTGATGATGAGAGCTTTGTAATAGAGCTTGAAGTCCGGAATTGTGATGCCACCAGCTTTGCTTTTCTTTTCCAACATTCCTCTGGCTATTCGGGGTCTTTTCTGGTTCCATGCAAATTTTAGGATTATTTGTTCCATTTCTTTGAAAAAAGAGGATGGTATTTTGATGGGGATTGCACTGAATGTGTAGATTGCTCTAAGTAGCATTGACATCTTCACAATATTTGTTCTTCCAATCCCTGAACATGGAACATTTTTCCATTTCTTTGTGTCTTCCTCAATTTCTTTCATGAGCATTTTATAGTTTTCTGAGTACAAATTCTTTGCCTCTTTGGTTAGATTTATTCCTAGGTATCTTATGGTTTTGGGTGCAATTGTAAATGGGATCGACTCCTTAATTTCTCTTTCTTCTGTCTTGTTGTTGGTGTATAGGAATGCCACTGACTTCTGTGCATTGATTTTATATCCTGCCACTTTACTGAATTCCTGTATGAGTTCTAGCAGTTTTGGGGTGGAGTCTTTTGGGTTTTCCACATAAAGTATCATATTGTCTGCAAAGAGTGAGAGTTTGACTTCTTCTTTGCCGATTTGGATGCCTTTGATTTCTTTTTGTTGTCTGATTGCTGTGGCTAGGACTTCTAATACTATGTTGAATAGCAGTGGTGATAGTGGACATCCCTGCTGCGTTCCTGACCTTAGGGGGTAAGCTCTCAGTTTTTCCCCATTGAGAATGATATTCGCTGTAGGTTTTTCATAGATGGCTTTTATGATATTGAGGTATGTACCCTGTATCCCCATACTCTGAAGAGTTTTGATCAAGAAAGGATGCTGTACTTTGTCAAATGCTTTTTCTGCATCTATTGAGAGGATCATATGATTCTTGTTCTTTCTTTTGTTAATGTATTGTATCATGTTGATATATTTGCGGATGTTGAACCAAACTTGCAGCCCAGGGATAAATCCCCCTTGGTCGTGGTGAATAATCCTTTCAATGTACTGTTGGATCCTGTTGGCTAGTATTTTGGTGAGAATTTTTGCATCCATGTTCATCAAGGATATTGGTCTGTAATTCTCCTTTTTGATGGGGTCTTTTTCTGGTTTGGGGATCAAGGTAATGGTGGCCTCATAAAACGAGTTTGGAAGTTTTCCTTCCATTGCTATTTTCTGGAACAGTTTCAGAAGAATAGGTATTAATCCTCTTGAAATGTTTGGTAGAATTCCTCTGGGAAGCCATCTGGCCCTGGGCTTTTGTTTCTTGGGAGATTTTTGATGACTGCTTCAATTTCCTTAGTGGTTATAGGTCTGTTCAGGTTTTCTATTTCTTCCTGGTTCAGTTTTGGTAGTTGATACATCTCTAGGAATGCATCCATTTCTTCCAGGTTATCTAATTTGCTGGCATAAAGTTGCTCATAATATGTTCTTATAATTGTTTGTATTTCTTTGATGTTGGTTGTGATCTCTCCTCTTTCATTGATGATTTTGTTGATTTGGGTCATTTCTCTTTTCTTTTTGATAAGTCTGGCCAGGGGTTTATCAATCTTGTTCATTCTTTCAAAGAACCAGCTCCTAGTTTCATTGATCTGTTCTACTGTTCTTTTGGTTTCTATTTCATTGATTTCTGCTCTGATCTTTATTATTTCTCTTCTCCTGCTGGGTTTAGGCTTTATTTGCTGTTTTTTCTCTAGCTCCTTTAGGTGTAGGGTTAGGTTGTGTATTTGAGACCTTTCTTGTTTCTTGAGAAAGGCTTGTATTGCTATATACTTTCCTCTTAGGACTGCCTTTGCTGCATCCCAAAGATTTTGAACAGTTGTGTTTTCATTTTCATTGGTTTCATGAATTTTTAAAATTCTTCTTTAATTTCCTGGTTGACCCATTCATTCTTTAGTAGGATGCTCTTTAGCCTCCATGTATTTGAGTTCTGTCTGACTTTCCTCTTGTGATTGAGTTCTAGTTTCAAAGCATTGTGGTCTGAAAATAAGCAGGGAATGATCCCAATCTTTTGGTACCGGTTGAGACCTGATTTGTGACCTAGGATGTGATCTATTCTGGAGAATGTTCCATGGGCACTAGAGAAGAATGTGTATTCCGTTGCTTTGGGATGGAATGTTCTGAATATGTCTGTGAAGTCCATTTGGTCCAGTGTGTCATTTAAAGTCTTTATTTCCTTGTTGATCTTTTGCTTAGATGATCTGTCCATTTCAGTGAGGGGGTTGTTAAAGTCCCCCACTATTATTGTATTGTTGTCGATGTGTTTCTTTGTTTTTGTTATTAATTGCCTTACATAATTGGCTGCTCCCATGTTAGAGGCATAGATATTTACAATTGTGAGATCTTCTTGTTGGATAGACCCTTTAAGTAGAATATAGTGTCCTTCCTCATCTCTTATTACAGTCTTTGGTTTAAAATCTAATTTGTCTGATATAAGGATTGCCACCCCAGCTTTCTTTTGGTGTCCATTAGCATGGTAAATGGTTTTCCACCCCCTCACTTTCAATCTGGGGGTGCCTTTGGGTCTAAAATGAGTCTCTTGCAGACAGCATATCGATGGGTCTTGTTTTTTAATCCAATCTGATAGCCTGTGTCTTTTGATTGGGGCATTTAGCCCATTTACATTCAGGGTCACTATTGAAAGATAGGAATTTAGTGCCATTGTATTGCCTGTAAGGTGACTGTTACTGTATATTTTCTGTGTTCCTTTCTGGTCTATGTTACTTTTAGGCTCTCTCTTTGCTTAGAGGACCCCTTTCAATATTTCTTGTAGGGCTGGTTTTGTGTTTGCAAATTCCTTTAGTTTTTGTTTGTCCTGGAAGCTTTTTATGTCTCCTTCTATTTTCAATGACAGCCTAGCTGGATATAGTATTCTTGGGTGCATATTTTTCTCATTTAGTGCTCTGAATATATCCTGCCAGTCCTTTCTGGCCTGCCAGATCTCTGTGGATAGGTCTGTTGCCAATCTAATGTTTCTACCATTGTAGGTTACAGATCTCTTCTCCCGAGCTGCTTTCAGGATTTTCTCTTTGTCTCTGAGACTCGTAAGTTTTACTATTAGATGTCGGGGTTTTGACCTATTTTTATTGATTTTGAGAGGGGTTCTCTATGCCTCCTGGATTTTGATGCCTGTTTCCTTCGCCAAATTAGGGAGTTCTCTGCTATAATTTTCTCCAATATACCTTCTGCCCCTCTCTCTCTTTCTTCTTCTTCTGGGATCCCAATTATTCTATTGTTGTTTCGTCTTATGGTATCGCTTGTCTCTCGAATTCTGCCCTCGTGATCCAGTAGTTGTTTATCTCTCTTTTTCTCAGCTTCTTTATTTTCCATCATTTGGTCTTCTATCTCACTGATTCTTTCTTCTGCCTCATTTATCCTAGCAGTTAGCACCCCCATTTTTTATTGCACCTCATTAATAGCCTTTTTGATTTCAACTTGGTTAGATTTTAGTTCTTTTATTTCTCCGAAAGGGTTTCTTTAATAACTTCCATGCTTTTTTCAAGCCCAGCTAGTATCTTTAAAGTCATGATTCTGAACTCTAGATCTGATATCGTACTAATGTCTGTATTGAGTAGGTCCCTGGCAGTCGGTACTACCTCTTGTTCTTTTTGTTGAGGTGATTTTTTCCATCTTGTCATTTTGTCCAGAGGAGAACAGATGAATGAGAGAACAAAATGCTAACAGGGTAACAACGTCCCCAGAAAATATACTCTAAGCAAATCAGAGAAGACCTGAAGCTGGAGGAAAAGAAAGGGAAAGAAAGAAAAAAGAAAAAGAAAAAAAAAGAA
Source organism: Halichoerus grypus (assembly GCF_964656455.1). Lineage (NCBI taxonomy): Eukaryota > Metazoa > Chordata > Mammalia > Carnivora > Phocidae > Halichoerus > Halichoerus grypus. The sequence continues at coordinate 142,301,627 of NC_135713.1, read as the reverse complement.
AATGATAAAAGCAAACAAAAACAGAACAAAAGAAAAAAAAACAGAATATGATCAAATATGATCAGGCTGGTGCATAGATCGGTGCCACACAGTAGATTTTGGGTGTATTTTGGTCTGTTAGAAGAAAGTGCCTCCCAAAATTTTAAAGAAAGAAAAACTTATATATGTACAAAAATAAGGGTTGATATGATGAAGGGATGGAATATGACTGTAAAAATGAAAATTAAAAAAGATTTTAAAAAAGGAATTGATAAGATGGTTGAAAAAGGAAAGAAGAAAAATTCAACTAAAAAAATAGAAATAGAAAAAATAAAGAAACTTTTAAAAATTAACTTTGAAAGACTAAAGGATCATGGGGAAAAAAACCATGAATTCCATGTGCTGTATTCCCCCAGCACTGGGGTTTTGCCATTCTCATTGATCGGTAAACTTGGTCTTGGCTGGCAGTTCTTGATGATCTTCTGGGGGAGGCGCCTGTCACCTGCCCTTACCGGGTCCTGGCTAAGTAATCTGCTCGGGTTTGTTCTCAGGAGCTTTTGTTCCCTGCAAGCTTTCTGTACAGCTTTGGAGGACGAGAGTGAAATGGCAGCCTCCCAATCTCCGCCCCGGAGAAGCTGAGAACTCGGGCCCCCACTCCTCAGTGAGCCCCCAGAGAAAAGCAGTCAATCACTCCCATCTCCCGCACTCCGTGCTCACCCGGCCTGTGACCGCGCATTTCTATCTCTGGCACCCGACCCCGTGTGGAGTCTCCAAACCCAGCAGATCCTTGTGGTGCGCTCCCGGGCCACTCCTCCCGGGGGAGGAAGGGGAGTCTCCCCGGATCTGCCACTTGTTGGGTCCCTGCTGGAGGAGCAGTGGCCCGACTGTGCCGCGGATCATGGTTTATGGCAACCCTGAGCTGAGAGCCCACTCCTCTGCAGCTGGCTTCCCCACTCCGATACCTGGGAGCTCTGCCGCACTCAGGCACCCCTGGTCTTTCTGTGACCCTGAGGGTCCTGAGACCACACTGTCCCAGCAAGGGTTCCACCCCCCGCTTAGCCACTGGAGCGACGTCCCTCAGCGGAGCCGACTTCTAAAAGTTCCGATTTTGTGCTCCGCGGCTCTATCACTTGCCAGAAGCGGCTGACGGAGGCCCCCTCCCGCACCATCTATCTTCCTGAATATTGCCTCGGATTCACTTCTCCGCACGTCCTATCTTCCAGAAAGTGGTCACTTTTCTGTTCAGAGAGTTGCTGCTATTCTTTTCTTCGATCCCCTGTTGAGTTCATAGGTGTTCAGAATGGTTTGATCCCTATCTAGCTGAATTCCTGGGATCAGACAAAATTTAGGTCTCCTACTCCTCCACCATCTTGCTCCTCCTCATGCAAATGCTCATGAAAAGAAAGCAAGAGCATCTATCTTAAATCAGACAAAACAGATTTTTAAGCAAAAAAAAAAAAAAAAACCCACAGGAAAAAAGAGGATCATTTCATTAAGAGGGCATAATAATCATAAAGATTCATGTACCTAATAATAAAGCTGCAAAATACATAAAAGAAACATAGGCAAAACTGCAAAAAGAAGCAGATAAACCATAATATGGATAGATATTTCAACAACAATTTTGTAATAACTGATTCAAAAAGTAGACAGAAAATCAGTAAAGACAACAGAAACCTTGAACACTTGTAATCAGCTAGACCTAATTGACATTTGCAGAATGCAATACCCAATGACAGCAAAATGCACATTCTTTTCAAGGGCACATAGAACATTTACAAAGACAGACCATATTCTGGGCAATGAAACAACTCATAAAGTTATAAGGATTCAAATCATACACAGTATGTTTTCTGACAACATTGGAATTAAGTTAGAAATCAAAAACACAAAGATATTTGGGAAATCTCCAAATAATTGGAACCTAAATAACACATTTCTAAACCTATGACTTAAAGGTAAAATCAAAAGGGAAATTAGAAGTTACTTTGAACCAGATGAAAATGAAAACACAATAATTCAAAAAAAATGATGGCACAAAAGCAGCACTTCAATGGAAATTTACAGCACTAAACACCTATATTAGAAAAAAGAAAATTTGCTTGCCACTGCTTTCACCCATTTAGAAACCAGAAAAAGAAGAGCAAGGCAAACACAAAATAAGCAGAATAAAAGAAATAATAATGATTAGAATGGAAATAAATGAAATAGAAAATAGAAAACAATACAGAAAATCAATGATATAAAAACCTGTGTCTTTGAGAACGAAAAAATTAATAAACTCAGAAGAAGGAAGGAAGGACGGGAGGAAGGAAGGAAAGGAAAGGAAGGAAAGGAAGGGAGGGAAAGAAAAAAGAACAATCCATTCCTCACAATGTAAACAAAAATTAAGTCAAAATGAATCATAAATCTAAGGTTAAAAACCCTAAAGCTATAAAAGTCATAAAAGAACACCTAGGAGAAAATCTTTGTGACCTTGGGTTAGATAAAGATCCATTTAAAAATTGATAAATCAAAAAACAAAATAAAATTGAAAAATGGAACTTAATCATATTGAGTAATTTTTGTTTTTGTTTTGTTTAGATTTATTTATTTATTTATTTGACAGAGAGAGAAACAGTGAGAGAGGGAACACAAACAGGGGGAGTGGGAAAGGGAGAAGCAGGCTTCCCACTAGCAGGGAGCCTGATGCTGGGCTCGATCCCAGGACCCTGGGATCATGACCTGAGCCGAATGCAGACGCTTAACGACTGAGCCACCCAGGTGCCCCACTTTTGTGTTTTGAAAGATACTGTTAAGAGGAGGATAAAACAAGTCACAGACTTGAGAAAATATTTGCAAATCATATGTCTGATAAAGGAATTATAACCAAAATGTATAATAAACTCTCAAAACTCAATAATAATAAGGAAGCAACAATTAACAGGAAATAATAAGAGTAACAAATCCAATAAAAAGTAGGCAAAAGATTTGAAGAGACACCATCAAAGAAAATACGTACCAAAGAAAAGCATGAAAAGATTCTTAGCATCATTAGTCTTAAGGAAATGCAAATTCAAACCACAATGAGATACCAAATCAGATCTACTAGACTCTTACAATGACTACAATTTAAAAGACTGACCATATCAAGTATTAGGATGTGGAGGAACTGAACCCTTGTCCACTCCCAATGCGGAGGTAAAACTTTAGAGAACCATTTTGCAGTTTCTTAAAACATTAAACATAAGCAGACCACATGGCCCAGCCGTTCCACTCCTAGGCATTTACTTAAGAGAAGTGACAGCAGATGTTCACAAAAAGACTTACAAAGACTTATACCAGCCCTATCTGTAACAACCTAGCAAAACGGAAAACAACCTAGCGATTATCAACAAGTGAATGGATAGACAAATTGTGATATACCCTTATAGCACAATGCTACTCAGCAATAAAAATAATTCAGCAACAATCTAAAGTGAGAGAAAGCAGATCAGTGATTGCCTGGAGTTGGGGATTGGGAGCAAGAAGAAGAGGCCAGAAGGAGGGATTACAAAGAGCAGAAGAAACTTTGGATATGACAGAAATATTTATTATCTTAATTGAGATGATGGTTTCACAGGTGTGTACATATGTCACACTTTACCAAGCTGAATAATTTAAACACGTGCAGTTGTAAATTGTATGTCAATTACACCAGAAATCTGTTTGTTTTTTTAAAACAGTGTATCATCATGATCTTTCTTCTTTTTAAGGATTTTATTTATTTGTCAGAGAGAGAGAGCACAAGCAGGGGCAGCTGCAGGCAGAGGGAGAAGCAGGCTCCCTTGCTGAGCAAGGAGCCCAGGGCTTGATCCCAGGACCCTGGGATCATGACCTGAGCCAAAGGCAGATGCTTAACCGACTGAGCCACCCGGGTGTCCCTCATTGTGATCTTTGATTAACTACTTCCATCACAAAATGGTATAGTGTTTTTTCAAACATAGCCTAACACCATGTTTATCATTTTCTAATTAAAAATTGATCTAGTGCTGCATCAATGAGATCAGATTGGTATTAGATTCATTACTGCATGCAAGTAAAGGCAAATTAATACTGGCTTAAAAACGTGGTTTTATTCTTTCATTTTAAAGATCCACAGGTGGATATCCCAGGGCTATAGAGCACTTCCACAAACTGTAAGGGGCCCAGAATTCTATAACTTTTGCCCCTTCATGTGTTAAGTAACTCCTTAAGACCCAGCCATTATACAGTCATTCCAGAGGCAAAAAAGAGAGAGACAAAGATGAGCGGGCTTCACCCCTTAAGGACACTTCCCAGAAGTCACACATGATACCTTTACCTACATCTCATTGGCCCAAACTGAGTCATGTGGCCACACCTACCTGCAAGGGATGCTGGGAAATGTAGTCTTTAAATGGCTATATGGCCAGTTAAAATTCTCATATGCCATTAGCAATAAGGAGAGGAAAACTCGATTAAGGGGCAATTAGTAGGCTCAGGTTTCCACAGAAGATCTATAACTGAAAAAAGAGATTGTGAAATATCTCAGTCCTGAACAAATAAGCGTTTTCAATGCTGAAGATACAGCCAATTTTTACTTGTGCCTCTTTCATAGTCACTCTTCCTCTCCAGTATTTACAAGCAACAATGAAAAAAAGGAAATTAGCTTCAGTCCTGGAGATGATGTGGGTGTCAAGAAAGTGGTGCACGCATGCCAGGCTATACCCACTCGTGAGCAGTCACAGTGGGATGGCGCACACTTGAAAGCAGCCCAAGCCATACAGATCCACCATCACATGGTGGACGCCTCCCGGTACACGGGGCTCCAGCACAGCCTCTGACCAAACACTGGCTGAGCAATAAGCTGTTCATGCAGAAGGTGACTCCTAGGCAGCCAGGCTTACAAATAATATCACAAGCACGGCCAGTAGTCTGGAAGACTGTGCATTCGCCTAAGCTTGTCCTCTCAAGAGCCACCAGAGGGGAGCTCCAGGCTAAAGGTGGGCAAAACTAACACACAACAATGACACAACTCCCTGATTTGCAACAAACCACATGCACCAATAAAGGCTAAAAACCCAAAGGGCCACATAAGGGGCCTTAAACATGACTTTGGCCAAGAGTGGCTTCGGCTGAACACTGCAGAGCCCAGTAAAAGATAAAAAACAGGGAGGAAACTCTGAGCAAGGCCATCAAAGGCTGTGCACTGTGGGGGAAAGAGACTTCAGCTGAGTCACAACCAAGTAAAATGGCCAAGAAAATGGCCACCACAACACTGGGGACAGGGGATATCGGTAGCCAGGGCCACTACAGTGTCATCTAAAATGTCCCTTTTAGAACGATCACTAACAGTTGGCAAGGGGAAAGGCTGGAAGTAATGCAAAACTGGGGGCAAGGAGACGGACTTTTAATTTCTGATTAAGAAACATTGATGAGGGGCGCCTGGGTGGCTCAGTCGTTAAGTGTCTGCCTTCGGCTCAGGTCATGATCCCAGGGTCCTGGGATCGAGTCCTACATTGGGCTCCAGCCCTACATTGGGCTCCCTGCTCAGCGGGAAGGCTGCTTCTCCCTCTCCCACTCCCCCTGCTTGTGTTCCCTCTCTCACTGTGTCTCTCTCTATCAAATAAATAAATAAAATCTTTAAAAAAAAAAAGAAAGAAAGAAACATTGATGACCTGAATAAAGGCAATGGCAGTGGATGGGGAAAATGGAAAGTGTTATAAAGACTTAAACAGTACTGACCAATTGGTTAATTAGTGGGGATGGAGGGTTCAATTCAGAGAGAAGGTGGTACTGGGAATAAATCCCAGAAACGTGACAAGTGGACCCACTTGTCTGCTATAATGGCTTTTTGGCAAATGGGAGAAATTTATGGCATTTGGGACACATTCAGTCCGATATACTCCTGAGAACTTCCAATGAAAATGTACAAATGGAGTATATATCCAAGAGTCTAAAAATCATGGGCTTAAAGCTGTATGTTTGGGAGTTATCAGGATATAGAGGTTGAGAGAAGGTATGCAACATCACATAAGAAGAACATTTAGGTGCGAAGAAAAAAACATTTCTATCTTGAGTAACTCAAGACAGGACACATGGAAGAACAAGGGTTTGGGCAGAAATGACAGGCGCCATATTGTCCTAGTTAAGTTGGAAAAGACGTGGGACATTGAGGAGGAAGTGAGACTGGTCTGGAGGCCAGGCACTGTGTTCACATAAGAAGTGGGGAGGCAGGCAGGATCCAGAGAACAGACTGGCAGCTTTTACGACCAAGCCCGCCACCACCCAGCTCAACCCCTGAAAAGTCACAGGGCTCCCCAACCTTCCTTTTCCTCATATGACAAAAGAAGGTCTGGAACAAGTGATCTTTATGTTCAGCTGTAAAATTCTAATCCTCAAATTCAGCCTGCCCTTCATGACCCTTGTGCCCCTCCCCCAAATATGGCACATCTCATCTCTTACCCTTTGTCTGTTATGATATTTCTTGAGTCTAAACTGAGCTTCCCTGAAATGCCCACCCCTCACCCATCTCATGTCATTTACAATACTTTTGGTTCCAAGTACAGAAACCTCATGTGGACTAGCCTGAATGGTTAAATGAATTTATCAGCTTATGTAACTACAAGATGTCGAAGGATTTCAACTTTCCTGTACCTGTTAGGGGAGTACTGACGTTCCATTTTTCTGCCTTTCTATCGCTCTGTGCCCCTCCCTGGGTCAGCTTTGTCCTTAGACTTGTTTCTCTCATAGTGGACTCTACAATTCCCTGCTCCCTATCAGTACATTGTAGTACCTAGCAACTTGAAGGGAATATAGCATCAATGTCATGGAATTCAAGAAAAATGCCTGTGATTTATGCACATTCAACCTACATCTGCCATCCAACAAAATGCTTCAAGTCCAGGTTACCTGAATTAATTATGATAGAAAGGATGCAGGGTGGCACCAACCAGGTTGAACCAATCAGAGTGTATCCAGGGAGCAAGGATAGAATCAATCCCCCCAAATGACATTACTATGACCTAACAGAAACGTGGGATGGATGGTGGGGGGCAATTGCAATGTTTTCTAAGTAGAATGATTGTACCTCTAGCTGTCAAGTCTTACCCATCTTTCAATCCTTCAGAGGCCACCTCTGTTCTTGTTCACAAAAAAGGTGCAGTATTTCCCACTTCTTTTCCACAGTCTCCATGTTGCTTGTATTTTTAGAACCTATTTTATCCTCTATTCTCTAAGCTTCTTTAGAGCAAGAACTATATCCTATTTATCTCAGAATTTTCCAGTTCCCCAGCACAATCTAGCTCTAGTGATGCTTAATGTTTACTGAGGGGTGCCTGGCTGGCTCAGTCAGTAGAGCGTGCAACTCTTGATCTCGGGATTGTGAGTTCGAACCTCATATTGGGTGTAGAGATTACTTTTTTAAAATCTTTATAAATAAATAAACAAATAAGTAAATATTTACTGAACTAAATACAGGACTGTGGATAGCTGAGATATGTAACCTCTTTTTCCTTCTGTCAATTCTCGGGAGGCGTAACTCCCCCTTAGTTTATATATAGGAATACCAGAAGTACAAAAATAATAAAGTAGGTCTTTGAGCAGTAATTCTCAACATTTCAAATATGTTAACAACCTATTCCTTCTCCTTGGCTTTATGACTCCGTAAGGTAGCAAGTGACAAGATTTTTAATTTTGGTCACTTTATTGGGGATATTCATGCCCCCCTCACTTTATTTTAAGAACTGAACTTATGGAAAGAGGGCCTACAGTGTAAATAAGCCACCTACCCTTTCCCTTTGGAACGACTAAAGATTGTCTCCTTCCTGTCTTCAAGAAAGGGGAAAGGGAAGTTGGCTTGGGGTTACCACTAATCTCAGCTCCAGTTTTAGTGGACCATGAAGGACTACTCTAACAGAAAAGACAAGACAAATGCTTTTGAAGAGAAGCATGAAGAGGGTTTGGAGGGAGAGGAGTTGTCCTGGCAAATGGAAGGGAGGATTCTGGGAAGACAAAGTAAAGTGCACCCAAGTGAAGGTTTTGTCAGGTCTTGTATTTATACCAGTCCTTCCTGGACTACTATTAAGGATAAGAGTGGGGCACTCCCTGGGAGGTCCTGGTAAGCACCAAAGGCCAAACTGAATCCAGTCCCAGACCTACAACCACGGAGCCTTCCCACTGAGAACGTTCTTACAGCTACCCACAGGCCTCAGGACAATGACGTCCACTCCCTATTTCTGCCACCTGCAACAGTGCCTCAGCAACGTACCTCTCAGAAGAAGCAGTGTTTCAGGCACCCACAAGCCCTGGGTCTGCTATTTAATATAATTTAATTTAATTTAAATCTATGAAGTATCACGGACACATCCCTAAAATGTCCCCAGACAGCTATAAGCCCAAAGAGAACATCAAAGAAGAGCCCTGTGCCTTCTCTGGAGGGGCTAAAGCAAGCAGGTTCAGGACCCAGAATGGAAGCTGAGGTTAGTGATACCCACAAACACTCTTTTTAAAACACGAAATCGAGGATTATCATATTTGTTTAGAGAACTTGAAAAGATGAGCTACAGCCCTGGAAAAAAACCAGAGACCCTCCGAGGGCCTGTAAAACCAGAGATTATAGGCTTTTTTAACATCACCCCTGAGATGGAGAGTAACAGATTGCCCTGGAAATACAAGGCCATGCTTTCAAATCAATAGACACTAGCTATGTCAACGTAACCTTCCAGACTTCCCTGCTTCCCAGGTCCACACAGCAGGAGCCTAGAAGTCACCACTCCATCTCTACAACAAGTAAAAAAGCTGAACAAACCGAAAACATCAACAACTCTTCTTAGATCTGTAAGAGAATTGAGGTCATGGGGCAAACAACAGCCCCCAGAATTAGACAGACAGACAGACAGGCAAATGCAAAGAACACCAACATCCCCCAGTAGAAGCCTCCATGAGAACCAGGTCCCCCGGGGGTGGGAAAACCTGAACTGTGAGTAATTGCTAGAAGCTCCCTGTGGACGAGTCTGAGAGTTAAAAACCCCAGGGGACCCAGTGAGAGGGAGGCCCCCAAAGTTGTGTGAGTTTTAGCCTCTTGGAGCTCAATGTGGTTCTCACAGTGAGGATTAGAGAAAAGTCCCCTCATGCCTCCAACAGAGAGAGAAAAAGGGGGCCATGTTGAAATACCCCTGAGCATCCAGTCAGGAGAAAGTGGATAACCCCAGCATGACCTGCTGGAGTATTATCAGAGCCTAAGCAACCTGAAGAAGGGGAAATACACAATCCCAGCCCCCTTTATCCATCCTGTGCCACCTCAGCGAGGAGAAGAAACCAGAGAAACGCAGGTGAAGTCTGGAGTCCAGAGGTAAAGGCTCAGGGTGAAGACAGAGGCCTCTCCTAGGACTATAGCCGCCTCCCCTCGCCCACACCTCACCACGCATTACTAAAGCCAGGTTACAGCAGTCCCCTTTATCCAGTTGGTGACGTCTGTTTATCATGAAAACATTACAAGGAAGACTAAAAGGCAAAACAAAAAACAAAAAACAGCAATCCAGTTTGAAGAGACAGAGCAGGTGTCAGATCCAGACGTGACAGGGATGTTGGAATTATCAGACGAGGAACTTAAAACAACCGTGATTACTATGCGAAGGCCTCAAATGGATAAAAGACAGCACGCAACTGACTACACCTTCCAGAATTTTCGAGAAAGTTTGAAACTGTTTGCCTTCCCTTGAGATCTATCTCTTGATCTTCACACAAAAACAGAGTGGTACTGGTTGCCAGACTAAACTCAAGGACAGGGAATCACAGACTATCAGAGCAGGACCAACGTCAACTCTTCCCTCTCCCCTGTTTCCTATTTTGACCCTTACCCACTGCTCCAGGCCATACTCTGCAGTCAACTCCAGAACCCCTTCAGATAAAAGCTCAGGAACTCACTGCTTTGAAGGGTAAATGAGGGCTTAAAGGTGGCATGGCTCCCCGGGGCGTCTGCATCATAAAAGAGGAGGGTTCAGACAATAACCCACCTCTGAAGGTGGATTTGAGAATTTTGCTTCCAGGTTAAGGGATTTTTTTTTTTGTTTTGGCTGGGTCTCTCTAAATCCCCCAAATTCAGAGGCAGCTTAGCATTTACTCTAAAGCTGGAACCCAGAGGCCTGTTTCTTTCCCAGGGATGAGAGATTTTCACTAATGTGCTCTTTTTGATGTTTCTCCAACTCAGAGTCCGGAAAAGGCTAACTCTTCTATCCCCTGGAGAGAGAAACTAGCTACCAGATCTGCTGGGGGTCCAGCTGGGGGCCTTACCGGGGATGAAACTGACTCCAGTTTAAAATTATTTATAAAAGGTTCTCCTTCTTTTATTTTAATGAGTCCCCAAATGGAATCTTTCACCAGATTTCTGGAAAGTGTAAAAACTAACAAATATTGGATTTGTTTTCCTTTCCCTAATCTCCCTTCTGCCATACAAGGGCTAAGGAGCAACAAAATGACCCCCCAAAAGGCTTTTTCTGCATGGATGGCATAGGACAGCCAGGCATGACTCTTAAGCACTTGACAAACAGGGCCTCCTGTAACTTTCATGAAAATACAGGGAGTTAAGGGCTATTTTTATCCCTAAGTGACTGGTCCAAGGCTTTGCAGCCAGGGAGGGGGAGAGCGGGAAACTTTGGTGCACAGCCTCTTGACTCACTCTACTACTCCTTATTATCAAAGAAAGCCCAAAGCCTTTGGCTACCATATGAGAAAAGAGGATCTGATTAAGCATGAATAAAGGAAAACTGCTGTTTTATAGATTTCAACGTTTTTACAATAGCAATATAATTTGAGAGAGAGAGATGGAGCCTCAACAGAATAGAAGCTGAAATACGAGTCTCTGTCTTGATAGACTAGTTAGCATGTGATACATTCTCTGAGCCCCTATTAGATCATCCATAAAATGATGATAGTAGCCAATATCTTAATTTGTATACAGAGTAATGATACATGAAGGTTCTCCATAAACTGTTAAGACCCCATCTAAATGTCAGAAGCAATTATTTTTATCCATATAGATGATTGAGGGGCAAAACACAAATCGTACAATTGCAGCAACTGAGTTAAAGGCTCTTAACGAGTTAGAAAAATTAAACACTCCCCTACCTGTGTTTAAAACTGGCATCACGCAATATAAAGATGAACGATGAAATTCAGGCTGATCGTTTCAATTTTTAATTTTTCTTTCCTTGGAATTTTCTTTTATTCATCTCTTTATTCCATGCCAGCACCTCAAATGGCACTTTTTCCTGGTTTTTGAAAAATAGACCCCCCTGATGCAAAATGCAAAGGACCCCACCAATGATGTGGCCAGGTCTGGGCTCAAGACGGGTTCTCCACTAAAACTCGGAAACATTCTCCAAGGCAGATTATATATAAATAAACAGATTACGGCTTCCCCTCCAGCAGCAAACTGCCCTGTGTTCCCACACATCTCCCATGAGACACATCTACTCTTGACATCACTGATTATCAATACAGGATCATTCCTTGTATGGCTTACTTGGGTTATTCAAGATTAAAGAACATATACAGAACAAATATTCTTCAGAGAAGACCCTACCCCTTTTCCTCACTTGTTAGCTTCTCCCACGTGGCTCTGGATATTTTCACTAACATCTCACAAACCTCCCGACTAAAATGCTCATAAGCCTTTTCCTCAAACCAACCACACTACACGCTAATGGTCTACATATTGCTTATCAGCTGAATTTCTTTTTCTGCCTGTATTACCATGTCTTTGCTGTACACTGTCAGGTGTATATATTTTTCTGTTGTTATCTGTCAACTTTTTTTAAAAAGCAAATGCAGCTTTATTGGACCCCTTCCATAGAATACTCAACATATTAGCTATACACAAATAGGTTATTTCCTAAAGTAAAATAAATTTTAAAATTATAAAGGGTAAGACCAGCAAGATATTTTAGAGATCATTAAGCTCAGATTTTTCCAAAGTATTTCTTTTTTTTTAAGGTTTTATTTATTTATTTGAGAGAGAGAGAGAGAGCACATGCACAAGCACTCACTCTCGAGAACACGGGGCGGGGGGGCGCAGAGGGAGAGGAAGAAGCAGACTCCCTGCTGAGCAAGGAGCCTGACTTGGTTCATTCCCAAGACCCCAAGATCATGACCTGAGGAGAAGGCCAACACCTAACTGACTGAGCCACCCAGGTGCCCCCAAAGTATTTCTTATGGAACTATATTTCCAGGAGTAGTTAAAAGTTGCTATTTTAAAAAGAAAAAAAAGTAATAATGGAAGTTTTTTCTAGGGTCAAATAAATTTTGGCAGTGCTGGATAAGACAGTATTTGGCAGATTTCTTTACTGCAGCAATTCTTAGTGTTAATGTGCTTCATGAATTTCCAAGAAAGGGATGTTTCTTGCTGCGCTGTCCAAGGAATCATATTTTGAAGGAGTCTGTAGAATGTACTTTGGAGGATGATAATCTATTCTGACCCTCCCCCACCCCACACATACAAACCAAGCAAAGTGATTATCCTTGTTACAAATCTGGAAGAAAAATCATGGCCAGAGCCCACATCTCCTGACCCCCACGCAGGGCTCCTTCCTCTACGTCATAGAAAGTCAGTACTGAGATGGGTCTGCACAATCATACTTTAATAAAATTACCCTTATCTTCCATTCATTTCTACACCTATTCCCACAATTTACCACTTGTAGAAGCCCAAACTCCTTTTCCTTTTCCTTGCCACTTCACAAATTTACCGCCCTTTGTTAAAATGCTTATATAAGCCCTTGAATCCAACCACTCTTTTGGGATCTTCGTTTCTTATCTATGAAGGCCTCCCTACACATAAACATCAAAATAGTAACATCAAATAAAATTTGTACGCCTTTTCTTCTGTTAACCCATCTATTTGTTAATTTAATTAGCATGCCACAGTCACAGAAGATAAGAGGGTAGAAAAATTTTTTCCCTTCTCTACTCCAACCACAATTCCCTCTGTAAAACCACCTGCACCACATCTGTGTGTTCTCGGACCACTAAATCAGATCTAAGAAGTCAGGATATGAAGAAGAAAGAGCAAAACCAAAGAAAGAGTGCGAAATTAAAAAGGAATACTGTATATTATCTATGATTTCAAGACTTTAAGTCAAAATATGATAGGACACGAGGTTCCACTTTCAACAGATATATTAATCGCTGTAAGATTTTATTTACATACACGTATCTACAAGCCACTAACCCTGTTACAAAACTCACAGTTTAGCTTCATCTCTTCACAGGGATCCACATTATCTTATTTACATGGAAATCATCCTCCCCTTCTGTGGTTTTACCAGAATGTCTCCAGGAAGTTCCATTCCCAGAATTCTTTTAAACAGCCTCACAGTTTTAATTGGTACACTTGATTTCCCTCACATCTTTTTCCCCTCAATAAACTGTTGATCAATCAATCAATAAGCAGAGATGTATGACTGATGAATGGATAAAGAAGATGTGATATATATATCTATACACACACACACGTATACATACAATGGAATATTACTCAGCCATCAAAAAGAATGACATAGATGCAGCTAGAGAGTATTATGCTAAATGAAATAAGTCAGTCAGAGAAAGACAAATACCATGTAATTTCACCCATATGTGGAATTTAAGAAAGAAAACAGATGAACATATGGGAAGGGGGAAAAGACCAAAAAGAGAGAAGGAAACAAACCATAAGAGACTCTTGATGATAGAGAACAAACTGAAGGATGGAGGGAGGCGGGTGGGGGATAGCTAGATGGGGGATGGGCCTTAAGGAGGGCACTTGTGATGAGCACTGGGTGTTGTATGTAAGTGATCAATCACTGACTTCTACTCCAGAAACCAATACTGCACTATATGTTAACTACCTAAAATTCAAATTAAAAAAAAAAATAATCACAGTTGTAGATATCTGGTGGGGTTAGGGCACTTCTAACCTTGACATAGAACCAGTTTGATTTTTCTGAAGTAAAAAAAAATTCCTTTTGCCTTTAAGACTTCTCACCTAGGTTACCCTTCCAGGGATCAAAATCCGAAAGCCCAGAAAGTAATCTCAATTTATCAAACCTGTCGGGAAGGAAAGCCTTTGACATGCAGCATACCTGCATGCCTGTTTTGACCTGGATTGGCTGCTCAATCCTGTTTTGACCCAGATTGGCTGTTCGGTCTCCAGAAATCCCCTGGGTTTTTGGGCTTCCTCTAAGAGATAACTAATACACGCAGGAGTACACAACAGCTCTTCGTAAAACACTTCCTTCTTTCCCTTCTGTCCTGCTCTAATAACTTCACCAATATAGGTCAACCCACAGTTATTCCTTGTATGTAAAACAATTACCCTGCAAGCCTTCTTCAAGTTTGACTTCTACCTTATTGTTAACCATTGCTATGACAGTAATCACTGTTATATTTTTACCCATGACACTTCACAGAAAAAGATCATGCCCTAATTTGTCAAGAGGAGAAATGCCATAAGGCTAATGAGTGAGGATTCCTTCACATTATTAAAGCTCTTTTGACCCAGTTTCTGCAGGACGAGGTGTGAGCACATCAAGGCTGCCAGTTCCTAATGCATTTTCCAGTTCAGTTCAGTTTAACAAGTATTTTTTTTAAACATCTTAAATATACAAAGATTAAAGAGACATGGACTCTGCCCCCAAGGACTTGGAGTTAAGTGGGAGCAAGAGAAATAGGAAAAGGTATTTTGAAGGTAGTATGACAAGTGCCAAACAGAGGCGAATGTACCGTGATGCTAAGGAGGCCAAAGCTCTCACATCCACAGTCCCTTTTGAGAAAGAAGGTTCCTCGCATAGGGGCCAAGGGCAGGCTGCCCCAGGATGGGCCACTGTGGCATGAACAGTATTCTGAGTTAAAAGCAATCAAAACCCAGCAGATTCAGGAAAAACTGTTAACGTCCCCCCTCAACTACCTGCTTGTACCAGGAAGAGAGCTATTAACAGAGACCCCCCCTTTTTTTAAGATTTTATTTATTTATTTGACAGAAAGAGAGCACAAACAGGGGGAGTGGCAGGCAGAGGGAGAAGCAGGGTCCCCACTGAGCAAGGAGCCCAATGCAGGACTCGATCCCTTTGTGGGAGAAATGTACCTATATAACAGGGCAACCCCTTTGTTTTCCAAACATCTCCTCTCACCTTCTTGCTAATGGTTTTTCTCCCCTTTCTCCCATTTGTATCCTCGGACCACTGCCCCTCTCCTTAGCTCGCCCAAGCGTCATGTTGCTTATCTTTGGAATTTCCATGTCTGTGTGGATTCCTCATATGTATGTACGTATGCTATTAAATTTGATTTTCTCCGTTAATCTCACATCACTTTGATTCATACTCCAGCTAGAAGGACCTTGAAGGGCAGAGGAAATTCTTCTTCCCTGACACTAGCAAGATGTTGATATGATTATAAGCTTTTGTAGTTACAAAATTAAGATTTTTGTGTACTCCTTCTCACTTATTTATTTATTTATTTGAGAGAAAGAGAGCACAGGCGTGCGAGGTCAGGAGGAGCAGAAGGGGAGGGAGAAAGAATCTGAAGCAGACTCCACGCTGAGGATGGAGCCCGATGTGGGGCTCAATCCCACGTTGGCGAGATCATGACCTGAGCCGAAATCAAGAGTCGAATGCTTAACCAACTGAGCCACCCAGCCTCCCCTGTGTACTGTCTTTCTTAAGAATGACACCCAAACCCTAGAGGCCTCCAGAGCCTATGCTATCAGAGATCAGCCCTGATGCTCCTCTCCCATTTATAGGAAACAATGGGTTTTGACTGGTTAAGGACAGGAAATCCACCCTCAAACCTCATCCAAAGTAACCACAACACAGAGACCTTGTAACACAAATGATAAGTCCACACTATTATGATGATGATGATGCTGTCAGCAAAGACCTTAACCCCAAAAGGATATGTTTTGTCAATGTGAAATTAGGGCAGAATTTAATGAAATAAATAGTCAAAGCTCCATCACTCCTCATTGATGCTATTGTAAGAACTGGCCTGGCCTTCTTCTAAAGGCCCTGAACATCCCTACCAGAGCAGCTTTTGTACAGAGAAGTGGGTAAAATGCTAACTTTCTGAAGTGGAAAACTTTTACATAAAGATGAGGCAAAGCAATTTATAGCACTAACTTGGGTGTTATAGAATTTAGAATCAATAAGCCTTGGGAACTCCCCAAATCTATCTATACATAAAACATATTGATAGCTAGTTAGACACAAGAGAGAATTGAGATATATTTATACACACACTCACGCACATATGTGTGAGCTTAATTATGTCAACCCAAATTCCAGGCATACAGATGACTCCACCTAAAACAACATGCTGCCTTCCCACGTCCCACAGAACTTAAGGTAGCAAGCTAAAGACTCAAAACTCCATTCCCTCTTTATCGTCATCCTTAAAATTCTCACTTTGATATATAGAGGATCAAGAACAGAATTAGATCTATTTAAGTCGTTATTTGTTAGTCAAATGAAAAAGAAACAAACAGTAGCCAAGGCGACCCTAGGTCAATCGTGAACATCTTCAGTTTCCCGTTGGGTCATGCTTTCGGGTTACTGTGGGAGATGCTAAGGCTGCCACCCCCTGATCACAGGAAGGGGGCCATCCTGAGAGTATTTCCTTCAGAAAGCAAACAAGCATGGACTATTTCCTGTTATCTTTGCCTCTTCTAAAGGTGGGCCCAACAGAGAAGCCCTGGGGCTGGCTCAGGGGGTGGAGTGTGCAACTAGTGATCTCAGGGTTGTGAGTTTGAGCCCCATGTTGGGTGTAGAGATTACTTAAGTAAAAATAAAACAACCCTTAGGGATGCCTGGGTGGTTCAGTTGGTTGGGCATCCAACTCTTGATCTCAGGAGTTCTCAGGTCCTGATCTCAGGGTTGTGAGTTCAAGCCCTACATTGGGCTCCACGCTGGGCATGAAGCCTACTTTAAAAAAAAAAAAAATTACCAAAAAAAAAATATAAATAAATAAATAAATAAATAAATAAATAAATAAATAAATAAAAGTGGGACAGATAGCCATTACTTCCACTACCATTCCCCACCATTCTACCTCCTTTCTTCCCACCTGTTCTCATTTCCTTTTCCCAAAGCTAGCTTACAAGGCTTTTAGCACAGTTTTTATTCATCCAGAAAAATGTTTAATAAGCATCTTAAGCTGGTTGGCAAAGTTTTTGCCATTTTGCTTCACACATCCCCCCAAAAATTTTTTTTTTAATTCCTTTTTTGCAGGATGCCAGTGAGAGATACAAAGTTGAGTAAGACCCTGTGTGTTCTGCATCTGCCTTCCACAGGGTCCCCATCTATGTTGTAATGTTGCAATTGTGGGTTTGTCCAATCTCTACCATGCAGGGAGGCAAGTTCCTTTAGAGCAATGTGGCGTCTGAGTATCCTCCCAGAAAGCAAACAAGCATGGACTATTTCCTGTTATCTTTGCCTCTCTCAGGCAGAGAGCTTTTCATGTGGGAAGCATGCTCAGAAATTATCTAGGAAAGAGAGGGACTAATTTCTCAGCTTTCATTCTGGTAAAGAACATTCAAGAGGACTATTCCCTTCCTTTTTAGAAGACACTTCTGGTGTATCCGTGGTAATATTCCAGTTTTGAAAAACCACCCCATTAGAAAATCAATTCTAGGCTCTGCTCCTAACCAGCCATGTGATTTTAGGCAACTCAACCTCACTGAGGATCAATTTTCTCATAAGTAAAATGGATAATAGATTTCTTTGCTTTTTCTTTTCTTTTGGTAATGATGTATTTCTACCTCCCTGAAATACTCTAAAAAATAAGTGGGAGATAATTTATGCAAAACACAGTTTCCTTCACCTAATAAATATTCAAACAACGTTGCTCTAATTGTTAAGACATAAAATGCAAAGTATAATGCCTGGTAGAAAGTTCGGTATTCTCACTGATAGGATTAACTGTATTTATCACCAGGCACTCTGGTTTGTTTTGTTTTGTTTTGTTTTGTTTTGTTTTTTTCACCAGGCACTCTGTTTGACTAATAATGCATGATGCAGTCCTGTTTCAAGGTTTAGCTCTTTTGCTAGTGCGGAGTTTTCAGAAGGGTTCCAGAAGTTGGGCTTTACTGCAAACTATTTGGTCTAAAGAATATTTCCAGGATTTTGAACACTATATGGGGAAAAAAATTACACCTAATGTATACCCAGTTTTTTTCTCCTTTCCAATGAAGACTCAACAGAAGGTTCTACAGTGAACTGAAATGAGTATCGACAGAGGAGTAAAATGAATTAAGAGCATCATTAGACCATTAACTGAGAGCATCACTCAATTCAGGTGGGACCATTTGATGCATGAGGCATGCACTCAGCAGTGAGGCCAAGTCCTAAGTACCGGATCTTTCACTCTTTAGTTATGTGGCCCAACACAACTTACTTGCACCACACACACACACACACACACACACCCTATGGGGTTACTGTGATTACATTAAATACTATATGTAATCAACACAGGCGCTCAGTAAATGTCAACATTTGCTTTGGTGAGGGCAACAGAGCATGAAGATTTACTATTAAACAGATGTTCTGCCAAAAAAGGGCTGCATTCCCCCCTCATGTTTCCAATACTTCATCAAATTCCACAAAGACACAAATTATGAACAACACATGCAACCAACAACCTTTGAAATGAGATATAGAGCAGTAATGATTTTTCCACTCCATTTTCCCAGAATTATAGAAAGAGTAAAGGAAAAAATGAGCCTGTTGTCATTCTTCCGTCCGCACTCTAAATTTGGAAGTTACATTAATTCTCTTTACATTGACTGCCACGCTAATGAGTTTACCAAGTGATGTACAATGTTGACAGTAAATATTTCATCTTAGCCACTGACTAGGTTTATTAACCAAATTTTTCATGTGTTTATTTACTGATTTCATTTCTTCAATGCTTATGATGTATCTGCAAAAGGAAACTCAGACATGAATGAACCAGATTGCAACTCCCATGAGGGCAAAAAAAAATCTGACAGAGTTCACAGAATAGGGACAACTACCAAGTTACATTGGAAGCAAAGAACAAAATCTTCTCTAATTGGCTGATTTGGATAAATTACATATTAAGTTCTGTACCCTTTCCAACATGGCAACTTACACACATAAACAGGAGCTAAATTATGCTAGAAACTATTACCCACATGCAGTGAATCACTCTCAGCCCTAGAACACATGAATCTTTTGCAAGATGGTCTGACTATTCAGAAAAAGATTATAAATAATTTTTATATTGTTCACGTGTGCACATGCATGTGTACGTGTGTTGCAATGTTGGGTTAGGAAACATGCAAAAAATAACCTTGACCTTAGACAACCTTAATGTGATTAACTTGTCAGGGAATGCATTAGAAGAGTAAACATCTATTCACCTTTTTACCATGTTCCCAGCTTCTGGTGCCAATGAGAAGCAAACAGCTCGACTCTCCTAGGGTTACTCTTATGTCTCCATCCTATTCTCACAGATTGGCTTCTGAAATTGAAAAAAAAAAAAAAGGAAGGTTATCTGCTTGTCTTCTCAGAAGGTCGAAATTAGAAGGAAAGAGAGTTGAATGTGAACCAGGTCACAGATCTGTTTTAGTGTCCGTAGACCAGAAGATATTATAAGAAGAGAAACCTGAACAAATTTAAAAAGAAAGAAAACAAGATGGGGTACCTGGGTGGCTCAGTCGGTTGAACGTCTGCCTTCAGCTCGGGTCATGATCCCAGAGTCCTTGCTTCTCCCTCTGCCCCTCCCCATGCATCCCCCCTCCCTCTCTCTCTCTCTCTCAAATAAATAAATCAATCTTAAGGAAGGAAGGAAGACGAAAGAAAGAAAAAAAAAGAAAAGGAAAGGAAAAAAGAAGAGAAAACAAGAAGTATAGCACTTGAAATGGATTTTCTTACATTTTGTTAGTTCCAGGAATTATAAGTTGGCAAAAAGAGGGAAAATCTTCTATGTGATGGTGGGAGTCACCTGGGGGGATGGGAAGGTAGGTAGAGAAGGGGTCAGAAGGCTTGGCTGTGGGTCCCAGCTGTGTCCCTGGTGCGCTGTGTGACCCTTCACAATACATCGATGGGGCTCACGTTCCTGTTCTATAAACTCTGAAATCTGGGCCAAAGCATGCTTAAATAATCTTAGAGATGATTTCCAACGTCCATTTCACACAACGTATATGTATGTGTCTACATCTATAAATGCATCTGTTACACTTCAGCCAGGAGACTGAACGAAACTAAAAGCTGGTTAGAACTAGTGGGACCAGGGTGGAGGCGCCTGGGTGGCTCAGTTGGTTAAGCGCCTGCCTTCAGATCAGGTCATGATCCCAGGGTCCTGGGATCGAGTCCCGCATCAGGCTCCCTGCTCAGCGGGGAATCTGCTTCTCCCTCTCCCTCTGCCCTCCTTCCACTTGTTCTCTCTCTCTCTCTGTCCAATAAAAAAGTCAAAAATCTTTAAGAACTAGTGGGACCGGGTGGGGCCATCCAGCTGGGGTGTGGGGCTGCAGAAGAAAGTCCAGGCAGTGGAACAGGGTAGAACAGCACAGAGCCCAAAGAAGATCGCAACTATAGCTGTGATCCAAAGGTGCATTCCAAGGATCACCAAAGGAAAGCAAAGGTCACAGAAAATGCAGATGGGGGGCCATCAGGGGGACACTTCAAAGGTGAGGATTTAGCAGCCGAAGGAAGTCAGTGGGCAGGGTAGCTAGGTGAGGTACAAACACAATAAGAAGACCCTGGTGAAGGATGCTGTCCAGTCCACTGGTTTAACCACAGATACCTATATTAGAAAGAGAAGAGATCGTGCAAACCAGAAGCAGCAACATGTCAATGTCATCCATCCATGTTCTCACTCCCTTCCACCCCCTTTCATGATCCTTAGAAATAAGAGAGAGGTTTAGTTGCAACAGCAGATGGTCAGCATTGCCTCCATTCCCATTCAACTCACAAGCCCTCCCTGTCCAAGAACCAGGTCCTACAAAACCACAGTGGAGAGTGGAGGAGGCGAAGCCAGCATCAGAGAAGGCCCAGGCAAGAGGGACTCCATGCGCTGGTCTGCTCCTCCTCAGGGCTAGGAGGCCATGGCCAAGGACAGGTACCAAAGCCCTATGTCCCCTTCCTCCAAGACTATGTTCCTCTTCCACTGGATCCAGAGATCCTTCTCCCCGAACCTGCTTCCAGGGAACCTGCATAGACCTCTTCCTCAGTCTGTCCATCTAAGGGGAAACCAGACCTCCAAGGATACCTCTAGACCCAAGTGGCATTCCAAGAGTGCCTTTGGAGGACAGTGCTTAGCTACACAGACTGGGTGTCCACATGCATGTGTGAGACAACCCTCCCCAACAAAAGACGGGGTTGGAGATGGGACAACACGGGGCATGGGCTAGGGGGCGTGCTCAGTGCTGGGGAGCTGGGAGCCACGGATGAATGGCCTCATCAGCCCACATTCCGGCACCTGACTCCCCAGAGTCTCACAATTCAACACTGAACCTGGCTCCTACCTTCATACCAGGGTAGAATGGTAGAACATGTTCTACTCTTTTCACAGTTAGCTTAATATATAAATTCTCACTTCTTAAACTATGGTATTAGGCCTCCATTTCTACTTCCACCTTGGGCCCTGCAAAGGTTAGGAGGGGCCCACGCAGAGCAAAGCAAATCTATGTTGACTTTATTTATACCGACAGCAACAGAGGTGGTCATACCCAAAGACACATGGATTATTAACACACATGGATTATTTTTACATGTTTAAATAGAATCAACCCCACACTCCTTTCTTTATTCTCTGAGTGTATTCAGATTTCCAGTGAGTTCCAGAATAATCTTTTTCTACCCCATGTGTGTTGGGAGGGGATGGCAGGGGGTGGTTAGGGTGTGATGGTTCCACAGTACCCCAAATTCTTTGACCAAATCTGGCACCTTGGCAGCATTTTTTTTTTTTTTGGTGATAACCATAACACTAGTTGGGTTTTATCCCCAAATGCATACAAAGAACATGACGTTTCCGTGTTCCATCTTTTGCAAAGAACAAGACACTTATTCTATATCTATATCTGCTGGAGTTAAGTAATCTACATATTTTTCCACCATCCTTGTATCCATGGCCCTGTTGTTACCACACACCTGACTTATCTCGATGGTTGTGTAGTTATTTCTAAAATTTCAACATCCTGATCTACGTGATGGTCAGTTTTCCCCCTCATCTGTAATGCTCACAACCCTAAATTTAACTATGACCACTCCTCTGCCAGTGTTTCTGGACCTGAATGAAGCCATGTTTGGCTTTCTGAAACCACTTAGATACGCACTCAACCATGATAAAAACAGACAGTCAGATTCAGGGCCCCAGTCCTAGTCCCGGCTATGTTGTCAGTCTGCTCACCAAGGAATCCCGGCCAGATCACTTCTAGTCCCTGAGTCTGAGTGTCCTTGTCTATCAGTTGAAGGGGATAAAACCTCCCCACTGCAGGTAAAGTCCAAATCAAATTGGCTCAGAAAAGACAAAATGTGTGTGTGTGTTTGTGTGCGCATGCAAGCACTGGGGAGGGAGGAGGGTTCTTTCTTGCCTCCTGGAACTAGAATGTCCAGAAGTCCAAATGGCTCTAGGTACAGCTTCATCTATTACAAGGACCTGGTTTCTTCCCATTCCTTGGCTCAGCCCTTCTCCACGGTTTCATTGTCGGACTCTAACTTGGAGCAAGATGGCTGCTAGCAGCTTCAACCCAGTATTCTCCCAAGTTCAGGTCCAGGGACAAGAAGAAATCTTTCACAACACTTAAGGCGAGAGTCCTGAACCTATCCTTGAGCCAATATGTGAGACCAGAGAGGTAGAACAAGCTAATCAGCCAGACCTGAGCTCTGCACTCACCCCTGGAGCCTGAGAGAGAGAAAGTCAACTCCCCCAAAACCACTTGGGTGGAGAGCTGGATTGAGATGGGTCCCCAAATGGAAATTCAGATGCTTTACCAAAAACAGCAAGAAATATCCCATATAGACTATGATTGCTTATGTTACTTCTGATTCCAAATTTGTATGACTCTATAAGAAATTCTTTTAAAAATGTTTAGAAATAAATGTGAAATATTTCAATTTGTTCCTTCAAATCTTACTGAAATTAATTTAGATTCTTAAGAAGAAGAAAAGTATTTTTAAATGATGTCTTTACAGATGGCCAACAGACACATGAAAAAAATGCTCAAGATCATACATCAGGGAAATGCAAATCAAAACCACAATGAGATATCACCTCACACCTATCAGAATGGCTAAAATTAAAAACACAAGAAATAACAAATGTTGGCAAAGATGTAGAGAAGAAGGAACCCTGTGCAGTATTGGTGGGAATGTGAATTGGCACACAGGATAGTGGTCCCTCAAAAATTAAAAGTAGAACTACGCTATGATTGGGATTCTACTACTGGGTATTTACCCAAAAGAAATGAAAATACTAATTCAAAAAGATGTATGCACCACTATGTTTATCGCAGTATGATTTACAATAGCCAAGATATGGAAGCAACCTAAGTGTCCATCCATAGATGAATGAATAAAGATACACACACACACACACACACACACACACACACACACAGGAATATTACTCAGCCATAAAAAAGGAATAAAATCTTGCCATTTGCAATGAACGTGGAGAGAGCTAGAAAGTTTAATGTTAAGCAAAATGATTCAGTTAGAGAAAGACAAATACCACATGGTTTCACTCAGATGAGGGATTTAAGAAACAAAATGAATGAATGAAGAAAAAAGAAATGAAACAGATTCTTAATTATAGAGAACAAGCTGATGGTTAGTATCAGGAGGGAGGGGGGCGGGGGGAATGTGGGAAACAGATGATGTGGATTAAGGAGGGCACTTGTCGTGGTGAGCACTGACTAACGTATAGAAAGGCTGAATCACCATATTTTACACCAAAATATAACACAGTATGTTAATTAGAATTTGATTAGGTGCCATTTGTTTTGGGAAGAGGAAAAGAGGATAATTAAAAGAAAAATCAAGAATTAAAGGAGAAAGACCAATATATTTTTTTAAATGGTCGGAACCCAAAAGAACCCATGAATTTTTGTTTGTTTGTTGCTTTTTTGCTTGTAGATACTGAACGAATCCCGAAAAGGCTGCGCTCCAGGATAATCCGGGGGAGTCAGCATTTGCTGTCTGCAGCCTGCACTCCTGCAGGATCCTGACCCACAGGGGTTCCTAGGGCTCAGGGACCCAAGAGGGCTGCAGATGAGCACTGGGACACAGTGAGTGTCCTTTGCCAAAGTCATGGCTGGAGACGTAGTCTGAGAAATGTATGGACTGTGACTTCTCTGATGGACACGGACTGTCCAGACATGGATTTTGCAGCCTCCTGTCCCTTGGTTTGGCCAGACACCATTTTCCCACGGCAGCCTGGGAAGCAGCTGACAGGTGCCTGTCAGCTGACCCAAGTGACTGAAAAATAGGAGGAAGGTGAGGAGTAAAAAGCCAAGTGGCCCTTTTAAAGGAATCCACACCATTCTCCCCAGAGTTGTTAGGAAAGCTCTGAACTATCCCGGGGTATGATGCTCAGCAATGTCACGCAAACAGCGCCCTCAGTCACAGGGACAGGCTGGGCTCTCATGGAGCGTTGACTGAAGAAGGAAGGACCAGGAATCACGGGGCTACCGTCTTGTGTCACGCTCAGCCACCGGCTCCTGGAAAGATCCAGAAAATCACTTGGCTTTGGGGCTTGGCTCCTTCCGTTCTCGAGACGGTGGGCTGCACTAAATGGGATCACTGAGCCTCTGGACTGCTGCTGGGAAGAAACAGGCTCCAATGATTCTACAGGAACTTGAGATTTTATCTTTTTAAAAAATACCTTGGGGCAGGGGCGCCTGGGTGGCTCAGTCAGCTGAGCGGCTGCCTTCGGCTCAGGTCGTGATCCTAGGGTCCTGGGATCGAGCCTCATGTCGGGCTCTGTGCTCAGCAGGGAGCCT